>NC_141940.1:94585261-94891047 GCF_057802395.1 Ceratotherium simum simum | reverse complement strand
TCTTCATTATGTTTTCTTTCTTTTTTTTGGATCGAACAATTTCTATTGATTTATCTTCAAGTTTGCTGATTCTTTCTTCTGCCAGCTTAAATCTGTTGCTGAGCCCCTCTAGTGAATTTTTCATTTCAGTTATTGTACTTTTTAACTCCAGAATTTCAAAATGGCCCTTTTAAAATGATTTCTATTTCCTTATTGCTATTCTATATTTGATGAGTCATTATTGTCATATTTTCTCTTAATTCTTTAAACATGGTTTCCTTTAGTTCTTTGAACGTATTTATAATACATGCGTTGAAGTCTTTGTCTGGTAAGTACATCACCTAAGGTCTTTCAGAGACAGTTTCTACTGCCTGCCTTTTTTCTTGTATATGAGTCACACTGTCCTATTTTGCTTTTGTTTTTTGCATGTCTCATAATTTTTTGTTGAAAACTGGACATTTTTGATAATCTCTTGTAGCAACTCTGGATTCTGATTCCCCTCTCCCCTGGGTTTGTTATTGCTATTTTTGTTTTTTTATTGTTTATTTCTTTAGTGACTTGCCTGGACTAACTCTATAGTGTCTGCCTCCCCAGTAGTGTGCAGCTACTGATGTCTCTACTCAAGTTTTTAAAAAAATAATTCTTTTTTTAATTGAGGTATAACTAACATATAAAATTATATTAGTTTCAGGTGTACAATATAATGATTCAATATTTGTATATACTGTGAAATGATCACCACAATAAGACTGGTTAACATCTGTCACTATACGTAGTTACAAAAAAATTTCTTTTTCTTGTGATGAGGACTTTTAAGATTTAGTCTCTTAGCAACTTTCAAATAAGCAATACAATACTATTAACATAATCACTGTGCTGTACATTATATCCTTATGACATTTATTTTATAACTGGAAGTTTGTACCTTTTGACCCCTTTCACCCACCCACTATCCCCGCTTCTGGCAATTACCAATTTGTTCTCTGTATCTATGAGCTTGTTTTTTTTTCTTTTTGATTCCACATATAGGTGAGATCATATGGCATTTGTCTTTCTGTGTCTGACTTATTTCACTCAGCATAATGCCCTCAAGGTCCATCCATGTTGTTGCAAATGACAAGATCTCATTCTTTTTTATAGCTGAATGGCATTCCATTGTATATATATACTATATCTTCTTTATCTATTCATCCATCAATGGACTTCTAGGTTGTTTCCATATCTTGGCTATTGTAAATAATGCTGCAATGAAAATAGTGGTGCATATATCTTTTTGAATTAGTGTTTTCATTTTCTTTGAATAGATACTGCCCCAAAAATTAAAAAAATAATTCTTGATTTTATTTTTAAGCCTGGATTTCTGGGGTTACTTCTTGGTCAGCATAGCTTAGTAGTTAGTGAAAGATTGGTCAGAGGTTGTGTTTAAACACCTTGAGTCAGTAAGGTTTTTATCCTCTGTCAATGGATCTGTGTGTTTGGGAAATAACATTCAAAGTTTAAGCAGTTTACAAGTCCTTCGCAGCTTTTACTTTCTGTGCTTGCAAATTTTCACATTCATCCAGGGGCAAGTAGTTTACTAAGACCCTCTCCAGTCTCTTCTGAGTGTGAGCACAACCCCGTGCACACACATAGCCTTTCAGACCCCAAGGGATATGTGAGAGCTTACTAAGGCTGACTTTGACTGTCTTGATACCTGGATCTCACTGGTAAACTTTTCAGCTTTCTGCTGGTATGCCCAACCTCAGACTAGCTTCAATTTTGGTCTTCTCTGATTAGTTGCTGCCAAGACTGCTATTGTTTTCAAAAATGCCCCTGGGCATAGGTTTTTCCATGCTCACTCCAAATCATGTCAGCCCCTCTAGCGGTGGAGCTGCTGGTGCTCATGGCCTGCCCTGTCCTGGTAGAACTGCCTATGCCTTGGAGCTGGGGGCTAGGGCGTGGAAGAGCCTCAGGCAAAAACAAAGTAAACTCTCCCTGTTCTTACTGAGATTCAATAGTTTCTCTTGAATAAATGCTAATCAGTTTTTTTTTTGCCTTTGATCAATTTCCAGATTCTAGAAATGGTTGTTTTTGACAATTTTGTCCAGTTTTATTGTTCCTTTTTGGGAGGAGGATTTGCCAAGCCCCATCTGGAAGTCCTGCCCCAGTAATGGCCTTCTGTGGTTGTGTTTGCCACAGATAACACCCAAATTGGAAGGCTTTTCAGAACATAGCAGATTCATATCCAGAGTAGTGTCTCAATGTCTTGAGTGGGGCAAAGATGGAGCAAGTTTCAGTGATATATCTCCTTAATATCTCATCAACTTTCAAAAGGAGACTTATAAAGGGACTGAGCATCCTGTATTCAGAGAGAGGATGAGCAGTCAATGTCCCAGAAGTTTGCCACTCCACATGGCAATGAATGTGAAGGCTGGTGTGGATGGGGTCTCCACACATGCATTTGAGGAACAGTCTTCAGGATGGAGAATCAAGAAGGAGGGGGAAATGTTTTCCTTCATAAGAAGTTAATTGTGGGAAATGAGAAGATGGAAAACCACCTGTGGAGGAAACTTCCAGGATAAGAAAAATTACTAAGGGCTATGTTTCTCTTCCTCTTTACATATTTATATATCTACAAATTATTCTGTGTCTGTTTGTCCATGACTCGACTCAGTGCTCTCTCTGGCCTGGCTGTCAATATACTCATGAAGCTGAACATCCTTCATAGTCAGAGGAAATGATGGCTCCTGTAGTGTTATGGGGTCTCTGTGTGTGTATGTGCCACTGGGAACTCCTTCCCACACAAAGCTTCTTGGGAAATCAGAGCTGCTATATGCAAATACAAACCTTTGACATGTTTTTTTCAATTAATCAATGACTCTTGCATAGAATAAATGAAGTTATTTTTTCCCCTCACCAGTTTTAATTCATGGGTTATGATGCTAATGAAGGTTGTTTTTTTTTTCTGATGTTGCTTCTTCTTTTATGCACTTTTGCTTATTTTACTAATTACCTGAGCAATAACGCAGTGTCTAAATTGGTCTAAAGGCATCATTTTAAATTTAAAAACAACATTGAAAAGCAATATTCCCCACAAGTGTGTGTCTTATGAGTGAGGGTGAGCATTTAACGAATTACTATGCAGGAACCACAGGCAGATTACAGAACAAAATGCCTGAAGGGAGCAGCAACTCCATAACCCTATTTTGAAAAAGTAGATCTGTTTTTATTTTATCTTTCTCAGTTTTAGCCAGTGTTTTAAAGAGAGATGTGATTTTGCAGCTTTGGGGAGCACTTGTCTATTTAGGGCAATACTCAGAACCGAGAACTGGAGGAATTCAAGAACAGGGCTCCAGTGCTGTGTTCTAAAAAATATTGTAGAAGCAGAGACTCTTCGGTTTTTAACGGCCAAGCTCTGTCCATTTTGTGAGCAAATGTCATATTAAAAGTCAGAAATACAGCTTAGAGAATAGCTTCAGAGGACAAATGTGAGGGGAGGTCCAGGCAGCTATAACTTAGTGCTTTAGTCATCTTTAATGGAAATGGAGCCTCTAGCCAAGCCTAATATATAATGTATCATAAAACATATGTCTGTCAGTCTCCCAGGTACAATAAATAGGGAAAACACAGACGTCAAAGGGAGGCTATGGCAGGCCTTGCAGAGGGCCTCAAATTACTTGGCTCGTTGTGGAGGTTTGAAGGCTGTGGGAGAGGAATGATGTAATGTATATTTTTAGTGTTTCTAAGAAGTGACTGTCTCCAGCCCTGTCCCGGTGGGCCGTGGGAGAGGGAATGAGAAAGGGAGGGGCTGGATTTATAGATCTGCATGGGAAAATTGAGTTGGGCGCCTGTTTTACAATCGGTTAAGCTCTTTCTTTTTTATTTGGAGGGTAGTATAGCGGGGAAGAGATGGGACACATCTAACTGATGGCATTTCCCAGAATGCCCACCACCTTTGCATCTCACTGTTGCCTCATCCTTTTCCCCTGATGAGACAGTGGCCCAGGGCACCCTAGGAACGATGGCTGTCTCTGTCCCCATGCTCAAGAGCCCTAGTTACCCTCTCTCTCATGGTGCCCTCAGCCACCATCTGAATTTCCTGCTGTCCCAGCATGTTCTGCCCCTCACTGGACAATCCTGTTTGGTAAATTCTTGTCCTTTCCCATTACTGAGCCTACTCCTTTGAGTGCCAGTTCCACCTTGAGCTGAAAGACCTTGGGTAACCTCTATGACTCAGTTTCCTAATCTGTATAGTGGGAAGAATAAGCTATCTCTTTGGGACTCAAATACAGGTCTGCTAACTTCAACTCTAAAGTGTGTTCTGTGGCTCACCACAGGACCCCTACACTCAAAATGTCATCTTTGCTGTGTTTTTGTAAACTATGCCCTCCCTCTCCCTGGAAAAGCCTACTGAAATAGTTTCCTACATCAAGTCCGTTCAAAATAGATCAACCTGGCTCCATTCATTACATTTATGCTAAGAATTCTCTATACTTTTGGATCTTTCTATCATTCTACCTCTCCTGTGTCTCAGCACACAGATGAGCATGTGCTCAAGCATACACATGTACACACATAGAGGCATATACACGCTCATGCTCATACATAGCACCATGGAGCATCGAGAGTGTGGCTCTTTATGTGATATGATTTGAAGTTGTACTGAGACCAGAGTCTTTGCCCTAAAATGTGAGGAAAGCAGCCCTTTATCCAACTTTAACAGTCTAGTTTTTTTGATTCTGATGGTTTTTCCAAGCATGTTCTGCTAGGAGCTACTAAATTATCCCCTCATACTTGGCATGCATGGGCCCAGGTCAGGTACCTAGAGACTTGGGGTGGGCTACTGTCAGGGGGGTGAATGGGCACCCAAGTCCAACCTGACTCATATGCCAATGTTTCTCTGGATCAACTCAGTCTGCACAGCTGCATCTGGTATTTTGACGTTGCTGTCACTTATGAATATTTAAGCATATTCACACTTGCCCGGTTTCTCAATGATTTTAAAACCCCCTTCAGGGCCTGAGCTCTCATTTTCTCCTTTTCTTGTCCCTTCTAATATTGTCTATAGGGATCTTTATTTGATAGAATGGCTTTAACTTTTGACCATGCCCCAGTGTAAGAAATACATTTTACACCTAAATTCAGTATGTATATGCATGTATACAGATATATAAGTGACTGAAACAAGGCTTTTCCAAAACTGTATTAATGCTTCCTATGTGCCAGGTCAAATGCATTTTGATCTATTCTATTCTGTTGTATCCCATTTTAAAATGATGCTCTTGGGGCCGGCCCAGTGGTGCAAGTGGTTAAGTGTACGTGCTCTGCTGCGGCGGCCCAGGGTTCACAGGTTTGGATCCTGGGCGTGCACCGACACACTGCTTGTCAAGCCATGCTGTGGTGGTGTCCCATATAAAGGAGAGGAAGATGGGCACAGATGTTAGCCCAGGGCCAATCTTCCTCAGCAAAAAGAGGAGAATTGGCAACAGATGTTAGCTCAGGGCTAATCTTCCTCACCAAAAAAAAAAAATGACGCTCTTGAGCCACTGTGGCAGAATTGTTTACCAAACCCATTTGCTCTTCTGGGCACACAGCTAGTCTACATTTTCCAGCTTCCCTCATGGTTCGATGTGGCCAAGGCACTGAGTTCTAGCTAATAAAATGTGGTCAGGCGTGATATGTGCCTCTTTCAGGTCTGACCCATGAAAACCTTCCATGTGGGATCCACCAAGCCTTTCCCAATCTACTGGCTTGATGCAGATAAATGTGGCAATCTTGGAAGCCACATGTTTAAGATGGCAGTGTCTCAAGATGGAGTGAGCCTGAGCCTCAATCCCGGAGTCTGTGATTAGAACACATATTTTGAATTTTATGTGAGGGACAAATAAGTTTCTATCATTTTGAACCACTATACATTTTGGGTTTGTTTATCACAGCAGCTAGCATTATCCTAACTAATATGCCCCCAATAAACTCATCAGTTGATTCTGTTTTTAGAAACTACATGTATCATTCTTTTTAATTTAAAGTTTTCCAAATAGAGACTTTTTACTGCACCTGACACCTCTGATTCCTCTGAGAACCCACCAGACCCACAAGCAGCACTTCGTAATTGAAGAAACCAAAGCACAAGAAACTGCTAAACAGATGTTGGATGCAGTTGTCAGAATGCTTATGACAAGTATTTGGGCCCACATTTGCAGACCACTAGTACTTAACCTAATCATCTTGTGTTCACAGCACAGTGTTCCTAAAAATGGCAACTGTAGGATGTGATAGTGAGTTTAACTTGATTAGTATGGAGATTTCTTACTATGAAATTTTGAATAAAGCAAAATTCCCTGCCTAGGGTGCAGAACGAGTAAAAGGACATTGTTAAGGATGGTCAAAGCACAGCCTGACCTTCCCCTTACTTGCACTTTCTGAGACCTTTGGGGTTTTATTGCTCTTAAACTCTGGATAAACTCAGAATAAAATTAGCCTGAACAGGAGACAGGCCAGCCACAAATTCCTTCATCCCTGGGGGAAATAATCAAGAGAAGAATCCACAGCCTTGTAATTCTTCAACTTCCTCCCCGTAGCCCTTGTCTTCCCTCTCCTTGTCTCTTTTCCCAGAACCCAAACTGAAAAGCCTGGTATTGCAAAAACCGCTTTGCTGGGCTTTTTCTTACACAGTCCTGACTTGAGAAAAGTGGCTTATGTTTTCCATCTGTCACCTTCTTTCCCATCCTGCTACGAGGGATACTAATAATACCTGATCTCCGTAAGCTCTAAAACTTCTAATATGCAGCCAGAGTTGGGAACCACCTTGGGAGCCTGCAGCCAGATCAGTGCTTCTCAAACTCTCTGTGCATATCAATCACCGGGGGATCATGTTAAAATGTGGATTCTGTTTCACTAGGTTTGGGCTGGGCCTGAGGTTCTGTACTTCTAACACGCTCCTAGGTGATGTCTCTGCTGCTGGTCCTTGGACCACGCTTTGGGTAACAAGGAGCCAGGTGACCTGGTCATATTGCTCTTTACCATTGGATGCTGCAGGCTCTCATCTGGCAGAATAAGAGGAGTCAGGGATCATTTTCTGCCTCTCGTATTCATCAGATGATCTAACTTTATTCCACAAGACAGGCACCGTGAGGATTAACAGCCATCTCCAGACAAGGTAGGATGCTTTTGTCAGACTCTGACTCCTAATTGCTGGGTACTCAGGTTACGTGGTGATAATTATGAGATTCTTTGTTTAGCTGGAATTCATTTTTTTGTATAATCCTCCCTAAACTTTTCTAAAATTTTCCCTTTGAAAATTTCTCTAACAAATGACCTATCCCACTGAATATTTTATACCATACTTTTATTGAAGAAATCATACAATATTGGCACTAGAAGGGATCTTGGAACCTAGCTCACCCACTACCCTGCATTTGAGGAGACTGGAGAAACTGCAGACTCATTCCTAGTATTGAAGTATAATCATCAAAATGTTAAAAACACGACTCTCATACAAATATAGAATGAACATGTGTCAAAGATTTTATTCATCTCATTAATGAGGGAACTAGCAAGATGGTGAGGCTGGTTCAAAGGACAGATATTTATATATAGTCAGTCAAAGGAATGCTGAAATGAATTTGCTAATAGAGATAAAACTGGTGAACGTCTTATGGGACTGTAAAACTGTAACCTGTGGGGTCACCTTTTCTACTGGACAAAAATATACAAATTAACATCTAACTTCACAGTCTTGGGGCCTCAATCAGATAGGGAATAGCAAAGCCAAACACAAGTGCATTCTTCTGTACAATTAAATAATTCTTGGGCGAGCCTGGTGCAAATGACATTGCAAGGATATACAGTCATTCTCCTGCTTTGGTTCTCAGTTTTGGATAATTTTTCTTAACGCTAGACAGAACCTGAACCAGCACCAGGATCCCAGCACACTTTTAAACTTCCCTGTTTTGGCAGATCAGCAATGACATCACTTTTGGCAGCTGTTTTTAAGTTTTTCTCTACCGAGACAATGATATCAGATGTCAGCCACATGTGTGACACACTCTCCTGGGCTTTCCCAGGGTTCTATGGGGGCTCTAACACCATCCCTTTTTCTCCCACTAGAGAAAGCATATGTATACATGTGACCCTGATGTTGTTATGAGGGATATGTATATATCCCTTGTAGTATACATGTATTCATAGATATTCTTTTTATTTAAGAAATTATTCCTAAACTTTGGTACTTAAACTATTATTAGTAAAAATAAGTTTCCTCACAGCTCACATCAAAACTGACCTCAGCATATTAGCATGGCATGGCACGGCTTGAGAAACACTAATTTATGAGAGCAAAGCTCCCACATGTTTTGCAAAATCGCATACTGCTTTGATTGAATTTGTTTTTGTTTCTTTGTATCTTGCCTTGCTTTGTTTTGTGGAATTTCAAATTCCGTGTACTTGGCCTGACAACAAGAAGTGCTGGAACATATGAAGTTTGAGACACATTGAGTGATCCTTAACCATTTACAGCCCAACAATTATGGCCCTGTGGTCACTGGGGACATGAGACGAGCTTCTAGTTCTTCACATGGTGTTTGCCAAGCTTCTATCTCAACTATCCAATGTGGGGTGGAGGGGGCAGGGATGCATTTTTTAAATCCTCTGGGTCACGTGTCTCAGTGGTTTCCCTCTGCTGAGATGATGCTCAGTCAGGCTCATGGTGGCTTCAGGGTCATGGTGAACATCCTTTTCCTGGACGTGTCCTGAAACTCACAGGAGGCTTTCCACGGCCATGTTGGCCATGGCTGATGGGGAGGTAGAAACCCAATCCCACTGGGGTATGTGAGGCTCTTTCTCTTGGAAATTAGGACCTTGGAACAGAGAGAGACAGCGTTGGAGAGGTGTTGGCACCAAGTCCCTGCTGACCATAGCTCTTTAGGGAGAAACTCAGTGAACGCCTTCTCCCAAAGGCCCTGGAACTGCCCTAGGGCTGCTTCATCCGGTCAGCTAATAATTCATTTGATTCTATAAGATAGGTTAAGTATTTTTCTACTAAATTTCACTCCACCTTTTGTTGTTGTTGATTTTGTCAAAATTAGTTTCAGTTGCTTAAAAGTGAGAACACTTTTTTTTTAATTTACTCAGTTGAATTCTGGTTTTTTTTTTTTTATTTATTTTTTCCCCCAAAGCCCCAGTAGATAGTTGCATGTCATAGCTGCACATCCTTCTAGTTGCTGTATGTGGGACGCAGCCTCAGCATGGCCGAAGAAGCGGTGCGTTGGTGCGCACCCGGGATCCGAACCCGGGGCCGCCAGCAGCGGAGCGTGCGCACTTAACCGCTAAGCCACGGGGCTGGCCCGAGAACACTTTAACTGATAGAGGCCTCCCCAAAGTGATGAAGTAGATGGAGGCTGAACTGGCTTGAATGAAGGGACTCTGGTTCTAGCCTTAGCTCTGTCACTCATTTGGTATGACTGTGAATAAGCCATGTAAATTCTTTGAACCTTGATTTCCTCTACTATGATCAAAGGGGGTGGACTAGAAGAGTCTTAGGGTCCCGAGGCAGTTTTAACAAGTGGCTCCCAAACTCTTTGACATCCTTCGTTGAAAGGTGGAGTCTCTGTCCCTTCCCTTTCAATCTGACAGGCTTGTGACTGCTTCAACCACAAGCAGTGGCAGGAGTGATGCCGTGTGACTTCTGATGCTGCATCCTGAAAGGCAACGCAGCTTCTCCTTTGTTTGCTGGGACACTTGTGCTGGGGCCCTAAGCCACTATATAAGAAGTTTGGCCCCACTATGGAGGCCTTACTGTGATGAAGCCCAAGCCACATCCAGGGGCCACGTGTAAGTGTTACAGTTGAGCGTCAGCTGAGCTCCCTTCCAATAGCCAGTATCAACTGTCAACCATGTGAATGGCCATCCTGCATGTCCAGCCCAGTCTAGCCTTCAGATGACTGCAACTCCAGCTGACATCTGCCTGCAACCACATGACAGACCCCAAATGAGAACTGTCCAGCCAGGCTCTTCCCAAATTCCTGACCCGAATTCTCCTTCTAGATTCTTGTGGGCCTAATAAAATTATTGTTTTACGCCAATAAGTTTTGGGCTTGTTTTTATACAGCCATAGTAATGGAAACTGTCCCCCCTCGCCTTGGATACTCCTTTACTCTCACCCTCCATTCTTCTATCTGTCCATCCAGTTCCTCCATTTAGCTAGAATTTTTTAAAGTCTGACTCTACATTGGAACCGGGGCCTCAAAGATGAATCAATCACTGTCCATGGCCTTGCAAAGCTTCTAGAGCATATGGGAAGGGGAAAACGCCATGAGTAAAACCAGCTCTTACCACAGGAAACATTATAAAAGAGTGGCAAGAAGGCAGGGGCAGCAAGATTTGGAAAGTCTGCATTAAGAAGGGCTAAATCTGACTGGTGAGTAAGATAGATAAGGTCCTGGCTGTCATGAGTGGACATCCTAATGGAAGAGACAGTCAGTAAAGGAATAAACAACTAACCAAGGGAATACATTGGCAATGGGAAGGATGGGGTGGAGTAGGTGAGGCTGGAGCGTGGAAAGCCAATTATGAGACTCAGGTAAAGTCCAGGTGAGAGAGGAAGAGGACTGAGTGAGAGAGAATGGAGGGAAGGCTGACAGGAGAGCAAGCAGCAGTGGGTGCTAGACTGGGTTTGGCAATCAATTGAAGTGGCTGACTGGGTTGGCTGGCCCACATCATTTCTGGGCTCTTGGTTGGAGGGCACTTTGCCTCTCCAAGGGGCCATCTTTGGAGTCTCCTCACTAACCTCCATATCAAAACTTTGGGAAAGGTTCTGACAAAGTCATTCACATGATAGTGCCATTGACCAATAATAAGATTTAATGTGGTGCCTTTGCATGGGGCATCAGTAGTCTAAGATTTAAACTAAAGTAATGAAGCCCTAAGGATCAGAATGTCTGGAATTGACAAAAGACGAGTTGTATATGACTCAAGTCAGCCAGAGTCAAAAATAAGTGAATGCATCAGGGCTACATGGAGGACCATCCAAGATCTCTTCCTCTTTCTCCTCTGGGTTTCTCTCTTTCTCCCTGCTTCTCTTTGTGGCTCTGCAACATTCTTCTCTCTTTCAGGTTGAGTGGCTTTTTCTGCATTTCTGAGCACATAAGCCAAACATGGCAGCCCCAAATAGTATCCTCGGCCCCCAAGTCTGTATCACCTTGCATGTCAATCACCTGTAGTTAACTGCTGAACCAGCTGAGTCCCACTTCCAAGTTTTGGTCAAGAGGCCCTAAGCCAGCTTGGATCCGAGTCTCCCTTAGTACACTGAGCTGTGGGCGGGCTTGGCCAATGAGGAAAATATTGCCTGGGCAGGTTCTCTCTGAGCAGAGCCCTGTGTGGGGAGGAGACAGTGGTCACGTCTATTGCACTAGATGTGAGCTTTTGGGTACCCCAGGATGCAGACTCTATCTGATATCTGATTACTCATAAGGCCGAATTTGTCCTCAGTAACCATTCTGGAGACTATTGGCAGCTATTGCTAGGAGCGTCCTCCTCTTAGCTATACTGTTCCAAAAGGAGATGAAAAAGATCAGTGACAGCTGGTGGTTTGTTTTTATTCTTTTAAGTCTCGGATGACTGTAGTTGTCTGTTAATTAGCCTCCAGGAAAGCCCTCCTTTACTTTGTTTCCTGTGATGGGCCGATGGGCATTTAAGCCTAGACATGGTGGCACCTCCACTGCAATTTTGCTTGCCTTGTTTTCCCAGAAGTTAAGGTAGAAGCGTCTCCTGTTGACTCAGTTGCTACAATAAAGAAGAGAGTCTGGTGCTTCTGAGAAAATCCTGCCCACTCAAACCTCAGAGAGGGCCAGGGCACTAGCCTACATTGAGCTTCTATTGTGTGCCAGGCACCGTGCCAGGAACACTTCCACCAGCCTCCTCCATTGATCTCATAGCAACGATGTGATGCTCAGCAGAGAGAAGTCCCATGTGGTGGATGGGTTTATAACCACACAGCTTCTCATTTAGTTATTACCTTTTTTTTTTTCTGTACGTGGAATCATCACAGTTCCCCTTGTTTCTTGGAGCATGAAGTGAAGGCACAAGGCTCTTAGATTCCTTTTTTTGAAGTAACACAGCACAATGGTATTAGAAAAGAACCCACCCCTAGAATCCTTTGGTACTTCTAAGCAGGGATGGTGTCCATGTATAGGGGATTTGCTATGGGGGGTATTCTTTTGTGAAGGATGAGGGACGACAAGAAGAGAAACCTCAAATGGAAGGTCTAAACTTGCTTTGTTTGAACTTAAGTTTTCTTCTAAAAAGCTTTAACTTTTTAGTGTCTTGCCTCTTGGAATGGAAGAATTCCTTAAATTGGCTTCAAACAGCAAATTGCATAGTAGTGTGCACATTCTCAGGTTGATTAAACATTGTTTAGTTGCTATAATGGAATTCCTAATCACTTTAGAACCCTCCAGGATTGAGCCCTAGTTTCCTGCACTGGGAAGCCTGCCAGGAAAAAGGTGAGCAGGAAGTACTGATGTTAACATTTAACCCAAAGGCTCTAAACGGCTGGAAATTCTGTAACCATAATAGAAGATTGATGAAATTCACTGGCCACGTCAATGACACAAGGCACCTTATTTGATTTTCACAATGATCCTAAAATGTAAGCAGTGTTATTCCAGCTTTAGAAAGACGGGAACTCTAGATTCAGAAATTAAGTAACTTGCTCTGGAGAAGCATAACAGTGCAGAGCTTAAGGGATGTGAATTCAAATCCTGACTTATGGCTTCTTAGGTGTGGGATCTTAGCTTCAGCTTTCTCATTAAATTTTTATTAGTGCAAAAAAAATGGTGATGGTCAAAGACCCATTTCATAGTATTTGGGTGAGGATGAAACAATGTCCTGTATGTTTGGCTCCTGCTCCGACTACCCCACAAGGCCATGCAGCTCACAAGTGGCAAACCTGGGACTTGAACTCAAGGCTGTTGGATTCATAGCTTCTAACATTCTACACTGCCTTCCACGGGGAGATTTTGATTCAAAATGAAAATCGACTGGGGTCAAGGAAAAAGTTTAGGGCTCAGAGTCAGCTCCTAAGTTTGACGGATGGGTAACAGTCCCTCTCCTCCATACATCCACACATCCACATTTATTTGAGAACATGTGTGTATAGATTTAAGGAGAATTCTATTAGGATAGGGCAAGAGAAATCATACCATGATGTGGAATGTACACTTATTGACAGATGTTTGTTCTGCTAGGCAATCCTTTTGTTCTTATTGTTTTTCTTCCTAAATCAACTTCATTGAAGTATAATTTACATAGAAAAGATGCACCCACTTTAAGTTTGATGAGTTTTGACAAATGTGTACATCTGTGAAACCACTATGATAATCAAGCTATGAAGCATTCTCATCATCCCAGAAAGTTCTCTCATGTCTCTTTGCAGCCAATTCCCTTACTCCCAGCCTTAGGTAAACGCTGATCTGCTTTCTGTCACTATCACAGAATCTGCCCATTCTAGAATTTCATATAAATTAAATCATAGAGTTTGTACTCTTTTGTTTCTGGGTTTTTTGGCTTAGCATAGTGTCTGAGAGTCATCCATGCTGTTATGTGTATCAGTAGTTTATCTCTTTTACTTGCTGTGTAGTATGTCCTTGTATGGATATGTGCATGTGTTTATCCATTCATCCTGACGTGCAATCATTCAGCAAAGGTTAGGGCCAGACAGAAGCACCTTAGACCTGAGCAACTGGGACCCCTCCCTAGACCCTGGGCTTCAGAGGACCTCCCTTTGGCCCTCCTCCAGACATGTCCTTCCCCATGAGGTGAAATGGCTGTGGAGTCAAGGGGACATGACCACCTGGAACCCTTGCCTAGATACCCAGAACCAGACAATCCTCTGCCCAAAGGGCCCCGAGTCTGCTGCCTTTCCACTGGATCAGTCCTGCAGATGGACAGTTGCTATAGACTAAATGTTTGTGTCACCCCCAAATTCGTATGTTGAAACTTAATCCTCAAAGTACTTGGAGGTGGGACCTTTGGGAGGTGATTAGGTCATGAGGGGGATTAGCTCATGAATGGGATTAGTGCCTTATAAAAGAGGCCCCAGAGAGCTCCCTTGCTCCTTCCACCATGTGAGGACACAGTGAAAAGATAGTGGTCTATGAACCAGGAAGTTGGCTCTCACCAGACACCAAATCTGCCAGTGCCTTGATCTTCGTCTTCCTAGCTTCCAGAACTGTGAGAAATAAATTTCTGTTGTGTATAAGCCACCATCTATATCTATATCTATATATATATATATACACACATACGTATATATATGGCTATATTCTGTTATAGCCATCTAAGTGGACTAAGACAACAGTGCTGTACCCTCAAGCCTGAGGGGTGGTGGTCTGCAGGGGAAGAGGGGTGTGTGTGTGAGGGGGTGGAGGGAGAGTGGACCTTGGATGTGCAGGTTGAGCTGCCTATGCTCATGCATGCAAGTCTCCTCATAGGAAGAGAAGAGGGGGCCTGCTGCAGGCTGGGGGCCTTTATTTGTATTAATTCTTCAGCCCACAAGTGATGGTTGGGAGTAGGGCCATAGGAGCGGGAGGAGAAGGGAGCAAGAGATTCTCAAGAAGAAATAGAAATTGTAAAGAGACAGAAAACTAATTTTAGAGGTCGCAAGACAGGATTTTCGAATTGGAAGTGATTTTAGATTTCATGTTCTCTCATTCTTTAATTTCACAGATGAGAAAACTGAGGCCCCAAGAGGTTAAGTGACTTCTCTAAGGTCACACAGCTAGTTAGTGGCAGAGCCAAGATAAGAAGTGAGATTTTCTAATTCCTAGGCCAGAGGTCTTTTAATATATACAAGAGCGGTGGTCTTCAAACTCTTTTATTTGCATGTCCTCTAAATTATTTTTGTTAAACTGTGAACCTCCTTCACATATATTGAAGTTAACTTCTAAAGTAATTTTAATCATAAACTTAAATAGTTGCAGAGGATTTAACTTCCAGTATATTGTAGATATTGTCATTTTAAAATGACAAACTCTTTTGTCACACTTGGAAGTGGAATCTAAATACTATAGCCATTTGCTACCCATTAACATCCATTTAAAAAACACATGAACAAGTTCTTCCGTAATAGACAGAAATTTTGTATCATTCCTTTTTCTCTTTGAACTTGAATTCTCTTTCTATTCTCCCCAAGAAATTATCCTAATATACTTTATGCTTGAAAATTTTTATCACTCTCTTATAATTTCCTGCACATACACACCTATACACATACACACATATGCATATATATTGAAATTGCACATTGCCATTTTCTGTGTCCATTCATTCATTTATTAAACAAATATTTATTGAATGCTTATTATGTTCCAGACATTGTTCTAGGTGCTGTTCTAGTACACAAAACAGACAAAAATCCCCGCCCTCATCGAACTTACTTTATGGTGAGGGAGACGTTCAATATACAGGATAAATAACTAAACTATGTATAATTTGAGATATTGAAAAGTTCTAAGAAGAGAAACAAAGCAGGGAAAGGAGATATATCATGTCAGGTGGGAGGTGGTGTTGACATTTTCGATAGGGTGGCCTCCAGAAAACGTGACTTTTGCAAAAGATCTGATGGAAGCAAAGGACCCAGGTATGTGACTATGAAGGAAAGAACATGTTAGATAGAGGGGATAGCTGGTGCAAATACCCTGAGGCAAGAAGGCCAGCATGGCTGGAGCCAGGAGATGGAGAGTGGGAGCCCCTGGAGATGAGCTTAGAGGTCATGGGTAGTAACATTATGTAGGACCTTGTAGGCTGTTTTAAAGATTTTTAGATTTGATTGATTATGGAGGGTTTTGAACAGAGAAATTATGTCATCTGACTTAAGCTTCAACAAGATTTTTCTGGCTGCTGCTTGGAAAATAGACTGTAAGGGGATAAGGACTAAAGCAGGGAGAGCTGTTAGGCCGGGCGCTTGATATCTTTCATTTGCTCTTCAGATCTACTCTCCACCTTTCTCCACCCTGCTCTGTACCCTGGGATGCTGACCTCTAGGGGCTACAGCAGTGGGCTACTTGCTCTCTGGCTTCCAGTAGGCTCAGCTAATGGGGACTAGTAGGAGATGAGAGGGAGGGAGGAGAATAAGATTGGGGCATTTATTCCATTTATTCCCCTGGTTCCCTCCCTGTCTCTACTTAGGGCCAAAACTCCTGTCAGGTAGTGGTGTTACCCCCATAGCTACCCTTTTGGGGTTCTAGTAACTGCTCTCTTCTGTTGCTCCTTTAGGTCTAGAGGCGGACATAGCATTCCCTTCACGTGAGTCCCTGATGCTTCATCATTCCTTAGCCCTGGCTACAATGTTACAAACATAGTCCCTTAAACTCTCTTCAGTTGCCCCTCAGCGTGCCATCTATTTCCTACTGGGGCCTTCGCTCTTTCAGTTATTTATTGCTGTGGTAAAACCACCCCAAAACTTAATGACTTAAAACAACCACAATCATTTATTTGCTCATGATTTTAGAATTTGGGCAAGGCTTGGCAGGGAGAGCTCATCTTTACCCCATGTGGCATCGGCTGGGGTAGCCAGGGCTGGAGGATTCACTTCCAAGATGGCTCACTCCTATGGCTGGCAAGTTGGTGCTAGCTGTTGTCTAGGAGCTCAGCTGGGGCTGTCAGCCAGGGGCTTTGATCCTCCTCCAAGTGGGCTGTGAGGGCTTCCACACAGCGTGGAGGCTGGGTTCCAAGAGGCGGGAAGCAGAAGCTGTCAGTCCTCTTAAAGCCTTCATCTGGAACTGGCACAGCATTGCTGCTGCTATACGCAGTTGGCTGAAGCAGTCAGAGGCTAAGCCCAGGTTCAAGGGAGTAGAAAGGAGCACAATGAATTTACGGCCATCTTTAATGTACCATGCTGACTGAGACAGGCTGTTGCCGTAATCCAGGTGAGAGATGATGATGGCTTGAACCAGGGTCACGGTGAGAAGTTGTTAGATCTTAGTTATAGTTTGAAGAGAGCTGACAGGGTTTGCTGATTGGATGTGAGCTGTGAGAGAAAGAGAGGAGTTGTGTTAATCTGTGTCTTCTGAGAAGCAGATGCCCAGATGGAATTAAACATGTAAGCAATTTATTAGTATTATTTCCTATGTGCAAGGAAATAGGGAAGAAGCCAGGGAAAGCTGGGTGAGCCATCAGACCATGATGGGAGTCTGCCCCTGGATGAAGGGGAGAGGAAGAAAAGGTTGGGTGGAAGAGTAAGGCCACCATGCAGTCTAAAGAAGGTTTGGCAAAGCTGTTGGAAAGTTCTGGAGCCAAAGTTGGCCAACAAAAGAGTCCTGTGTCTCCCAGGAATGGGTTTACCTTAATATCCCTGCCACACTCAATTATTGGTGGGGAGCAGTCCATGGAAGAGGTGGCCTCAAGGCAAATGCAATGATGGATTTCAAGCCCAGCATCTGAGGCTCTCAGTCAATTACACTCCCTGTAGAGGAGGTCTGTAAGGCACATTCTCATGACTACCTCAGGGTCAAGGACAACTCCAAGGTTTTCAACTGAGCAGCTAAAAGGGTGAGAGTGCCTTCACTGAGCTGTGGAGGCCTGCAGGAAGAGCTGGTTTGAGGAGGAATATCAGAAGTATGTTTAGGACACGTTAAGTTTGAGATACCTATTACACATCCCAGTAGAAGTATCAAATAGGCAACTGGATAAACATGCCTAGATTTTGGGAGATGCTTGTGTTGTAGATAATACATTAGGGACAGTAAGACTCTAAGTGTTTAAAAAAAATCTCTTCTCAATGAGGTTATCATTACTATATTATTGGCACTGAATTGATCAAAACAGCATAAATATATACCAAATTTTAGTAAATAAAATGTAAATTATTAAATATAAAAGTAAAATTTTATTAGAAATGCATCTCTTTATAAGATATATCTGTGGATGAATATTATTTATTGCTAGAAAGAGACGGAGTTCAGCATCAACTGTATTCCCATTTTTCATACTTATAGATTTAAGTGCCGAGAAATCTTGTTCACATAAATATGCAGATCAGAGTGGAAAGAGTTTTATTATAGTAACATCGCTTGGTTCTTTAAGCTCCTTCTGCATCATACACTGAAGATCCTGTAGTAAACTATTATCAAAAATGATTTTTAATTATCTGCTGACAATTCCAGTAGATTTTCCTGCAGTTCTGGTGAAAGCAAAGAATTAGACAACACTTGACTTGCAACAGGATTTGTTACTGAATGATTAGAGTTATTTGCTTTGTCAACACCACCCCCAAATTTGAAATTGTCCCTCTGTTTGATGCCTAACATATTTTTACTGCTTGGGACAATGCACCAGTGGAAGATTATGGAAGGATGAGAGGTGGGCCTTTTTCAGTAGAGTGGAAGAGGGCAATTGCAAAAAGAGAAATGCAGGCCTGCATTTCCATCACAGGCATGTCCCTAGGCAGATTTTAGGAAAGGTCTGAAGACTGAATCCCTTGAAACCTTCTGGTATGCAGGATGGAAAGTCTTTTCATACCTCAGTTTGTACAGTACGAAGCAGAGTGATTGGGAAGATCCTCGGACAAGGTTCCAGAATTTATTTAGAAGGCAACTGGAGCAGCCTACCAGGGCATATTGACATAGGCACACTTTGGGTGGCTGATCTAGGAGGCCGTGGGTTGGTGCAGGGCGAGGTCTGTCCCTGAGCCTGGAGGAAGGTGATTCTGCATTCCTGGTGTCTCAGGCCACGCTGAAGAATAAAAGCCCAGGCTTAAGAAGGCGTGAGGATTGGAGAAAGCAAAGTGATATTGGTGCTAGCGGGGCAGCCCAATGTGGAAGATGGGGGGCTTTTAAGAACCCGAGCAATGAGTTAGGCCGCTTCAAGTTAGTTTCAAAAATTGAGGCTAGCTGTATGGATTGGGGAAGAATTTGGGTTTGGAACCAGCCCTGAAGGGTTGTATGAGGAGAAAGGATAGTTAGGATGGGAGGGGGAGAAATTACTTAATCTCAAGAGCTCTGGCTCCTTAGGAGATCCTTTTCCATTCCCTTGGGTGCCATAAAGTCTCCTCACAGTGAAGGTGGCCAGGCAGCCTGCTATGGGGCCACCCCAGCCCTTTGCCTCCTTCTTGGTGTCATGGAGAGATCATTGCGTTCAAGTCGCAAGGCCAAGGTTAGACCTGCATCTATCCCCGCTGGTTGTGTGGCCTTTGGAAACCTCCTTTCTGAGCCTCAGTTTCCTTTTCTAAAATGGGAACAAAAATATTTATTTCTGCTGCTTTTTACTGTTGTAAAAGTCAAAGGTGGATGTCTGTGAATATGCTTTCAAAACTATGATGCATGCGCAATTCAGTTTAGTATCAGTGAGTCCCCACTATGTGCCAGGCACCATGGGATGGGGGAGTGAGATGCAGAAGACTGTGTGAGGGCAGAAACCGGCTAGAGTGGCAGCCATGTAGTGACAAAACTCATAATAAGGGAGAATGAAAGACAGTTGCTGGCTGTACTGGCAAGGCAATCTGGAGCCACAGAGGGAAGCAGTGATGAATTTCAACTCAGGGGATCCAGGAAGGTATTCATGGAGGAGGAGGGGTTTGCCTTGGGCCTTGAGGGCTGAGTAGGAATTTGCTCGGCAGAGAAGTGGGACAAAGGCATTTCAGGCTGAGGCACCAGCAAGGTGGTATTATGGAGGCATGGAAATGCCTGGAATGTGCAGAGGACTGTGGACCTTTAGGTTAATTCAGGTTAGATCCTTTTTTTCTATTTGAAATATTACTGTCATGAGTAATCATACACACATGTCCTTGTAAGTTTCCCCAATTATTTTCTGAATATAAATATTTAATATGAGATCAATGGATCAAAAAGCCCTTTTTAGACCTTTGAATTCATAATACTATATCACCCTCCAAAAAGGTTGTGCCACTATCCTCTGTACGAGAGTGCTGGCTTTACCACACCCTTCCCCTGAATCTACAATGATTTTTTATGCCAACATAATAAGATAACAATTTCTGAGGATGGCATTTGATCCATGATCTATGATTTGACCCCAAACCTTCTTTTCAATCTTGTTTCCATCTCAGGGGCAGTGTGTGTAGTGGTTAGGGACACAGCTCTGGGGGACACTGCTTAGGATTGCATCCTGGATCTACCGCTTCACAGGTGGGCTGAGCATTCCTGCAAAGGTGACTGAGCCTCCATTTCCTCATTTTTGATTTTCAAATTTTTCTATGACGATTATGCATTATGTTTGTCATTTTAAAAAATCTTATAAAATGTGAATGATTTGACGTGATGGGTCTCTTTGGAAGGTCAATGGCTGCCATTAGGAAAATGAATCTGAGAAGGCAGGGGTGGGAAACTGGCAGAATGGCCTGGATGGAGGTGCTCAGGGGTGGGGAGGGGAGAATGGCGAGGGCTGAGATGCTGGTGGTGATGGTGAGAAGGGAGAGGGAGGCAAATATAAGAGACAGTGCTGGGTGAAGGGAGTCAAAAGGCACAAACTTCCAGTTATACGATGAATACGTCCTGGGGATGTATGTACAGCATGGTGACTATAGTTAACAATACTGTATTGCATATGTGAAAGTTGCTAAGAGAGTAGATCTTAAAAGTTCTCATCACAAGAAAAAAATTTGTAATTATGTGAGGTGATGGCTGTTAACTGAACTTATTGTGGTGATCATTTTGCCATATATACATGTATCAAATCATCATGTTATACATCTAAAACTAATACAATGTTATACGTCAATTCTATCTCAATGAAACTGGAAAAAAATATACAATCTAGCTTACAAAACATATACTATTTATATAATTTTTAGTTTTAAAAATAAATGGAATGTAAGTTCCATTATTAAAAAAAAAAGAGAGCAGAGAAGGCTAGCAGAGGGAGACTCAGTGGGCCCCATGAGGGCGTGGAAGAGTGTGACTGGGTAGGTTTGAGGCTCCTGTCTGGTGTGCCTGAGGTTGCCCTCTGCTCACTTCCCTTCCCAAGTGTGGGGGATGCTGCAGTTCTCTTTCACACCGACTCTGCCTGTGGGGAAAATATTGGGCTTGTTCAGCATGCCAGGGAGAGCTGGCTTTTATTGCTAGCTCACTGCACCACTAGTTTTATCCCAGCTTCAAAAATGTGCTTTTACCGGCAAATGCCGTTTTGATGAGACGATCTCTTTCTTGTCCTCCCCCTTTCCTCTCTCCTCTCATTCTTCTTAACTCCTTTATTACTGTGTTGCTGGGTATGTACCGTGGGCAAACGCTGTGGCAGGTACCATGGGGGACATATAAAAGAGACAACATGAATCTCACTCTTCAAGGGACACAGAAGGGCACCACCAATCCCTCTTTGCTTCTTTTCCCAGAGGACTTTGGAACTCAGCATGACAAGGGAAGAAGAGAAGGAGACCATTGTTGTTGAGTACCTCCTGCTATGTGCCAGGTAGCACGCTAGACACTACATACATTTTCTCGTTTAGTCCTCTCAACAACTGCAGTGGTAAGTATTATTAC
The DNA here is from genome assembly GCF_057802395.1 of Ceratotherium simum simum. NCBI lineage: Eukaryota > Metazoa > Chordata > Mammalia > Perissodactyla > Rhinocerotidae > Ceratotherium > Ceratotherium simum. The sequence goes on along the minus strand of NC_141940.1, from coordinate 94,869,598 downwards.
CTCATCTGATAGAGGAAAAAATTGTGGTTTAGAGAGTTTTAGTAACTGGTGCCAGGCCATGAAACTAGATATTTGAAGATGAGTCTGTTGGCTGACATTTGATGCCACTCTGCCTTCACTATCTATACATTTATTGGCCAAGGCACCGTGGAAACCCACATTCATCCCCCTCCTGCTGTTTTGAGGGCCTCATTTATAATCATTCTCAGAGGGAGCTGAGGGGGATGGAAGTGAAGTGATGAGCAGAGTTCTTCCACAGCTTCCAGTAGCTGTTGCCTTTGAAAGGAGTCATGCGCATTCGCCCTGGGCACGGAGGGCGGTGATTTCCTTGTGCTAGTGGAAGTTCAGGAAGGGCCAACAGTGGTGAACTTTCTCCAGTGACTTCTTCTGTCAGAGTCCTTAGGGCTATCGCTGATAATCTCACTGGATTACTTGTGGCGTGAGGCAAGCCAGAACTGGTTCAGCAGGAAATCTAATGTCCTAGTTTTTTGTGGAAAACCCTGGAAACCACAATGCTGCTGCAGCTGCGGCTTCTGACTCAGGAATTTTGTGATGATGAGAAATGAGGCGATTATGAGAGATGGGCTGATGGCAGGGCCTCATAGCTGAAGGGAAGAATAAGTTAGCAACCAGGTTCTAGGCCCACTTGGTTTTATCCATGGTGTGGCTTCTTTCAGGTCCGTTGATTAACCCTCTTGAGAACAGTGGAAGCTTGGCTACTCTGCGGCAGCCTGAGGCATCTCCCAGGACAGCTTGGGAGGCCTCGGTTACTAGGAGTCCTGAGGTGGTGGCTGCCATGAGAACTGCGGGCACCCTCAACCATGCTGTGATCAGCACTCTGGAGCTTCAGGTCCCGGTCTGACCATCTGATACCCCAGGAAGTTGTGTTTCTTGTTCAGGGAGAGGAGGACATTCCCTTGGCTCTCACTCCCAGGAGCTGACAGAGACTTTTAAGGCCACACATCCCTTGGGTTCCTCTCTGAGGGGAGCTCCAGTAAGCTCTCCTGGCAGGCTGGGTAGGAGGCTTCCCTCTGGGAGTCCATAACATCATATCCACACCTTATGCCTGCATTTATCTCATTAAGTTGAAACGATCTGCTGCTGAGGTTAAGTATAGATCATTAGAGGCAGATAGGGGAGACTGTCCCCAGCACCTAGCATGGTGCCTGGCGCACAAGAGATGCTCTGTCAATGGTGACCTGTTTGTTGAACTCAGAAGGCTGTCCTCAGGGACTCAGGTTCTTTCTACCTTCCAGACCTGCTTGTGTCCTCATAGTCATAAGATGGTTGATCCATTCCTACACCTCATGTCCACCTTACAGGCACTAAGAAGGAGAAATGGAGAAAGAGGAAAGGATGACCTTTTATCAAGTAAACAAGGCTTTCCCAGAAATCCCTGGTGGATCAGTGTTATATGGCTACCTCTAAGCAGCAAGGGAGCCTGGGCAGGTATATGTTTTCACCCGGGCTTGTCCTCTTAAACAAAATCAGAGTTCTTTTAGTTAGTATGGTAGTGTATTCATTTTCTAGGGCTGATGTAATAAAGTACCACAAATTGGGTAGCTTAAACAAGAGAAATTTATTGTGTTACAGTTCTGGGGGCCAGAAGTCTGAGCTCAAGGTGTTGGCAGGGTGGATTCCTTCTGAGGGCTGTCTCTCTTGTAGCTTCTGGTGGTGTGTTGGCAATCTTTGGCATTCCTTGGCTTGTTCCTTGGTATCACACCGATTCTGCCTTCCAAGGCTGGGTTGTAGAAGGCCTTGAGCCCCAGCTTGGTTCTCTTGGGACACTCTAGAAGAAGCCAGTTGCCATGTTAGAAGTCTGACCATCCTGAGATCGCTGTCCTGGAGAGTCTGCCTGTAGGTGCTCCAGTCTTCAGCCCCAGCTGGGCTCCTGGCCAACAGCTGGCATCAAAACCTGCCCTGTGCATCCAGCCCATCTTCACATGGCATTCTCTGTGTCCAAATTTTCCCTTTTTATAAGGACATAGTCATGTTAGATTAGGTGAATTAGGCCCACCCTAATGATTTCCTCTTAACTTGATCATCTGCAAAGACTCTATTTCCAAATAGGGTCACATTCACAGGTAGTGGGGGCTAGAATTTCAACATCTATTGGTGGGGAGACAATTATAATAGGTAGTTTTAAAATATGCCCTCCAAATTCTTCAACACTCCTCCCATCAAGAGGTGAGGTCTTGCCCCTCCCCTTGAATGTGATTGGTCATGATTATGCCTGCTAATAGAGTATGATGGAAGTGACTACCAAGGCTAGGTCATAGAAGGTCTTGCAGCCCCTGACAAACTCACATTTGAATGTCCAAAATGGTGGTATCATCTGAGTGTTCAAATAATTGTTTTCATGGGAGAAATTGTTTCAGGGATAATCACTGTTAACTGTTGTAATGAAGGTGGTGATCCCTGGTTTGCCCCGTCATCAAGAGGCTGCTTTTCTTGAACTGGGGGTAAGTTGTCATTGGAAAACACAGTGCTAGCTTGTATAACTTCTGTGTCACCAAGAAGCAGATGCCTCCTCTCCCCCATTTTATAGGCAGAGGCCCTATAGGTAGCATGTTTCTGGCAGACCCTGAATTCTATACCATAGTTTTCAGTTTCCTAGATTATTCCGGGGACCCCGGAGCCAGACTCTACCTCTCAAATGATGGGTGAAAACAGGGGCTTATCTTGTGATAGAATTTTCTGAACGTGCCAAAGGACATGCTGTGCTGACCAGCTTACCTGGAAATGTCTATGCTCTATTTGGTGTCCAAGTCCTACTGCATTTCTGTCCATGTGGCTCTATTCCTCTGTGTGCTTTACTAGGTCTCAGGACTTGTCTTTTCTCTTTTCTCTCTTCCTCATACTGTGCCTAAGCTAAATCCTTGCTTTGCTAGACCTCTCTTGTATTTTCCTTGACTTCTTCATATTCAACTTCATGCTTTGATCAATCTCCCCAACAGCAGTTGCCAAGCAACTTCCTTCCCCTTCTACAGGTTCTTCCTGAAATTCCATCTGTTTCATCAAGCCCTTTGTTCAGCCGCACTGCTGCTCTCCAGTTTTTGTTTGCACTGTGTTGAACTATATTATTAACCAAAGGGATGCTACACGGAGCAGGATGCAGAGTGGTTAGGGCACAGGCTTTGGAGTCAGAGAAGCCTGGGTTCAAATTCTGGCCTCACTACATACTATGTGACACTGAGCAGGTTATTTAACCTTCCAAGCCTCCGTTTCCTCTTCTGTAAAATGAGTGTAGCAAATTATATTTTCCAAGGATGGCCACAACAATTTCTCCCATCCCACACGCTTTTCTAGAACCTTGCTACTTTCCCTCAGAAGGTGGGGTCTATGTCCCTTGCCTTTGAATCTGGATAGATTTGTGACTTTCTTATAACCAACTGAATGCAGTGGAAGTCATGCTGCATGACTTTAGAGGGTAGCTCAGGAGCCATGGTTCCACATCCGCTAATTTAGTGTTCGCGGTGACTTTCTAGAACATAACTACCTCAAATAATGAGAATCAACTGTCCATGAACAGAGATGATGCTCAGTCAGCCCCCAGCTGCTCTAGCCTCCTGCAGTTCCAGCTTCAATTGCTGTCTGATTGTGGCTGCATGAAAGACCTTGAGCCACACAGCCCAAGAGAGCTTCTCAAATTCCTGACCCTGAGAAACTGAGATAGAATAATTTTGTTTTTAAACAAAACTATTTTAATGTCTTATTATCATTATTTATATATTTATAATACTTATTATTTGTTAATATTAAAAAATGTTGTTTTATGCCTCAATAGTTATCAGAATAATGGAGTTAATGATGCACTCCTCATCAGGTTGGTGGGAGGATTAAATGAGATGGTGTACATCATGTTGAAAGGACTAAATGCTTTTTATGAAGTGCCAAGTACTATGCTACCATTAATATTATGAGTCCTCTGTAGAAGCCTTTATTTTTATAGAAACATAGATTAATCCACTGGAAAGAAACTTTAAAGATCACCCAGGCTAATCCCTGGATTTTCAGGGCAAAATCAGAGGCCCGGAGAGGAGAAATTGTCTGCATCACACAGAAAGTTGATGGCAGAGTATAAATTAGAAGTAAGGCTCTGTCTCTGTGCTGAATAGAGAAGCCTTGTAACTGTTTCCTTGCATATTTCAATTATAGATGTGCCTTAGTCATTGAACAAGCAAAACAGAATATGACTCAAATACACAGAGGCCTTGAATTTTAACTCATCCTTTTAGTCCTAGAATCACAGGTGAGACGATTTTTTATTATTGATCTTCACAAAAGAGAATTGTTCAGAGGGATGAGAATTGTGCACTGGGATATGCCTCAGTAGATACCAATGTTATTATTGGTTTTTGATTAAGTACCTGAATGAGGGCTTGGTCTCTGGGTGGTAGCTTCCAGTGCCCGGTGACAGGCCAGGGCATCAGCTGCTGCGAGGGTGAAGGGGTGAGGGAGGTGATGATGTCTGTAGCTATGGCCTTAAAAACTCTTCATTTCAGCTGCTGTTGACAGTAGCTGGACTTTGGCCTTAGTTCCCATTATATACTAGAAATAAGACATTTCTCAGGTGGTTCAGATAGTAATTTTTTGTTCTGTATTTTCTGGGTAATAAAGTGTCATCTTGGATGACACAAAAGAAAGTCAACAAAAACCTACAAATATTTGTGCTTGTGGGATCTGGGCCAGGCTGGTGAGTAGTGACAGGGAGATATAAATGGCTCAGGCTGGTGAGTAGGGAGGGGGAGATATCGGTGGGACCCACAGCCTAGAGTTAGGGGGTTCCAGGTACCACAAAGGAAACTAGAAGCTCAGGGTCAGCAGAGGTGAGGGTTCATTCACCTTGCAAATTCTTTACAAAATATCTGTCCCTTTAACAGCACTTTGGTCTATAAATGTATACTTTACCTGCTGCATTTACTAATGAATCTTCTCTCCTTGCCTAACTGGCATAATCTATCATTTTGAGAAGAAAAATTTAAAAGACTATAATGTTGAAGTAATGAAATGCCATTTTGGATAAACTTAAAAAGTACTAAAGCCAAAAGCAAAATCAAACCAGTAACTTGGCCCTATACTTTTTCAATCTCTGATGACTCAGGACGGTCCTGTGAAGTGCTTTGGGACAGTCCTTAAGGGTTCCTTTGTTTGTCTCTGGCCAAAGAGCCATGGGGCCACATATAGAACAGTGGTTGCTTTTGCCCCACTTCCTTACCCTCTGCCAGGAATTTCCTTTTTCCTTCTATGCCCTGGGTGCTGGGAACTCAAAACTGTTGTAAGCCAGAACTTAAATTTGTTCCCCAACAATTAATGGAAGACAGATTACATCTCCTTCCTCTGATTCTTTACGTGGTGATGTTACAGTTTAAGTCTCAGAAAGAAAAGTCCCCTTAAAGAGATAGGATGACTTCCAGGTCTGTAAGCCGTCACATAATGTATCCACAGTAAAGGGATTCAATCATAATGAGTTAATTAATAATTCAACAGATATTTATTTTGTAACTCCGAAAGAGGGAATGTGTCCATCAGAGGATACGTTGGTCCCCTCATGGACACATAGACAAGGACATGTCACCTGGGCTAATAGCAGTTCTCCTCCAAGCATTGTACAGGGCAGAGGCTGCCCTGTCCCATTGGGTCCTGGGGCAAGTAGATCCTGATTGTGCAGATAGATGCACCAGACACTCTTAACCTCATGGCACCCAATAGTGATTCCTCCATCCAAAGCCCTTGCCTGAATCCATGCCCAATAAGCAAACTGTTGATTACAATCTGCTTTCCATGCAGATTTCTTCCAGGGAGAGGATGCAGTGGTGCAAGTGTCCAGCCCCACCTGCAGACAGGTATTTCTTTGTGAATCAGTAATCTGGCATTCCTATTTTAAGTATCAATCTCCCTGAAGGATGTGGTTAATGGGAATCTGTCCTGGAGAGACAAATCCACAAACCTTTCCTGGAGGCGCCATTGAATAGTTTGGGACAGACAAACAGAGGTGAAGTAAGGAAACGTGTCAGGAGCAAATTTTTGGGAGTGTTGATATACACTGAAAAAGGACTCAGTGGTGTTAGGCAGGAAGCTCAACAAATGCCTAGCAAAAGCGTGTGTGTGTCTGGGTTGGGGGTGGGCAGACATAGGGGCCTACCTTTGTAAGCCCTAGCTCAGAGTTTTTCAAAGTATGGTCCTGACCTATTGAATCAAAATATTTGGGTGTGGGGCCCAAGGATCTATGTTTTTAACAAGCTCCCAGGTGATTCGGATGCTCACTCAAGTTTAAGAACCACTACCCTGGTCCGTGTTATCTTTATACAATTCAATCTCCCTCCATACTAGTGGCAGAAATAATGAGTGAAAGGATAACATTATGCTTCTAAAGCAATTCAACACATTGAACTTTCTCTGGTTTCTGTAGCTAAGAGAAGCAGAGCTCCCCTAACAAATGAATTTTTTATGAATTTATCCCCCAGCCACCAAATAAGCCTATTTTCTAAAATTTTTAGCATCATAGATCAAATATCCATTACATAATTAAATAATTTGGGGGTACAAATATTGGGGCAAAGGGGGACAAACCATAAATGTGAGGTTTAAAAAGGCATTCAAATATTTTGTTCTCAAAAATGGGATTATGATGCTCTTCAACAATTGTTAATTAAATAAGCATTTACTTAGCAGATACTGTATTCTTTGCACCAAAGGCTACCTAGAAAAATTTGAGTAGGGGAACTTTCTCTTTCTTTCTACCTTTTCAGAATCCTTCTTTGCCCACCTGGTTTTGGCTCCAGGGCTCTCATACTGGTCCCTGATGATTCAGACTAGGCACTGATACAGCCTGTGGCACAAATTTAGCTTTCTTTTATTGAAACTTAACTGTGTTGAATTGCATTCTTACCCACTACTCAACCAGTTGTCTCTCTGGGAAGCAATCTGACTAACTTATCCATGACAAGTGTTGCTAAAGGATAATAGCCGAAGGTATTCTCTCTAAGGACCCTTGAGGGCCTAATCTGTCAAATCAGATGAAATGCATTTCTGATGGTGATGTCTACGGCATCATAGAAGGAAGGAGGGAGGGAAATATTTGGGCAGGCAGAACTTCCTAGGATTCCTAAAATTGTACCATGGAGTAGACTATTGTTATTAATTTTAAGGACAGTTTTTCTTAAAGCTGAGGTTTGAATGAATAGTATAAGGATATTGAATAGAACCAAAGACCCCAAGCCAAATATAATGTGTGATAAAAACTCCCATGTTCCAAAGAACATATGCAGAACTCATTAAAATTTAAGAAAAACCATCCAGAGACCATTACCCCCAGCAGCATATTTAAGAGGAGACTAGCAATTCAAGAAGGGGATTTAAGGAAACTGTAAGTGCTTAGCTTTTCTCCAGCCCTCCCAGTGTTTCCTTGGGATGGAACAGAGCACTGTGATACAGCTCTTGGGAGAAATATATGTGCTTCCTTTGGAATTTAGGAGTGCTTGGGATCAAAGAGCCTGATGCCCGCTTCTCATCTGGAGAAGTCTGAAGGGAAAGGCTGGCTGGAGCAGCTACAAGAGCATCCCAAGGGTAGGTGGTGCAGGATAGGCTATACTGTCACCGTTTAGTGGGCCAGGACTGTGGACAAGGTAGCTGGAGTCACCTTTCAGGGACTCTGCCCAAGAGAGTAGCTTGTTGGGGCAAGAGGGTTCCAGAAGTAAAAAGCTTCAGGATTTCTTTCAGGTGGAAAAGCTGAGGGGGTCAGAACCGATTAGCCAGTGTGTCATCAGAGCCAGGAGACTGCTCCCCAGGGGTCCCCATGGACTATCCAAAGATCCAAAGACCCCACTCCCCTTGGATCTGCAGCCCATAGAAGAGCCTGCACTTTGGTGACTGCCATGATAGAGGCACGCTATAATAGCATCATTGACATGAGATGTTGCCCCTTTCCTATAATCTTCTCTCTATCCCAGAGAAGCAAGCAGAAGTGTGCAAGATGGGGGAGTGTATCAGCTTGGGTTCAATGAGAGGAGTAGAATTACTATGAATGATATAGTATAAGGGATTTATTATAGGGATTAGACCTTATACCTTGTGGGAGCTGATGGAGAAATCTATGTGGGACCATTGCCTCTATGTCTGGTATTGGGGCTAATGTCTCTATAGGTCAGCCAGGCCAGCTAGTCAGGAAGGGAAGCTGGATATGAAGTGGGGAAGAGCAAGGACAAATTGGGACATGTGAGGACAAACTGGAACTTATTGGCAGGGATGACCTGTGGGAGAAGCTGGCACTATCTGATACAGAGTTGCACATACGCCTGGCCGAGGACCTAGAGAAGCAGAAGGGGGAGATCCAGTGGGAGTTGAAGGAGCTGTGGGCCTGGGTGCTGCCCACACCAACAAGGTGAGCTAGCAAATAAGCAGCAAAGCATCTGAGTTGCTGCAGTGCCTGGCCCCCTTCTCCCACCTTCAGAGCGTAAAAATGGTGACTCCTTCACTTCCCTCTTGGGCAAATTTCTCTTGTGCTCCGCCCTCAGACCCATACAGGAAAGGGAATTCTGGGAAATGTAGTTCCAGCTTAGCCAAGTGGCTGAACCACAGGAGAAAGAGTGGAAGGAATTGTTATGACTTCTTTATCCAACTTTTTGGTTCTCTGAGCCAGCGGTGAGGCCTGAGCCAGGGGAAAGGGCTAGGCTTTGAATTGGATTTGAGATTCAAGTATTGACTCGGATTGGATTTTTAAATACCAAAATAGGGCTTGTTCTTAAAGTAGCCTAAAAGTCAGGAGATTTGTCTACGATGTTTTCAAGAGGAAGGGAAACTGGTTTGATGTATCATGTTCGAAGGCAATAGTGAAGAAAAATACAGCTATTTCTTGTTTATGCCCAGTCAGGTTCAGCCTGTTTAATAAACCAGTTCCACAGGCATTTAACTCGTGTAAGATCAACTACATACATTGCTACATTTTTCTATGTTAGTCAGTCTGTCTATTCCATATAATTTAAAGTATTTAAAATTCTATTTTGCATCTGCTCTTTGTTAAATATTCTCCACCACTGTATACTTTATATGTGCTTATAGAAATTTATATTACTATATAGTGTTGCATTGTATATACAAAATCGCCTATACTATTCATTGTAGACAATTTAAAGTGCTTTTCAAGGGTTATTTTCACAATATGGGATTTTCACCTTATGTGCTGATTGCAGAAGCTAACACTCTATGTAAAATGAAGGTGTGGCTCTTCTGTACCCCAAAATTCATGGGCAAGGGAGAGTAGAATAAAGAAACCATATGGCTTTTAAACTCAATGATGTGCCCAGTACATCCAATTCATCCAGTCCCTTCTAGAGTAGGTGTGTTTTCACATTTTCACTTTCTAAAACAATAACATGTTAGAGATGAAAGTGACCTTAAAGGTCATTATTCACCCTCATTTTAGAAGAGGGAATCCAGTCCCTAGAGAGGTGAAGTGATGTGTCCAGGATCTCATGGTGTCTTGGTGGCAGGTCCAGAACTAGAACCTGGAACTCCCATATCAAAATTGATGTTCCCTTCTATCTGCCAAGCTATTCTTCATCTTGTGAGTCTCTCTAGCAGGCACTGTGAGCCTGACACAGTTTCAAGCCGTCAAGGGTCCCCATAGCTTAGACCCAGGCCATTGTCCTTGGTTTATTCTGGGATAGACAGGGATGCAGGACTGATCTCAGGAATGACAAGGGCTCTTCTGTTTCAGAGCTGGCTTCTCATCCAATGGAGGATCCCCAGGGTGGATCGGATATTTTTTCCTCCTATTTGTTCCCTGGCGAGCAGCCCAAACCTCTTCCTTGGGCGTGCACACTGCCCACTGCCCTAATGTGGTCCAGGCCCCAGGGCTGAGGCTTATCTGATGACCATGGCCAAGACTACCACTGTGGGCACATCAACCACGAGGCTGTAGTCCCAGCCATGCACAGTCTTTTTAAAACAGGGTTAGACGAGCACTCTGATCTCAAGAGTTTGAACTTGCTCTTGGAATCAGCTTTCTATAAGCCTCCTCTGGTATTCCCTTCTCAGTGCTTGCCTCTGTAAAGGGTTGTAATCTCTTAGAGTTCTTTGTGAAAGAGAATGATCATGTTCATCCACTCCTCCCCAGCCCAGCTGGTTCCAGGGAATACAGTTATAATTCTTCTCGGTCTCTTTGAGACCTCAGATACTGGATGCTCTTCTTTCCCCATCAGATGTTTATCTTGATTTTGTACCTTTTCCTTCTAGAGTTCCAAAGCAGGTAAAACGAAGCCTTCCTGTGACATTTGGAAACCCCACTGCTCAACCTTTTCTCTGTACCTCAATTGGAAAAGCAAGTAAGATCTCCTGATACCCCCAAATTTCTAAGCATCTTGGTTTTAGACAACCACGAAAAGTCCAGGCCTCTGTTTTATTTGTTTATGCCTGCTGCTCAGGGCTGCTCCCCCCACCACAGTGAGCGCTGCCTAGAAGAATTCATTTGCATCCTCTGCTTTCCCTCAAGACAACATAAAGCATAACAAAGCCTATACAAAGAGCAGCAATGCCTATGAGCAGGGAGATTTTTTCTACTTCAAATCAGTACTGCATTTTTCCTGTTGTTTTTGGCAGCTGACCACATTGAGGCCTCTCAAATAATTCGTTAATTATAACGAGCTGAAGATCTCTCTCACGGAACACACATCTGATTCATGCCTTCTGCTTTCTCCTGTGCAGCCCTGACACCGTGATGATGATGCAACTGGCATATAAATCTTCTCACTCACACTGGAGGGGGAATAAAAGCAGAGTGTGCACCAGGCCCCCAGGTACTGTGGGATAAAAGGAGGCAGCCGCAGAGCCAGAAAGGAGTAGATACTGTGTTCCACCAAGGTATTTCCCAGGGTGTTTTCCAAGCGTGTGTGTGGGGGAAAACACTCCAAACTCTGGAGAAGCTGCCATCCTTGAATTGCCCTCTTGGTGTGTTCTGGAGTGTTCTTGAGGGCTTGGAAGGAGGCCAGGGATGCTGCTGAATCTATTTCAACAGATACATGTTTTTATGTTGTTTTCCTAAGGGTGTTAGGAGAATTCAGAAGATGGGGGTTCAGCCTTTGATCACAACCTCATATCAACAAGTGCTCAGACATAGACTTAATAAAGTAGCTGAAAACAAAAATCTTTTCCTGCCTCTAGCTAGGCAAGTCCTAACAAAATGGTGATCAGGAAATATCAGTCTTCAGAGGGTTTTGCTTTCTTTTTCTGGCCCAAGCTGCTCAGGCCAAGGGTACCCACCATGTGACAAACCCTTGTGTGTGGGGGGACTGGGTGCTGAGGATACAGTATGGAGCAAGGCAGACACATTAAGGAGACCTGAAAACATAAAGGAGGTTAAAGAAGAAAGATGTGACAATTCTAGGCTCTTCTGGAGCGAATCCTTCAGCATATATATTAAAATATGCACATATATATTAGGCCTTATATAGATTCTCATCCAACCAGTTTCTATGTCCAAACAGCTGCCTATTTTAAACCACAACTAGATATTTCAGATTTTCTATCTTAAGGCTAGTGGTTCTCAAAGTGTGGTCCAGCAGCATCAGCATCACCAGGAACTTGTGGCAAATGCAAATTCTCAGGCTCCACCCCAGACCCACTGACTCAGAAACTCTGGGATGAGGCCCAGCACTCTGGGTTTTAACCAGCCCTCCAGGGAATTCTGATGCACACTCAAGTTCGAGAACCGCTATTGTAGGAGAATCTGTGCTCACTGCTTCTATTATCATTGTCCTTTTCTTTCCTCTAAATAGTAACCAAAGTGGTCAAATAAAAATCAGGTGGAACACTCCATCCAAGAACATAGTGCAACTGTTGCATGTGTTCACTTGCTAAGATCACCTTGGTCTCTTCTAGCACCTTGTTGTGAAAGTGGGTGGCGTAGGAAAAAAATGAACTGTGGGCATGATGACCTAAGGGATTTTTAATGACTCTAATTCTGGTGGGCTTTTGTTCCATGAACAACTCACCTTTTCTTTGGCTTTGGGGAATTTCTTTCTTAGTAGAAAAGTAATTTGAGTTGCAAAGGGGCTTCATATTAGATTTCTGGTACAGATAAAAGGGACATAGGGAATGGATTGTCTTATAAGATGTAATGCTGTATTGAATTGAATGTCAAGTTAATGATCTATTTTCTTTGAAGTTAACGTTATGGAAGATCTTGAATCAAAACGATTCAATAAGGCAGAAAGGCAGCAAATTCCTTTTACTGATTTACTTGGTAACTTGGATTAATTATCCTGCCGTCTGCCTCATCTATTTGCCCTGCTTCCTTTAATGACAGACCTGTACAGATTGTGTTGGGTAGTGACGGTGGTTCACAAATCTAACATCTCTTAAATATGACGTTTTTGGCGTGTAGAATTCCTATGTATATTGGGCAGATAAGCGCTTTAATATTGTGAAAAGGGGGTCTTGGTTGACCTTCTGCCGAAGGAGAGAGAATTTCCCATTATGCCAAAGGGTGAACACTGGAGCTATGCCAACTGTCTGCCTAATTGGATCCATTAATCTCTGCTGATAAGTCAGCCAATGTACAACCCTGCCCAGGTAACTACAGTGAGTAAATAAACATCTGTTGAGGACCAACTGGGTATGGAAGATGCTGGGAGTTTAGAGTTCGGAAAGAAAAGAGATGTGTTCTTTGCTTTCAAGGAACAAGGAACTTAAACGCTGAACAAATACACCTTTTGAAGAAAGCCCTAACAGAGTGACCAAGTGTGGGCATTGTCAGCACTGTTAAAATGTAAATTGGAGCATGTCACTCCTTTGTGCAAAACTCTCGTAGACTTCCCATGTCACACAGCATTTTAAATGCTCTACCCTTACTAGGCCCTCCATGTCCTAGTCGTCTGTGACCCTTCTGATGGCATCCTCCTCCTACTCATCACTTATTCACTTCCTGGTTGGGGACCCTGCCAGGCACAATCCCAACTCCTTATTCCCTTTGCCTTGAGTGCTTTTCCCCTTATGCCTGCCTTCCCTGCACCTCCTGCCCCTTAGTATTGGTCACCATTTAATATACTCTGTATTTTTTTACAGGTCTTGCTTATTATTTGTGTCTCCAAGTAGAATGCAAAGACCATGAGGGCAGGGTTCCTTGTTTGTTTTATTCAGACAGTGAAAGAATGAATGAATGCATTTGGATAGGCCAATGGACAGAGGACAGTTTTTTGTTTTTTTAAAGATTCACCCTGAGCTAACATCTGTTGCCAATCTTCTTTTTTTTTTTTTTCCTTTTCCTCCCTGAAGCCCCAGGATATAGCTGTATATTCTAGTTGTAGGTCCTTCTAGTTCTTCTATGTGAGCCACTGCCACAGCATGGCTACTGACAGACAAGTGGTGTGGTTCTGTGCCCAGGAACTGAACCTGGGCTGCCAAAGTGGAGTGCACCGAACTTTAACCACTAGGCCATCAGGGCTGGCTCCAGAGGACAGTTTTAAGGACACCTCCTATCATCTACTTCTTCACTGGACAAGGGCAGCCTCGGATAGTACTTGGGACCAATATTTAAACATTCTCTGCAAGCATTACCTTGCCTAAAACCATTATATTTTGCTTCTTAAAAGCTTATAATCAAAGTTCCTAGGAAGCAAATAAATTAACCCCAAATTAAGACCCAATTTGCATGTCATGCTTTAAATTGTATTTTAGGATCAAGTAAATTCTAGGACACACTCTCCAGCCCTAAAACATGCACATTTCTTTCTGCTTTATTAAATATCATTATCCCAGAAGCCCATCCATTCATTCTTTTAATTCATTATTTTTTGAGTACCTACTATGTGTCAGATACTCCTCTAGCTGCTGGGGTTACAGAAATGAAGAGATAAGACAAAAACCCTTGCTCTCGTGGAGCTTGCATTCAAGTGGAGGGGGGCAGATAATTACCAAGATGAATATATACTATGTTGGGAGATGATGAGTAGTACGGAGAAAAAAAATTACCGGTTATGGGGCATTGGGAAGGGCTGCTGTTTTCGATAGAGTGGTCAGAGAAGGTCTAATGATTAGGTGATTTGGGCTAGAGCCCTGGAAGAGTTGAGAGAATGAGCTATGTGGCTATCTGAAGAAGAGCTTTCTATGCAGAGGGAATAGCATTTGCAGAGGCTCTGAAGTGGGACCATGCCTGGCATGTTTGAGGAATAGCAAGGATGCCAGTGCGACTGAGGCAGAGTAAGCAGAGGAGAGAGTAGTATGAGATGAGATTGGGGGCAGGTCACGTTAAGATCTTAAAAGCTGTTGTGGGGACTTTGGCTTTTCCTGAGTGAGGAGAGAGGCCATTGGAGGAGTTTGAACAGAAGGTTGACTTAAACTGACTTCTGTTTTAAAAATATTGTGCTGCCTGCTTGGAGAACACGCTGGGTTGGGGCACGGGCAGACACAGGGAGACCACCTAGGAGGCTCTTTCAGTATTCCAGGGGAGAGATGATGGTGGCTTGGACCAGGGTGGTAGCAGTAGAGGTGGGGAGAAGTAGCTGAATCCCCACATATTTTAAAGATGGAACCAGCAGGATTTGGTGACTGATTAAATGTGGGGTGTGAGAGAATGAGAGGAATTGAGAACACCACCAAGGTCCTGACCTCAACCTCTGCAAGAACAGAGTTGCTGTTTACTGAAGACTGGGGAGGAGTTGGTTTGGAGTGGGGGTTGGAATCAGGAATTCAGTTTGGGCCATGGTGAGTTTAAGATGCCTATTCAACATCCAAGTGGAGGTGCACAGTAGGCAGGTGGATGACAATCACTGGGTAACCAAGGGAGCTGGTGCATTTTAGAGTAACATCACTTCCTGACTTAAGAGGGAAATTGGGCCATAACTCATCTTTTAGGCTGACTGTCGTGAACATATTTCTCTCCTAGTGCTGGGAGGGCCTTGGTGGTCTCTGCAAACCAGTGGCACTTCATTTTTTTAAAAAGCCGCATCCTTATCTCCTCCTCTATTATGTTTAGAGGAGCAAAGCCCACTGATACTACATGAAATTTCTTATTAGGGTATCAGACCCATATGAAATTCAAGTTAACTTTTTTTTTTTTTTACACCCAGAGACAATAGCCCATCCACTTCTGGCTTTTCCTTCTCTACCAATCAGTTATACATGTTTTCATTTCTATATTATCAGTGAGAGTAATGGAATGATCATAAAAACAATCTAAGACATTTTAAAGCACTTATTAATGGGTAGTGCTAGGCCTGGAGGTAAGAAGAGTCTTCTGACTTCTTGTAGGTGAGGTGTGCACAGGTGGGAAATATGTAGAACGCAAGCTGACCAACGGCCATCATCTTGGAGTTGGCAGTGGGTAGGTAAGGTAGGGGTGGGAGGGGAGGTGGAAAAGCCGCCAACAATTGTCATACCATCTTTGCCACACTTGCCATAGGTTGTCAACCTGTATGTCAGAAAACAAAGCAGTTACCAGGCTTCTAGGCATCAAGACTATTTTTTTTTAACAAACAATTAATGAGCACTGTGGTAGATAGAATAACGGCTCCCCAAAGATGTCCACATCCTACTCCCCAGAACCTGTGAATATGTTACCTTACATGGCAAAAAAGACTCTGTAGACGTGATTAAGTTAAAAATCTTGTGAGAGGAAGATTATCCTGGATTATCCAGGTGGGCCCAATGTAATCACAAGGGACTGTATAAGAGGGGGGCAGGAGGATCAGAGCCATAGAAGGAGATGTGATGATGGAAGCAGAGATTGGAATTATGGGGCCATGAGCCAAGGAATGCAAGCAGGCTCTAGAAGCAATAGGAAATTAATACAAGTGCTTACTCTCTATGACATCCGTGCTAAGCCTTTATATTTATTATTTTACTTAACCTTACAAACACTACTCTGAGTAGTTCCTATTACTATTGTCCATTTTAAAGATGGTAAAACTGGGGCTCAGAGTAATTATGGCTAGTGAGCCTACCTGTGGTCACATAGTAAGTAAACAGCAAAGCCAGGTTTCGAACCAAGGTCTTTCCATATCCTAAGTTGGAATTCCAAAATAATATGTTATACTTTATGTATAACATATGTATTTATGTATATATTAGAAAAGTTGGCTTTAAAAACATAAGCAGAAAAGAAGAATGGATTTTTTAGGGATGAAGGGAAAAATTTACTAAACTGAAGTCTCCTTGAGGTCAGCATCCTCCTTTTGTCTCGCAGATCCCGCATCTAGCACATGGTAGACACTTAAGAGGTATTTGTTGAATGGTCAAATCACCAAGCCTACTATGCTGGTGGGACTGCACAGAATATATGCTATTTCTTTTATAAATGCTATGGCTTCTAAATTTATCCAGTTGAATATTTATCCAGGCTTGGGTGGGAAGCCTCGGCAAGGTGGCCAACCCTCCCCATGGGTATGTGTCTCTTGACAGAGCTGTTTTGTGTATAGAGTCACTTCCTGAACTATCATGCGAATGGAGGGGACCTGTGAGCCCAAGTAATTAAAAAGACTCAGAATAATCAGAAATCATTTCTCCTGGGCTTTTGCATGCACATGAATATCTTTATCTCTTCATCAGATTTATTTTAAAATGGCTTTGCATTTCCTGAATATATATCAGCCCATGTTCAGGGAAGTCATTGGGTACAGGGAGGACGTGAGAGGAAAGCCAAGCGAGGGTGTAAATTTTGCTATTGACCATCTACCAGCTAGATAATCCACCTGAGAATAATTAAGAGTGGATGGACTGTTTCCAGCTTGCCCTGCCTTGTGTTTGTTTGTGCAGATATTTACGTTGGTTCTGTCCTCTCTGGAGACCAGGTCTCATGATACACAAGGTCTCTTTGTACCTCCTGCACTAGTGCTCTGCTCCCTTCTTGGCCTTGCTTGATATTTCCCAACACATCTGCCCTTTCATGCCAGTGGTCACAAGTTTCTCTGCTACTAAGGCCAGCTTCTCTGTCCCAATATTCCCAGTATCTTACGTCATAGCCACTTTTAGCTGTTCTGTGGGGAGTTCTCTGACCTTCAGCAGTAGGGCCTAAAGGGGGGTCACCAGGGTTGCAACCCTACCTTGCATCCTTCTTCAAGTCCTCTCACATTACCCTTTCCTACCTCTCAGGGTCACTTTTGTGAAAATTACAGCAGACAGATGTCTCTGCAGTGTGAATTCTCTGGTGTCAGAAGGCCTCCTCAGGCTGAGGCCTGGCATTCTGGTCCAGTGGGGGAAGGGGTCACTTTTTGATCCTTTGTATCAGTCACACCTCAGCATGAATAAATTTTGGGCTCTTTCCCGAAAAGAAAGTTAGTTTAATTAATTAACTAATTAATCAAACAAATGGGGAGTTCAAGGAAGTTATCAGAAGACTTTGCACATGATTGGGGTTCCAAAATGATTTTTGTTGAAAGGGTGGGAGAATTAGATCCTAAATGAGAGAAGAAGGGCTTTGTCTTAGAATGGGGTTCTCAGGAAGCTGACTCTAAGGCGAGGATGTGAGTGGAGATCAGGTGGTTTATTTGAGAAGCAGAAACCCCAGGAAGCACTGCAGGGGAGTGGAAGATGGGCCAGACATTAACAGGTGCACTACCAAGCCACTTACCACGTGGGTGATTGGAACTCTGAGAGATAGGGGTACATGCCTCGGTTTGATCGCACTTGAGGGGCGAGGCAGCTGAGGCGTTTGCCTTCCATTTCCAGTCTGCAATTGATTGAGAGCTGCCTCTGGGGATGCTAACTGCCCAGCACTTCCAGCCCGCCAGTGCTCAGGGGAAACATGTTCTCTGAGCCAGAAAAAGCTTCCAGACAGAAGTCGCAGGTGTTTGCAGCAAGAAGCTCTTGGCATGGATGGGAATCAGATGTGCTGAGGAGATATGGGCGGGTCTGACAGCAGCTGATACAGCACCAGAGTCCCAAGGGCCATTTCAGACACAAAATTTCCTCCTTCGCAATGTTTTTAAAGCTTGGTCTTGATGTTGCTCATATGACCCAGCTCCTAACAAAGGGCTTTGCAGGCAGTGTCTTAGTCTATTTGGGGTGCTATAACAAAAATATCATAGACTGAGTGTCTTATAGACAACCAACATTTATTTCTCACAATTCTGGAGGCTGAGAAGTCCAAGATCAGGGCTCTGGCAGGTTTGGTGTCTGGTGAGAACCCACTTCCTCACAGATGGTGCCTTCTTGCTGTGTCCTCACACAATGGAGGGAGCTCTGTGGGCTTTCTTTTATAAGGCATTAATCCCATTCATGAGGGCTCGACCCTCATGACCTAATCACCTTCCAAAGGCCCCACCTTCTAACACCATCACCTTGGATATTAGGTTTTCAACATATGATTTTAGGAGGACGCAAACATTCAGTCTATAGCAGGCAGTAAGCATGCAGTACATACCAGGATATGGATCAAATGAATGAGTGCCCTGTGGCAGAGGTTGGATCCCCATCCCAGGCGTGCCTATCACCCATTACTAAGAACTGTTTCCTGTGGGCCAGGTGTGTGCATCCTCCAAATGCATTGTAAACTTGTTCTAGAACCTGGGCTCTCTGAGAATGGAAACTTTTCCTATTGCTGCCTCCGCTTAGCTTATAGTTTGCAGGTAATATATTTCAGTAACATTTAGAAAAATTTACTGCACAGCTTGTTCTACACACAAAAGCTAAATGTTAATGCAGTGTTTTACTAACTGTGCTAAAATCAGCTAGCCAGCTGGTGAATTACCCAGAGGCCCTTTACTGTTGAGACTCACATGGGGTTTTGTAGCCAGCCTGAATGTCGTTTATGTAAAATCACAGCGGTGATGTCAGGCGAGTGCTCTTTAGCTTTATGGCTGGACTAGGCAGATTAGATATTTACACCGGGTTTTTCCTTAACCCCTGCCATGCCCCCTTTCTCTAATCCTGCCAGGTGGATGTGCTTGCCATGTGGAGGGCCCAGGGCACGGCAGAGCCACACCAGGGTGCCAGCTGGGAAGCATTTCTGTTCAGTGGGTTTGTCATTAGCAGAAGGAGCCACAGATGTAGAGTGAATGTGAGTGGTCCAGCTTTGCCACTCAATCTGTCTGGCTCCTGGTTTGAAGGCAGAATAGTGCCAGAGTCGATACCAGTGTGGCCGTCAGCACCAGGGAATCCAACTCTGTCTGGTGAATTCGAACACTGAACTGGGTCTCTGGGTTTGGGTTTTGGCCTCAAGGTGATTTCCTGCCATGGTATGCCCTGTGATTATTTTCAGCAAGTCATTTTATTCTCTCAGAGCTCTGGTTTGCTTAGTGGTACAACATGCAGTGAGTATATTTGACTTTTTAGCATACGTCAGTACTGGAATGCATGTTCATTCATTCAATATTCCTTGAGTGCCACTATTGTAGATGTTGGGAATGTAGCTTGCAACTGCAACAGTCCTGGCTAATTCTCCCAGCAATATCCTGACCCAGAGTGGAGGAATTTGGAGGATGTGCTTCTAGTGACTTGGTTACCAAACCAAGTGGGCTCGCCTCCTGATGAGTTAAATGAGACTCTACACCAGTGGAAGTTGTCTCACAAAGTAAAGTGTATTTGCAGCAAATAGGAGGCCATGAGGA
Organism: Ceratotherium simum simum; assembly: GCF_057802395.1. Classification (NCBI taxonomy): domain Eukaryota; kingdom Metazoa; phylum Chordata; class Mammalia; order Perissodactyla; family Rhinocerotidae; genus Ceratotherium; species Ceratotherium simum. The sequence continues at coordinate 94,850,057 of NC_141940.1, read as the reverse complement.
ATCATTTCCAACGTCATGGTGTCCCCGAACAAAGGAAAGCAGGAAATTTTATTTGGTTGGGGAATGAATATTCAAAAGGGAGAGGCGGGTATTCGCTTGCACAGGCTCAGTTGGAGACCATGCTTCTGCATAATGAGGCCTAAGCTCCTCCTGGAGAGATCTTTGTATTAAAATAAGGCAAAGGTCCTAGGCACAGCTCTTGTGGTGAGGCTTGGTCAGTTTCAGGATGGCTGGTGGTTACATCTCCTTAACATACAAAAGGAAAAGAAACAACTTGGAAAAACAGTTAATTGCTTTCAAACCCACCCTTGAGTTTCTCAAGGCACCTAGTCGGTGACAACTTCACTAGTGATGGCTGAATTGGGGGCAAACAGTTTGGTCCTATTGCCAGGTGGTAGTCTCTTTAAAGAATGAAAACTCGCTATTGCTTCCTTGAGGAATTGGGGAATCCTTATCCCTGGAAAGGTGAAATCTTGTAATTGATATCAAGGTGGTTCTTGTTTCTTTTTGTTCTTTATCACACATTAAGATCCCAAGTTTGATCTGCTAGTTGAAACATTATTCTTACAATGACAAATCTTGCTTATAATCTCAAATTATTCTGTCTAACATGCTCACTGACCTGGTTTGAGGAGTTTTTACCTTCTGGTACATGTTCTGTGCTGGCTTCCAGATCTCTCTACCAATGGGAGTGAGCACAAGTGAATTGTAAACAGGAAGGAGATCCAAATGTGCATCCTGAGACTCTGAGTGGGTGTAAGCTTAATCCAGTGCAAAAGAAGACACACTATATGTGACACACTCCTGCATTTGGAAGCTACCAAATTTTATACTCACTTGTCTTAACAGTAGAATGTTTGGTGATTTCATTCTGCCTCTACCTGCCCAGAAGGGAACAATTTAAACAATGTATTTCTTTCCGGTATTCATGTCATCATAATGAAAATCTTTCCATGGCAGCTCAGCAGTGGGAAATTGCTGTAGTTTGCCCATTATTTGTTCTCCTTATCTTCTTCTAACTTAAATTTCTCCCTCTTTGATTTGGAAAATTTGGCTTATTCAAGAAACAAAGCTGGAAGTAAAACCAGCCTTGGTGGGTGGGGGTTAGGGAAGGTTGAGGTGGTGGAAGAGTGGCAGAAAGAGGGGTTTAAGGTAGAAGTGGACATGCCTACTATCTCTCTGGATGAGGGGCCAGTCAGATTGTACTGTGATGAGGGGTTATATTTGAATTCATGTTATTGGAAGAGCGGGGATGTGTCATCACAGGATTTTATTACTATTATTATTATGCCTGCAATTAATGGAGTTGCCAGGAGAGGTCCATAGACGTATATAAGAACCCATGTCTGAGGGGGAGCTAAGAGAAGCTGCCATAGCATCTGTCAGACAACTGTGTGTGTCGGGTGGGGGTGGGTAGGGGAGAGAGAACTTTTATTCTAATATTGGTAAAGTGGTTAGATAATCTGTAACTGAGAAATATAATGGAATGTAGCTGAGAACAAGAGTAAATGAAATAAAATACCTCAGGACAAGGTAAGTACCTTTTCTTTGTACATTGCAAAGCTATCTATTACTGCTAGTCTAACTATAGTCTTCCTTTGTCATATTAACTGCCAGCCTCCCAGCATTACTCAGGAGAAGCACTAACCATCTTTAAATAAATCAATTAATTCCTGCTGCAACTCATCATGGAGCATCTTCTTAGAGTTGTCCAAGTTAGAAACATCTCAATCACAAATCAGTGCTTGCAGATCACAGAATCCAACTGAGGGCTCAAAAGACTGAAATCAGTCTTTTTCAGATGTGTCTCTTCTCATTGGTAGGCCCATGGGTATCTTGTCATACTTCAGTTTTGTCTGCTCTAGAGACTGACTACTTCTCTCATGGAGGAGCTTTAATGGGCAACTCAATATGTATTTCCCATACACCACTCAGCATATATTTTATCAGGCAATCGAAAACGTATCTTCCAAATCTGATAAAAATCCATTCAATTATTTCCACATGATATGGCAACGGTCAGACAGAAATGTGATTTTATTTATTTAGATGAGAAACTTTTGATTTTTACTCTGTGCTCTGTGTGTTCAGAGCTTTCCTATATCTGCTTACAACTGAAACTTGAAAGAGTGAGTAGTACCTCTGGAGCTCGGCATTTCTCAGCGTTCAGAGCAAAGCCAAGATGTTTTCAATACAGCCCTAGTAACCAGCTATTAGGAGATTTCCAGAGGTCAAGACCTACTTGACAGTTTCTTTGAATTCTTGGCCATCAAAATTTGGGGTGTCTTTAATTTATGTGTCCTAGAGCCAAGAACTCATCCTTTACCTCTTGGCTATGGGATGCAGAAGTGAGGAGGGTTAGATATTGCTTCATTCCTAAACATTTCTGAGGAAAAAGAAGGTGGTTATGGTATGTGGACAACTAGATTTCACGTAGGAATGGTAGTAAGGTATGGGAGTAGATAATCACGCCTGGTTCTCTTTCATTTAGAAAGTGTGGTAGGAGAATCCATTGAGATATTAAATTGTTTTTTGTTCCCACTATATTTTTGCCTCTTGGTTTCCAAGAAGGTTTGCTAGCCAGATCATTTCCCCTGTCTTTGGGAGATTCATGTCATAGGGCTAAGTACCCCACTGTGCTCCACTTCCCTTTCTGGCTTTTGTTTTCAAAAGCCATAGCATGGACTGTTAGGAATTGGGGAGAGAGTTGCGTTTTCTTCCACCACTGATTATAAAAAATTTCAATCATATGCAAAATTGAAAAAATTTTAGTGACACCCTAACCCACCATCTAGATTTTACCATTAACATTCTACTATACTTGCTTTATCATGTTCATCCATCCTTGTATCCACTCAGAGAACTGCATTTTTTCGAAGCAGATGTTATAAGAGCAGAAAGAAAAGCGAGAAACCTGTCTAAGACTGGAAAGGGGGTGATGGTTTGGGGCTTCATGGGTAGTGGAGGCCAATGGCCCTGGTTTTCACAGTGCCTGAGAGGTGGCATGGCTAGGAGGTGTGCAAGGGAAGTAGGTCCCGGCACTGAAGTGCCCAAGTAGGGCACAGGTATGGCAGATCTGCATTCCAGGAACTGTGGAGGCTCCAACATTGGTGTTATAGTGAGCTTAAATTGAAGACCAGTGGGCCTTCTCTGACTTTGGAGTTTTGCATCAAATCCCTGGGGTCATTTAACAATTTCCAGGAGTCAGGGAGACGGAAATCCCTAATGACTGAGACAGTTTTTCTTCAGTCCGGTGGGAATGGGAGCTCTGTTAGATTCAATTTTATTTCTGAAAAATAATGTACTTTTATTTGCTCAGCTGGGTTTGTAGAGTCAAATTCACTCCTGTTATAAATCTACTTGTATATAGGAACTTCATCTAGGGATGTTTTGAACAATTATATGATACAAGGAAAAAAAAGATTCTTAGTTGTTTTCTCCACCTTTCTGGGAAGCAGTGGTTCAAATATCTTAAGACTCGAAGGAAGGGTCTTTGAGAGTGTTGCCTTCTTCTGCTTGCTTAATTCAGAACTGTAGTCACTTAAATTCAGTCTCCAGTTTAACGTTCCCTTTTAACCAGGGCAATTATTTTTTTCATTATCTGCCTGCAACCTCCCACTTAAGAGGGATGGGAGGTGGAATTCAAAGTGTAGCAGTGGGAGAGGTGCATCAAAGCAAGAACAAATATTGAGCAGCAATTAGTTTCCAGATTTCCACTGGATAAAAGATGTCAAATTAAATGTTTCTTCACAAAGAGTAGGAAATTATATCAATTTTCATCCTTTGGTCCCACTCTCCTGTTTAGGGAGTAATTCTATTCAAAGAAACTGTCCCTTAGAATAAAGCATTTTAGGCTCCATTTTGTCCTAAGCCCCAAATACATGTTTGACTGCAAGTTGTGACGTGGAGGCTATATGGATTAATGGATCTTTTCACATCCAGGGACGCTATTTGAATCATATTGTTACAAAGCCAGAGGAGATAAAGTCTTTGGTGGCTCAGCTAAGCATCTCTGGTATATGTTCTATAATAAATCACACTTTGGGGGGCCTGATGCTTTAGCTCAAGGCCCTGGATTTCAATCTGTGTTTGCTTCCTGTTTCCTTTCTCAGCTCCTGTTTCTCCATAAAGAGATAGTGTCAGCTTAAGACGCAGCTCCACTGTGGGCCTATGTGGGGTTGCTCTGTTGTGTGTGAGCGGATTTTTGAGCTGCTTTTTAGAAGATAAGGAAGGATCGAGCAAGATGTTGCAGAGGCCACAAGATTAAACTCAGCCATGCCAATGACAGGAGCAGTGAGGCTGGAACAAGCTGACTGCTACTCTAGATGTGATTCTGTGCTGGCTGTGGGTACAAGGACAGGCCCTCTAGCCACGGAGACCAAAGACCTGCCCTCTGGCCTTTGGGTTTCAGGGTATAGCCATAAGCAAGAACTGTGCACTGCCTGACAAATATAGAAATAGGTTAAATTAAAGAGCGCTTAGCTGGGCTTTGGTATTATAAAATACATTAGTGGAGAACTTAGTCTAGAAAGTGCCCCCTTTAAGTTGCCCTCTCATCTGGCCTGTGCCTTTATGTTCACCATGAATTGACAAAGTGCCCAGCATAGTGCCTGGCACATCACAATCTCTCAATAAATGTTTGAATGAATGAATGAGTGAATGAACCAATACTCAAACAAAGCCAAGACCACTCTCTAGTTAGAGACCTCATATTTTCTTCCCTTTTTTGTTTGGCTAGACTTCTTAAAAGAGTGTCTAGAGAGTGATGCTTTGTTCAGACCATTTTTCTTTGGACTTGTTAAGCAAAAGTCAGGCTAACCTGCCACGTATGTGCTGGTCTCTACTTGGCCAGTCAACTGGAACGTGTCAAGGAGCTTCTTACAGTTCTTCAGGCCCAGGAAATGTAACTGACTGCCCTGGAATCCTGGGTAGAGGGAAGAAGGATTTTAAACAGCCAGAGACCCCTTGTTATGTGACTGGTTGATTTAGTGCTACTCAGATAGTCAAGGCATATTGTGGTTAATTTATTGAAGCTCAGCATAGGCATGGTAGACAAATGGAGGTAGAGGGTTGGAGTAGAATGGAATAGAGGACAATGGTTTCTTAAAACAGTTTTTTGATTGACATAAATGATTATCAATTTAAAAAAAAATACATGTGTTGGGTATAGATTCCTAGAGGGGGCCAAGAAGGAGTCTGTTCCATCAGTCACATGACCCATCATGGTTACTGAGCAGCTACCATGATAGATACCCATTGCCATTGTGCAATGTACTCCTGCATACAGAGAAGAAGATGAAGTGTGGTTGCCTTCAAGGAGACAAAAGTGGATTTTGTCATCCCAACCAGAACCTTGAAGTATCATTCAGTTGTCTGCAGTAGAGGAAGATGACATGGAGGAAGGTGGCCATAAACTTTTTTGAAGGACCACTACCATTAGGTCAGTAACTTCTGTCAACAATTTAATGGGCATCCTTCAACCTTTTCTCTGTGCTTGCAAACAAGCAAATGCGGGTGTACTACAGCAAATGCCATTGGCACTTATCAATTCTGCACATGCTGATCTGACTTCTAACTATCAGCAAGTGTGGATCTCTATTTGAGGATTTTCTCCGATCATGGGAGCATGTTCTGTCTGCGTGTGTCACAAGCTGGCAGTGCTAGGGACTTAACATGCCCCAGGAGCAGCCCTCCACCAATAACTGATGAGCGTTGGTATATAATTCCCCCACTTCCTCACCTCTCATTGGGATAACTCTAAGGTGTGTTCCAAGGTATACCCAGAGGTCCCCAGAGGAATTAAGCTCCAGTTGACCACAGCATTAACCTGCTTGGTAACATATTTTTTATTGGCTTTCTTCCCTTCTCTGTGTCTCACATCTTCACTCCCTTGTTGGTATTTCCTGGGATCGCTTCTCAAGTAAACAACTTACACTTGAATCCCTGTCTCAGGGTTTGCACACTAGAATGAATATATATTGCCACTTATTTAAAAAAATAAAAATAGGTGTTGGAGAACTCATGTTGGTATGTATAGATTTATCTCATTATGTTTAGCAGTTCACAGTATGGATACATCCTATTTTATTAACCATTTCTCTATTAATGGAAATTGTTTTATTTTTCCAGTTTTTTCCCCCTCTCACTAACAATGAAGCAATGAACTCCTGCTAAGAATCAGTTTGCATTTTGTCTATTACAATGCTGGTACCAAAAAAAAAAAATGCTTAAAGAGTCCTTCTGGAAGGTTGTGGTGATAAACTTTAGCACAACATGTGCTTAAGGGTCAGGAATGGTTATGCGGATAGTAGAATCATTTGCTGGGGATGACAGTGGTGGCTGCATAACTTACTTGCCTGAGTTCCGTAGGAAGAATCCTTTGTTCGTTAGGTGCCTGCGGGTCCCAAATTCAGATTCTGAAGGGAAGAGAAAGGTCAGCCATAATTACTTTGTGAATCTAGGGAAGCCAAATGGAGTAGGGTAGAGATTAGGAAACGTACAACAAGGGTGACCATTTCATGTTTTGGCAGAGCCAGTGGGCATGAGGTTATGTGGGCTTCCCTGTCCTATCTTTGAGATTCTGTTTTTGAAAATCTTTGAATTTAAGGGCACCAGATTTGGAGCAAGGTTTTAGTTCTTGCTCAACTAGTTAATCGGAAGGGCCCTTATGTGATCATGTGGAGCTACCTTCCCATTTTACATATGTGAAAACTGAGGCACAGAGCAATTGATGTGATTGCCCAAGGTCACACAGTGAGATGATAGGTTATATGGAATTGGGGGCATTTATAATGAGGAATGTTCTTAGATAGTCTTGAAAGGCGTGTTGGTCATTTATGGGAAGATGATTCCAGATATAAACTCTGCTAAACATTGAAATGGAGGTATCTTCCCTGGAGATGTAAAAAGGAAGAAGACACCACAGTGAAATGTGCTGGGCATTTTAGATGCCATAGCCCTTCCTAGAAACAGGAGATTAGACTAGATCAATTAATCGACAGGTTTTTCTTGAACACCTGCTGCAGGTGGAGGATGCAGAGGAGATCATACATGGTCTCTGCCCTCCTGAAGCTTATGGTCTACTTGGTAGCACAAGGTGTTGTCACCAAAGTGACTGCTTAGAAGGCTGTAAGCAGGACTGACATATCCATTAGGCACAACAGGCACAGTGCCTGGGACCATGATATTTTTAGGGGCCCATGAAAATGTCTCCTTTTCTTTTAAAATCCAAAGAAACAAATAACTTTGAGGTTGAGGAATATGTTTCAATATATAATCTTCCTATATTCATCTTTATAACAATGAAGTCACAAAATGTAATTTTTAATATTTTTGTATGGAGAAAGGGCCCCATGATGGCAAAAGTGTCTAGGGCCACAGATGTCAAAATGTGGCCCTGGCTCCACAAACTAATATATTAGTTTGCTGGGGCTGCTATAACAAAGAACCACAAACTGGGTGGCTTAAACAACAGAAATGTACTGCCTCACAGTTCTGGAGGCCAGAAGTCTAAGATCAAAATGTCAACAGGTGTGGCTCCTTCTGAGGGCTGTGAGGGAAGCATCTGTTCCTGGCCTTTCTCCTTGGCTTGTAGGTGGTCATCTTCACATCATTTTCCCTCTATGCAAGTCTCTTTTCCTTCACATGGTTTTTTTATAAAGACACCAGTCATACTGGATGAGGGCCCACCTTAATGACATCATCTTAACTAATTACATCTGCAACTACCCTATTTCCAAAAAACATCACATTCTAAGGTAATGGGGGCTAGGATTTCAACATATGAAATTTGGGGGGACATAATTCAGCCTGTAACAGGTAGTGACAGTGACTGCCTGGGCTGGGGGGATCAGAGTGGGAGGGAGAGTAGAGAGCCTGGAAGTTGGAGGACAGAAGAAGAGGACATGGGCCACTCGCAAAGGATGGGATGAGGAGAGGAGGCGAGAGATGTCAGGTGTGCAGAAAGAGGTGAGGTAGAAACTGCATAAGCAAAGGGTTGTAGGTGGCAATGTAGAGCATGAACTTGGGGGACATAGAGGAGGCCAGTTTGTCAGGTGGTAGGGGAGTAGCAAAGGGAAGGTTGGAAAGGGGGCTGTGGGTTTTGTACTGGAAAGCCTTGAACACGAGCTAAGTGGGAACACTGGATAATGTAGGATTTCTGAGAGTCTCTTCCAGTTTAATTATTGCTTCCTTTCCCTCTTTTGTCTACCTAGACTAACTGGCCTGGGAAGATTTAAGAACCCAGAGGCTCATTCTTGTTTAAAAAGCTGTTGGTTTGTGATACAAATTTTCTCATTTGTTTTTCCTGCTTTCTCGGCAACACCTAAGGGAGAGAGCTTTATTCTCTATTTCCATCTACTCCTTGCATTTTTTTTCTGAAAATACCTGAACCAGAAAATGATCGAGGCTCCAAAGAGTTGAAAAAGAGAGGTGGTCTATTACTGATAACCTTGAAATATTAATTAATCCGTGTGTGTTATTACTTAATTGGCATATATTTCCCATATTAAGGGCATGGTGAAAGGGACTAGAAACCTTAGTCTGTCTCAGCTTTCAAATAAAACTCAGTCTCTTTGGAAAAACATCTGGGACGAATGTGGATGTTACTAAAAATGTTACCTCACACACCAGTTTCATTTGCTTTTTCATGATGAAAATTTTCCCCTTACAGTTGTCCAGATCCACACGTATATTATGCAGGATCTGATGTAGCGGGGGCACTCTTTGTGGCCACATCCTCTGAAAACCGCTTTAAGTGGGTTGCCAGAGTCTTTAAAAATAGGCTGGGTTCTGGCAAAGCTTACAAGCAGAGGAGGGAAAAATGCAACAACTTAGCTTTTTGAAAATAGTTTTAATTTTAGCCTTCTCTTCCTACTTTTACTCCCTTATAGATCTCAGAATATTAGTAGAGCTAATATTCTGAATTTCCTATTTTTTTAAAAAATAGATTCAAACTGACTATCTGATTTAAATTCTTCAACTACAAAAATCCTATCTTCTGTATTATTCTGATCTCCTAAAAGTGCTTAGTTCTGTGTTTTCTCTGCAAACCAGTTTGTGGTGCTGATTGAACCTCCCCACACGGCGACTGGACCACTCCTTAATTATTTCAACTGTGACTCCTTGGACACCTCAGAGCAGTAGTGTGCTTCCCATCCAGTGGCGACATTAGAGCAAGTTGCTTCTAAATGGCTGTCAAGCACGTTGCCATGGCAATGGAGCTCTGCTGGTCAGCTGGAATGGAAGTTCTTCAGTTTTGCCAGCAGTGATTCTCAGATTTGGTGTGCCACAGAAAGAATCATCTGGCTGCTTGTTCAAAGTGCTCACTCCCAGACCCCACCCTTAAGCAGTCTGATTCAGGAAGTTTGGGGATGAACCTGTATCTATACCCATCTTTCCAGGTGATGACTTTTCAGGTGGCCCACAACTTCATTGTCAGAGTGTACAGCACCCAGACATGGCCAAAGTTATGCCCCTTGAGAGTGGTGATCTTCATCCCCCTTGGGTTGATGTCCAGGATTGCCCCCTCCTCCAAGTTGCCAAAGAATTTGCATTCTGCCTTTTGCAGGATCTTCATATGTGAGTGTCTGCCACGCATATGCTTTGTGTTTGCTCCCTGCTTTTTCTGGGTAAGATTCCTCAGCTCCAAAAGCAAGGTCATTTGTTAGTAATTCTCTGCTTCAATTGGCAAATGACCTACCAAGGACATGCAATTGAAATTAGCATATGCATTCTGAGAGGTTTACAATTTCCTTCTGCCTGGGACTTCCTGGATAGCTTATTATGGTGTGTATATGGGGAGGGGAGGTAGATGGAGGCGCTTATAAAACCCCTTTGAAAAGACCAGCACATCGTCTGCACGAGAAAGCGTCTTCTGGGGGCTGGACTAGAAGAATGTTCAGGAATTCGAGGGTTCTCTTGACCCATGCTGAACCTTAGATTTTTCAAGGGATGACGATCAAGCATGTCGGTTTATGAGAATGAAAAGAATGAATTCTTTGTTGAAAATAGCGATCAGTATTTTTGCAGTGGGTACTATCCACCTTGGTGTCTGGGTGCTTTCATTTTTATTTGGTTCCTTTGTAAACTTCCAGAGGGGAAGCGATTAGCTAACTACGAAGGGAGTGAAGTGAGATGGGTGTATAGTTGTAGTGTCAGCATTGACTTAGAGAAGTAGGTGAAGCTTCTCAGCCCCTACCATTGTGGAAAGCCTTTTCAGCCACCTCAGATGGAGGAATATCTATTTATCAATTAATTTGTTAACTTCTCAGCTTCTCAAAGGATATCCTAGATAACCATTTCTTCTGTTTAACAATTGCTAATAAATTCAACTGTATTTGTTCAACATGCATATATTGAAAGCACCAACCACGTCTTGGGCATTGTGCTAGGTGCTATCTGAAATAGAGATAAAAGTAATCCTTTCTTAAAAGTGTTTGAGCCCCACTTCTTTCCCCAAATGAGGTGGCTCAGAAAGGACTTCACGGGGCATGTAACAAATATGCCTATTTGGAACCTAAAACCCACACAGTTCCCAGTGAGGATAGAGAATCGCTGATTCCACTTGCATTTTATGAAGTAGAATTATCCTTCAGAACCTCAAAAACTCTTATGAAAGTGCTCTCAATCTTAAATTTCTCTTCCAGGCTGAATAAGTTCAGATGCCTCCTCCCTTTTGGTCTGAGTTTTTAACTTTTCCAACCCTATTGTTTTCAAACAAGTAAAGTTTGCTGTAAACCGGGGCAGACTTTTGCATGGAAAACACATTGCTACTTGGAAATGACTTCAACAGCTGCAGAATGCAAGTGGATAGCGTGGAGAAGAAGAGATGGCGCAGTGTGGGCTTTAGTGCCAGACGGATTTAGGTTCAAATCTCATCTTGGAAACAGCATGTTTCTTAATGTCTGAGCCTCAGTTTCTTCTTCTGTGAGAGGGCCTAGCTCCTTGAGGAGGTCGTTGTGATGATTAAACGAGCTGCTCAATATAAAGCACCTGGCACATAAATGTCAGTTGTCTGTCTCAGCTTTCCTGCTACCCAAACTGAGAGCATTTACAGATGAAACTGCGTTAAGGGAAGGCTGTATGTCAAGAGGAGAAGATGAGCGAGTTTTGGTCTTAAATGACCTTGATCTTTGGTTATTTGTGGAGTTATCAGTTGGTTCTGAGAAGATTTCAAATTAGGCTTCTAAAATGTATTGGCTATTATAACTAGAAGCAGAGCCAATCTCTTGGCTGTTTTCTTCTATTGCTCTGCCCACTCACCACTCAGCACCCCCCCCCATTCTTTCTTTGAAATAAAATATTGTGGAAATAAGGTAGTTGGCTAAATTGATTCTTTAAAGCTATAATGGGCAACTACATAGTAATTCTTATTTAGGACTCTGTCTAAGAATCACCTGGGAGCTTTTAAAAACTATACATTCTGGCCCCACCTCAGACCTAGTAAATCTCATACTCTGAGCATGGGGAGCTGGCCTGGGAAAAGTCCCCAGGTGATCCCAATAATAACCATTGCATTAGGGCAGCCTTCGAAAACTTGAATGTGCATGAGAATCACCGAGAGAGCTTGGGTCTACCCCCTCTCCCCCCATCCCCAGCCTCTGATTCTGTACATCAGAGGTGGGGCTTGAGAATTTGCCTTTCAAACAAGGTGTTGCTGGTGCTACAGGTCTGGGGATCACTCATTGAGGACCACTGATTTAAGGCTTCTTGTTATATTAATACAGTGGGAGCTGAATTACAACTTCAGCAGCCTTAAACCTTTACCAAACTTTCTGACCCAAAAGGATAAAGTCTAGGGAAGAAGATACAAATAAATTTAAAAATAAGGCTTTTAAGGAAAGTGAAAGAAAACAATTGTCGAAAGCTGTGGTTGGCAAGGTTAAGAGGTGAAAATTACTGTTTTCAATTATGTGGATACTTTTGTTTGTTATTTCACGAGACTGACTCCAGTGGTTTGCAGAGAAACTGGACTTTGCACCTTACTAGTGAAGGTGGGCTGTTAACAAAGGTCAGCCAAATCTGGAAAGATGGGCAGCCTCTTGGGGCCCCTGTTCCTAACCTCTTGATTGGCTGTGGAGAGATTAGGCATGGAGTTTGACACAAAACCACAGGCCCAGACGCCTTCTTATGGTGGTGTGTGGGATGAGGTGCCCCTTCTGACCTGTGCATGGTTTTTTGTTTTTTTTTTTTTTTTTGCTGGGGAAGATTCGCCTGAGCTAACATCTATAGTCAGTCTTCCTCCTTTTTTTTTTATGTGAGCCACTGCCACAGGATGGCCACTGACAGACGAGTGGTGTGGTTCCACGCCTGGGAACCGAACCTGGGCCTCCAAAGCAGAGCGCACTGAACTTTAACCACTAAGCCATCAGGGCTGGCCCAGTGTGGGTTTTTTTTTTAAGACTTTACTTTTTAGAGTGGTTTTAGGTTCACAGAAAAATTGAGGGGAAGGTACAGAGATTTCCCATATACCCCCTGCCTTCACACATGCATAACTTCCTCCGTTGCCAACATCCCCAACCAGAGTGGTACATTTGTTACAATCGATGAACCTACACTGACACATCACAATCACTCAGAGTCCATAGTTTACACTGGGGTTCACTCTTGGTGTTCTACATTCTATGGGTTTGGAAAAATGTGTAATGACATGTATCTACCATTTTAGTATCATAGAGAGTATATTCACTGCCTTAAAAATCCTCTGTGCTTTGCCTATTCATCCTTCTATGGGGTTTTTAAGAGTGAAAATAAAAAAGAGTTTCAGAGCACAGTAAACAAAAGTGACAGATTTTCTTCTTCTTCCAAAAAAAAGCAGAAAAGAGTATAGGAAACAATATTTTGAATTACGAAATGTAAAAGAGTGAAACAATGTATGGTTTTATTTTTCAACGTTTTAATCATATCTCTGTGGAAGTCCACAACCTGAGCGTTCCAGCATCAGTCAAATGGAAACGTAATTCCCAGGGTTGCCGTGTCTGCAGAAGGGTTAGGTTTCTTTGTGTAAAATATTATCTTACTCCTTGGGAAAGATCTTCAAACAATTCCTCAAAATATGGATTTTTAATGGAGCTTGAAAGATAAAGCCATAATTTTCACGTTGATGAAAGTGAGACTATGGAGTTTTCAGAACGCATTTAAAGAAGTGGATGGAATTTTGAGTGCTGTAAAAAGAAAGTATAAAAGAGTCTGGGAGGCTGGTATTCTACTATCTCACAGGAAATAGATATATGAAGGACTAGCAGAGTCTGAAAATTGTATAGTTTGGTCAATTTGATTATCAGTGGGTGGATTATTCAGTTTGTTGATTATCTGCAACAAAATTGTAATCCCAGTATGGCTTCCTCAGCTTGCTTTGCTTGCAATTAGTACTTGGGGAATGCCAACAAACTCTAATATTAGCTCCAGGAAAACACAATCACCGAGGTAAATCTGCAGCTGCTGCAAGAACAAATGTGTCCAAAAGCCAGAAGCCACTGAGTTTTATTTTGGATGTGGTTTTGGATTATTCAGGCTATAAAAATGCAAATAATCAGGAATGGATGAAATTTTCCTTCCCAGCATGTGGGACTTCCTTTTGGTCATCTTCCCATAGTCCTGCTTTCAATGGGCTACCTTCGTGCTCAAAACCTCCCCAAGCTTCTTGACCTGGGAGGTAGAGCCCTGGCATTTATGTGCAGGTGTTGCGCAAACACCATGAACCACATTGGGCTTGCCCCATCACAGTTATCATAGTTCATTGCTACAGTCAACTTTAGCTGAGATCTCCACCAAAGTAGGCCAAAGACTACTCTGTCCCTGGGAAATTGTGTACATGTGAATGAGCAGAGGGTAGTAATGGAAGGTGATATTGGGTTGAGGTTTAGCTATAAATAGAAATGTGTTTTCCAGAGGAACCACTGTAAATTTAAATTTAAATTCCTCAGGAAAACAACCCAAACTTTCCTCAGGGCCCCACCCCCTATTGGTTAGGATTATCTTCAGCTGCATGTGACAGAACACCCAAAATAACAGAGTGTAAAAAGATCAGAGTAAAAAAATGAAAGTTCGAGGTCCATTTCTCTCTTATGTAGAAGGCAGTTTTATGAAATGATCGCAGTTTTATGAAATGGTCACAGTCATGGGGTCCTGCCAGCTTAATGCTCAGCTATGCTCAACAGGTGGTTTTCACCTAGATGGTCAGTGAAGCTCCAGCCAACACATCCACCTTTTAGCTGGCAGGAAAGTAGAAGGGTCAAAGAAGGGCATGTCCTTTCCCTATGAGGACCAATCCTGGAATTTCCCAGGACTCTTCAGCTTACATCCCATTGGCCAGAAGACTCAGTCATGTGGTCACATCAGTGAGGTTGAGAAATATCTTTATGCTGGACGGCCCTGTGCCCAGCTAAAAATGGAGGATTCTGTTACTAAGAAAGAAGAGGAGAATTAACAGAGATAACTAACAAGAGATAATTAACAGTCTCTGTCACACACTGCTTCTCTTTTATTAAGGGCAGAGCGAATAGAACTCTAGCAGGGATGATCTTATATTACAGGTTGTCCTTATGTTTCAGAGGAAGGGAAAACCTGTTCTCTTGCATTGTCTCTCTCCAGATCCTCTCCAAGTCCCCTCTCCTCTTCTGCCTTCCTTTCCCAGGGCCCTGACCTCAAGGAGCAACTGTGGGCCCAGACCACGTTGTAGGACTTATCAGGAAAAATTGTGAAACTCTTTGAAATAGAAAAAAAAATTACTAAGTGTCTTGTCTAGTGTACCTTTCATGGTTATCTCCACCGTTCATTGTCTTTGAGCTTTTTTACAACTCTGTAAATTGTCGAAAATTGATAATAATGCAAATTAGTTTTTCCCAGAGAAATGAAAATTAGTTGTGTCTGGTGGAATGCAATTGATTTTTGACTCATTTTGCATATATTTGTAATTTTGTTTCAGCATTCCTTATCTGCCTACGTACATGTGGTGCTTTGAATTCTCCTTGGAACAGGTTGTAACATCTTACTGGTTCCCTCATTAATTAATGAGTTAAATAAAATCTTTGACATGTGTTCATTTTGTATCTGTAAGAGAGTTGTGTTTATGCTTTCTTTTAAAAATTATCCTTTAACAGATTCTTGGGCCTGGTTCTGTGCTTGGTGTTTTTGTATACTCTGACATTCTTGATCGTCTTCACTCCCACCAAACCTATTCCCTTGGGGTCTTTCATGCACTCTGTCATACTTTTAGAAAACAGCTTAAAGGCAATGTTAATAATAATAGTAATGGCAACACCATTTACTGAGTGCTAATAGCCAGATACCATACACACCTGACCCATTTAACCTTCTTCACCCTACCCTGCTGACATGAAGTTATTATATCCATTTTACAGGTGTGAAAACTGAGGTTTGGAGTGGTTCAACATCTTTCCCAAATTCACATAGCTGGAAAGTGGCAGAGACTGGATCTGAGCTCAAGTTGAACTCCCAAGCCAGTATCTATTTCACAATTTTCTGGGCTCAATAGTTAATGGCCTGAAGTGGCCACTGTGCTATCCCTTTCCGGGACATTTGCACATTAACAGAGAATTTTGAGACCCAAACTTTAACCCAAAGGGGTGAATCCCTAATGGGGGGATTTCAGACGTTTTTGGTGCTATTGGTGCTGAGATACTTTCTCAGAGGGCAATTGCAATCATCACGTAAATTGTTCCATGCTTATTTAGTTTATGAGTAAAACTAGCTCTGCTCAGGCAGCAGTGAGGATAGGGGATGGTGGAAAGAGCCCTGGGAGCTGGGGGGACCTGACTTCTAGTTCTAACTCTCCAACTATGGGACATACAAAAATAGGGCCAGGGAGGTCTTCATTGCTCACTACTCATCTTACAGATGAAGAAACCGAGGGCCAAGGAAACATCTCTGACTTTCAGGGAATCTGCTTGCTAAAACAGCATGTGGCATGGAAAGGATTTAGATGGCAGTGATGAGGATGCAAGGGGAGACAGCCAAGGAAGTGGAAAGTGTGTGAGATTTGGACTTGGAAGACTGAGGTTTGAGGGCTGACTGCTGTGTGATGTTGGATATGTTACTTTGTCTCTTTTCACCCAAGGGGTCTCATCTTTAAAATCAGGGATATATGGTTTCCAGGGTCTTCCTAGCACTCAAAATGTTTGACTTTCTGAAGTGAATGCCTTGCAGAGTTTATTACTGTTGACTATCAATCTTATTACCTGTGAAGAAAAGCCAAATATCTCCTATATTTCACCACTGTACTTGGAGTTTTCATGGAATTACCTTATTTAATCCTTTTAACAATTTCTGAAGTAGGTCAGGAGCGTATTCCTATTCCCATTTTAGAGATGAAGAAACGGAGGCCAAGAGGGCGTCAGTAATCTCCCCCAATGCCATGCTTGACTTCCAGGGCCTCTACAAGTAAATTTTTGGAGGGAGGAGCTCCTGAACCCCTTGTTATGTCAGAGGGTTTGGGGCCTTAGGGAAGTGCCAAGTCCTCACCACTATGATGAGAATTAAGCATGCTTGCTAAGTGTGGTTTTAGCAACTTGCAAGTTAAAACATTTCAAAAAACTATTTGAAGGAATTCTCTAGCTAGGAAGGTAATAGTTGACTTCACCTCTCAAATGGCATTAATCATACCTACCTTGCAAGGGTGTTGTGAGGATTAAATGAGACAATGTGTGCAAAGCATCTAGGACCCTGCTGGGCACACATTGGGCACACCCAAAGATTAGCTGATTACTATTAATATTGTTGTTGTGTTGTAAATACTACTATTCAGACATCTTGAAAGAGATCTGCTCATGATACCTATCAATGAGGCTGTCTTTGCCAGTAGGCATTCAATTCCAGCACTCCGTATCAATACAATAGCCCTATGAATATAACTCACTTATCTCTAATTTAAAATCAAATAAAGTTCCTCTGGAGGAAAACAATCACCTAATAGCATAAAGAATACAAACACAATCATGGACTTGGGCAAGAGGCTCAGCTGTCTCTTTAATTTAAGCTGTTGGATTTGATGGAGTGTTTTCAGCCTGCAGGACTTCACAGAACCGTAAAGATTTTTTTAAACTACTTTTCTTTTTTAGCATAAGACTAATACATTCACACAGTAAATATTTCAAGCAGAATAGGACTTTATAAAATCTAAGATGCTATGTAGACTATTTTTTTCTCTAACTCCCACCCCACCCTTCAGAAATAACCCTGTTAGTTATTTTTGGAGTCTTTCTAAGAATTTTTGATGCATGTATGGGTGTATTTATCTCTATATCTTCTTTGAAAAAAAACACTAAATAGGATAATATTGTTCTGTACCTTGTTTTTTCTCTTAAACAATTTATCATGGAGATTATTCTATATCAGCACATCTTTACATATTTTGTTTTTTTAACAATGACATAGTATTCCAGGTATGAATATACCATAATTTATTTAATCTGTCCCTTCCTTTTTTTTTTTTTGTGAGGAAGATCGGCCCTGAGCTAACATCTATCAATCCTCCTCTTTTTTGCTGAGGAAGACTGGCCCTGGGCTAACATTCATGCCCATCTTCCTCCACTTTATATGGGATGCCGCCACAGCATGGCTTGACAAGTGGTGCGTCAGTGCACGCCCGGGATCTGAACCGGTGAACCCTGGGCGGCTACAGCGGAGCACGAACACTTAACCGCTTGCGCCACCAGGCCGGCCTCTAATCTGTCCCTTTTTGATGGTTACTTAGGTTATTTCCCCTTTTTCTTCTATTACAAATCACACAGCGATGAACAGCCCTCTAATGTATTTGCATAGTTGTGGGAGTGTCGCTAGGGTTGTGTGTGGACTCATAATTGGGCTGCCAATCATTATGGGATGGGTTGGGGGCTTGAAGTTCCCGAAAGGACCAACTGTGACTCTTTACCACAATGTTGATACCTTGACCAAAAGCAGTGACTAATGGAGGGAATATTAAAGATCACTTCACTCCTCTTGTTAACCTGCAAATATTCATTAGGCTCTTCCCAAAACAGATTATTTTGTTAAGCCAGTATGGGTCACAACATTATAGTAAAACAAAAGAAGGGATTTGAAAGGGCTCTTGTAAAGTCAAAAGTGCTATACAGGTGACCAGTCCTGTTCTGATCAGTATTATGGTATTGGTTACTAGGATGTTCTATTGAGGTGGGCTTCCTGAGGCCCAAAGTCAAGTCCTCTCTGCTCCATTCCTCTCCCTCAACTTTCTCATCAATCATTTATTGAATATGCTCAATTTCTCCTTCACAGTTGGTCCAGTTCCTTCCATACCCTTCTCCTTCCCACTACTTTCTTTCAACATACCATCATATCTGGCAATAGAGAAGCCCTTACTATGTGCTAGGCATTGTGTTAGGAGCCTTACATACATTTTCTCATAGAATCCTCTCAACAGCTCTGTGAGGTAGGTACCACACTCCCCCTTTTACAGGGTGAGGATGAGGAAACTGAGGCTCAGAGAGGTTAAGTGATATGCCCAAGGTCACAAAGCCTGCATTTGGTGACCTGGGATGGAAACCTAGATCTAACGAACCCCAAAGGCTATGCCTTTACTTCTATATCAGCTGCCTGCTCACTGGTCTCTGTTAAGACTCATTTCTCCCTCTCTAGTTAATTCTGCAGGCCATTGCTAGATTAGGCTCCATAAAATATCACTAAACAAATCTTTTCTACCCAAAAGCTTACAAAGACCTTCTTCCCAAAAACTTGTTAATCTTCTCAGTGAAATGGAAATGTTAACTTTGAACTCAGAACTGTACTTAAATTTCCAGGAAAATTGTCTACATGTCTTTGCCCCCTTATGGTCACAGGGGAATGAGTTTATGCGGGAGAGTCAGAAGGAGATCTTTAGAGTCAGACTGACCTGAGCTCCTGTCCCTACTCTACCACCTATTAACTGTGTGTGACCTTGGGCAAGTGAAGTAACCTCTCTAAACCTCCATTTCCTTGTCTGTAAAATGGACATAACATACTTATATTACCTCGAATCCTTATACCACCACTGGTTATGTAAAGGGCCAGGGAGCTATTTTTATGTCATATATTCTGTACCTAGCTCACTACTCTGCACTTAGTGGGTGATCAATGAAGTTATTTGAATGAATGGGTTGAATGAAAGCTTTGTTAGATGGAATAAGCTGGGGAAGGCAGACTCTAGCAAGGGACCAGCTTGAGAACCAGGGGATGCTGTGTATTTGTCTACTAGAGGGACTGTGATGAGGAGAAAGACACGAAAAAGAGGAGAAAAAACATATTTTTGAGCAGAAAATCTGTCAAAGATTGTGCCTGACATCCAATGGAGAGGCAGGGAAGTCTTAAGAAAAAGGCATTGATATCCTTGGCTCCACCTCTCCATCAGACAATACTTGGGCTAATTTCTTTGTGCTGATCAGATGAGTAAAGTGAGACAATCTACATTCTACAGTCCTCATGACACAGATCATGCATGGCTGAAGTCTCAACATTATAGTGTATTAGAGTTTGATATCCTCAAGAGGGAAGACGTATTAAAGGTTTGCTACCATTTAGAGGATTTTGATTGGTGTTCACTGTAGTTTTTCTGCATCCTCTGAAGACCTTTATTTGCTCACCCCAAAACATGTTTTCAGTGGTTTTAGATTGACCATTTAAAAATCACCTTGTTGGGGATTTGATGCTTCATGAAAGTGGGGGAACAAAAACAAAAACAAAACAAAACAAAAAACCTCTAGGAAATACATTCCCTCTAATGTGGAATTGAAAATGCTCTTTGTGTTGTTATTTCACAGTTGGGTCAGTTCAATGTTTGCAAAAATTTAAGTTTCTCTACATCGCTCTCTTAGATTTTCGACTATGGGAGTCACAGTGTAACCTAGGGAAACAAAGTTAAGGAGTAAAACAATAAAAAAATGAGTGATCATAAAATATATAAGTATGTTCAAATTTACATGGAATTTTAGAAATAAGTAGATTCAAGCACATGAGGAATAAAACAGATTTGTACAGAAAAGCAAAACAAAAGTACAAGGAAAGTGAAGAAATAGATCTGTTCATTTGATACCCATTGGTGTAAATGTTTGGTTCTCTGCATAATTTAGAGACAAAAGCATAATATGTTTTATTCAATCTTGGAAGAAAACTAAATGGCATTAGGATTTTCCCTAAGGAAGAACTTCTAGAGCATCTAAGGAGTTGGCCCAGTACTTACCCCAGAGGATAACAAGAGGTCCCACTGTGGGTGAGGTGGGGGGAAGGGGATGAGAGGAGTATAGACCACTCCAGGAAGGTGATGGTGGAAACCTGGGGGGAGTCAAGAGAAGAAAGAAAAGAGAAGGGGTTTTGGTTTTGTTTATATATGCATATGCAATATATTCCTGAGGTTTTGAGAGCATCTGGGGGGTTCTGCAACTGTACTGTTTCTCTCATTTATGAATAATTGAATGTTGGCAGTTTTGCACTTCCTCTGCTTTTCTATCTATATGCAGTGGTTCTCAACCTTAGCTGCACATTAGAATCACTTGGAGAAGTTTTATAAAATAGGTTGCCTTACTACAGACCAGTTAAATCAGCAATTCTTGGAGATGGAACCTGGGCGTCCATTTTTCTTAAGGCTTCCCAAGTGGTCCTGATGCACAGTGAAGATTAACCATTGGCCTAGAAGTATGGCTTTAAGTGCAGTGCTTGTAACTTCAATTAGGATTGTAGCCAGCAACCTACTTCTGGAACTTAAGGGTTCTTGGTGGCCATAAAGACCTGGAATAGTCTTTAGATTACAGCTGTATATGGGTTTTGGTGACCCGAGTAGGAATCCTGGTTCTACCACTTACAATAGGTGAGGCCTTGAGCAAGTTGCCTACTTATCTGAGCCTCAGTTTTTGCACCTGTAAATTGGAAATAACATCCATTTAACAGTGTCATTAAGAGAATTAAGTGAGAGAATGTATATATTAATAAATTATTTGGTACAAGTCACCATTTATTCAACACATTCCACTTGTTCATTAGGCTCTGCCCCCAAGGAAGATGTTTAAGACATTCATCAAATCTGCAGACACAAAACTGGGAAGTGTAGCTGATATAAGAGAGGTTAGAATCAAAATTCAAAAAAGATTTTGACCAGCTGGAAGGATGGCCAGCACTTGCAAGATAAATGTAGGGACTTGAACCTAAACTTTAATCAAAAATAAATAAGGGGCATGATTTATACTAGGACAGGATATGAGAGTAGTTCCTGTGCAAAAGTTACTGACAACAAATTTAATAAGAGGCAGATGTGTAGTGAGACTGTTAAGAAAGCTGATGTGGTTGGAGGTTGAATGAAGAGAAATGTAGGATATAGGTCTCATGTGGACATAGACTCTCTGGGCCCTGCCCTGGACTAAATCCCATTTTTAAAAGCTCGTTTATTTATACAACAGCATTTATTAAAAACCTACTATGTGCTAGGCCCTGTTCTAGGCTCTGGGGATACAACCTCCTTGCCCCTTACAGCTTAAATTCTGTGGGGGGTGGGGGTGAGGAGATAATACACAAATAAGTTATATGAGCTATTAGAGATAAGAGCTATGCAAAAAAATAAACAGGGAAGGGGGAAAGGCAGTGTTGTAAGTACAAGCGGTTATTTGCAATTTTAAATAGGGTGGCTGGGGATGGCGTCATTGACAAGCTGACATTTGGGCAAAGATTTGAGGGCAGTAAAGAACAAGATAGGTGGGTATCTGGGGGAAGAGCACTCCAGGCAGAGGGAACCACAAGTGCAGAGACCTTGATGGGAGATATGCTTGTCTTATTCAAGAAAAATGAAAGAAACCTTAAGTAGCATATTGTGTTCAATCCTAGGCCTAATCTTTACTCTTTTTAGCTGAGTACAAAAGTAAAATATTTGGAAACAAAGCATGTGGAAAATACAAAAAATTTTGAAGACAGTATAAATCATTGACTATTCAAGTATTCTTGACATTTTGGCGTATTTCCTTCCAGCTTATAAGTAGACTGACATGCAGAAGTAGCAGAAAATAGCAAAGCTGAATTGAGATTTGTTTTTTTGGGGCTCTCAAGGGCTCCATTTATAGTTCTAGTGACTCAATTCTGCATTCTTAACATGTAGTATTCAAATTTGGGCCTCAGCTTACTTTCAAATTACTACAGGTCAAATCTAGCCTTTGAGGTTGCTTTCAAATAGTTGAAATCTCAAATGTTTATGCTGTATATCCTTTATATTCAAGGGTTTATAATTTTTAAAGTCTTTGCCACTTTGGCAGATGAAAAATGCCCTCTTACTTTCAGATTTCATTACTGTTGGCATTGAGCATTCTTTCCTATCTTTATTGACTGTAATTCTTCTTCTGTGATTTTCCTGCTTAACAATAACCCTTTATAAAATGTGGCACCTAAACTAGTGTTTCTAGAAGATGCTGAGCTGAATGGGGAAGACTCTGTCTATCATTTCATTCTAGGTTGTAACCTTCAATGATAACCTGTTACCAAAAATGGCTGCGACAATTCCTCCCAGGCCACATGCCCTTTTGCAATATGACTTTGCCCCTCTTCCTACCTAGAGGTAGAATTGATCTTCCCTCCCTTAAATTTTGGCTGGTCTTGTGACTTGCTTTGACCAATAGAGTGTGGCAGAAGTGATGATGTGACTTCCCTAAGGCTTAAAAGGTCTTGCAGCCTCTGAGTTTGCCCTTTTGGAAGATAGGCACCACAAAATGAAACTCAGGCTGGATGACAGAATGATGAGAGATCAAATGGAGAGAAAGAAGTCATGTGAAAGGGAACCCAAGTACCCACCCAACAGATAGCACCATGTCTATAGACGTGTGAATGGGTCCATCTTGGATCTTCCAGGCCCAGTGGAGTCACATGGAACAACGATGAGCTGTCCTGTTGACCTGTCAAAATTCCTGACCCACAGACTAATGAGTAATAAAATGGTTGTTCTTTTTAATCACTAAGTTTTGAGGTAGTTAGCTATACATCCATATATAATTGATACATTACAAATGTGGGAACATGGAATCTTTATTGTCCCCATTTGAAGTGCTATCATAGGGAAACAGGAGTAGACATGTTCTATGTTGCTCTAAAGAGCAGAACTAGAACCCACCGCAGGGTGGAGGTCACATGGAGGCATGTTCTTAGCTGAATGCAAGAACTGACAATGAGTACATGTCAACAATGACATGGGTTATTTTGTGAGGTAGTGAGCTAACTGTTCCTGAAGGTATTCCTGGAGAGGTTGGATAACCATTGATCAGAGACGCTGTAAAGGGCATGAGCTATTGGAAGGTTAAACTACGTGATCTGTAAAGTCCCTTCAAATCTTGTAACTTCAATAGTGGATGAAGGGGAAGGGGAATTGTTTGGAAGCTGGGATTTTTAGTCAATAATTATCGCTAAAGGGTTACTCAGAGATGAATTTTCAGTTTATGGAGTATCTTTTTTTCTTGGGTTCTTTTACTGTTAAATTTTTAATGAGATAAAAATAAAGATAATGGTCAAGATATTGGGAAAGCTTAATTGTCATAAACATGGTAATTTGGACTAATACAATGGAGTTAGGACTTTATCTTTCCTACTTTTCTTTATCTTTCCTTTCTCAAAAAGTTTCTTTCTTTTTGAGAATCCAGTGGCAGGTGTTGCCTCCTTCCCCAACCCGCACCTCCACTTTCATATGGAAGACTCCTTTTATGAACTTATATTTTATAGAGAAGACAAAAGCATTCTCAAATGATAATAATGGTGGGTGTTTGGGTATATAACAGTTTGGGGAACTATCCATCTATGTTCCAAATGAAAGACCAAATTTTGCTAGCCAGGAAATCATAGGTGCCCTTTCTTATGCTTTTAGGATTTTCCTTTATTCTTCCTTCCCTTCCCTTCTCATTGCTACAGGCCCTTTAGAACACAGACGGAAGAAAATGCTTGAACAGAGATCTGTAAGCTAGGTATTCACAAGTCATAAGTCAGAGGCTCCTTGTACCCATAATGGCATGTTAGAAGAAATCTATGACTGTGGTTAAAATAGTCAGATGGAAACTATAAACTCTAAAGAGATTTCTTTGGCTCCTACAACTCTGGGAGTTTAGCTTCTGCAACTCTGGGACATGAAAGGGAGAAAATAAATATTTCTCAATTCTAAGTAATTAGAGAATATCACCTATACTTTGAACTTCTAAAACAATGACAATAACATAAAATTTGGGGCTTGCCCACAAGGTTAGGAGGAACTATGAGGAAGCCACAAACTTGGCAATTCTTAGTTATAAGTATACATTTTAAACTTTTATTACAAATATGCATGTGCAGAAAGCAGACCTTCATGGATCAGTGCAAATATTTGCTCTTGGTAGAGACATTTTATAGAAAAAGAGAATGGTTAGATAATAATTTTGGGTACAAAATAAAATGACAAGCTAGTTTAAGATCACTAGACTGTTGACTCACAGTCAGCTGCTGGTCAACTGGGTGGGTGAGTAATTAGTTTCCTAGAGCCAAGACTTAATCCCACTGAGTTTATTAGAAAATTGTTTAAGCATTTTTCAGGAAGGAGATTGTGAACTACATCTTATAAAAAAAATTCTCTCCCAGACCAGGTTTGAATTAATTTTTTTTTACTTGTGATTCTTGGTGACCTAGGAAGTAGTCACAAGTGACCATGGAGTTCAGAGATATAGTTGCCTGAATGAGAAGAACTGTAGGGAGAGTTTCCTGGTAATTGGACTTTCTGAGGACACCATGAAAGAAAGAGTAATTTGCAAACATCTGCCAGGACCAGAGAGCAGAGAGCCAGTTGTTTAAGTCAGGTTTTCCTACTCCCACCTGCCACTACCATCACTGTGGTATATAGTCTCCAATTAAGGCCACTAACAATTCCTTCCATGTCTGCACACACTTCTAGCTCTGCTCACCAAGAGGTGGAGTCTGTCTCCCCTCCCTTTGAATCTGGGCTGGCTTTGTGACTTGCTTTGACCAAAAGAATGTGGCAGAAGTGACTCTTAGCCTTTAAGAGAACTGGTAGTTTGGACTTTATTTTAGAAGTCAGAAGTCCAGTAAGAAGTTGGAGTATTCTAAGGCCACCATGCCTTGAGGAAGCCCAGGCTGGCCACATGGAGAGGTCATGTGGAGTTAGACACATCCCTGGCCAGCTGCCTGCTATTGCAACCATCCCAGCTAAGGTGCCATCTTGAATGTTCCAGCCTCGACAGATTCCACATGTAGCAGATCTGCCCAGCTGAACCCAGCTCAGACTGCAGAATTACAAGCTATAAAAAGTCATTGTTGTTTTAAGCCAATAAGTTTTGGAGTGTTTTTTTTTTTAGTGCAGCAATAGATAACTAAACCACCCTGGAGGGGTTGGAACTTGACCAGTCAGCTTGTCAGGCATTGGGGGAAGGAGTAGGAGGGAAGAGAAGTGACATGCAAGGTGGAGAAGTAGACCAGAAGCCAACCTTGCACACCTTCCCTTTGTAAGATTCCAATCTGAAGCCCTGGCTGGGAAAGTGAGAAGTTATAAGGCTAAATCAAGTGCACAGTTTTGCTTCCTGTCTTAGACTGGACATTCTAATTTCTGAATATTGACTCTTTGGGGTACAAAGTGCATAGGACCGTCTTTCATCTACGAATGAGCAGAAAATTCATGGGCCTGCAGGCATTTTCATTCAGGGATAGGGAAAGTAACTCCCACTGAATTAGCATTAAAGGGACAGTGTGAGGACAAGGTAAGAGTAAAGGTGAACTTTCATTACTTCATGAATTATGCTTGATCAAAGTATACTGATCACCCTGCACATGGCCAGAAGCCCAATAGCCCCCTTCTGAGGGAGAAGCTTACCTTTTACTGAGTCCAAGATACTGCCCTCCTTTCTTGGCAGCCCTGGGCTCTTGACTATAATTCCGAGTTCTGTGGCTGTTGCCCTTTCTGACCCTTCAACTTTGATCCCCTAAGGAAAAGGTCTCCCTTTCCTCGATTTCCCCAAAGCATCATCAATCCAAAGCAGTTGTGTGTATCAGCCTTTTGAGGGTGTCAGCCACCACAGCAAACAGCTTAAAATTGACTATTATAAATCCACATTCTTTTTTGGGGGGAGGGGCTTCGATTTCTGTCTTAAAAAATTTTTTTTTCTTTTATTGAGGTCATATTGGCTTTTAACATTGTATAAATTTCAGGTGTACATTATTATATTTCAGTTTCTGTAAAGATTGCATTGTGTTCACTACCAATAGTCTAGTTTTTATCCATTACCATATACATGTGCCCCTTTATCCCTTTCGCCCTCCTCCCACCCCCTTTTCCTCTGGTAACCACTAATCTGTTCTCCTTATCTATGTGTTTGTTTATCTCCTACATATGAGTGAAATCATACAGTATTTGTTTTTCTCTGTCTGACAATAAATCCACATTCTTACAAGCCTTTTGGCCAGTGAGAAATTCCCAGTGGCTACTTCTTACCTTGGATGTTTTTCTGTCTCTTCTCTCTGGTATCCAGCCTGTGAATACCCACATTTCTATTAATTTCTAAAGCAGAAGAATTCAGCTCCTCTCGCCTACCTTAAACTACCTTCCAGCATACCTTAACAGGCCCCCCAAACTCATTAAGGCACTCTGCTACACACGTGACCAGGCATGCCACCTTAGGTTCATGATTATGGCCAACAAACATTTATTGCTATTCCCCAGGGGCCAGGCTCATGCGTTAAGTCATATGTATTTACTCCACAATGTGGACATTACAGCAACCACTTAGTCTCACTTTATAGTTAAAGAAACTGAGGTGCAGAGAGGTTAAGTAAAGTGTTCAGGTCACACAGTTAGATAACTGAGCCAGAACTCAAACCCAGGGCAACCTGGTACAGAGGCCAACAACTTAACCATGACACTAGTGCTGTCTTTAAAATGATAGCTCTTTCTTTAAATGATGACATCCTTAGGTGAGGCCTCACTTTCTAGTGGTCATTGTTGAGAAACTATACACATTTATTCATCCCCTGTTTAGAGCCAGTACCATAAGGGGCATGGATTAATGTTTTCCCCTTACTTCATCTTTATGTTTAATATAAAAACATTCAGAGGCAGATAGAAATTGTGGTGATTTGGGATATTATGAGATGACGATGGGAATTTGATACCTCAATCCTACCATGATCTCTTACCTCTACTCATGAGATGCCTGGAGAAATTATATGCCCAGGAGAAAGACTGATAAATAGTGGCAAAGCAGTATGTTCCCATGAACTGTGGCTTTGTCTCCAAACCCCAATGCTGAACTCTGGTGAACTACACTGGACTTCAGGGAGCTGGCTAGAAGCCTAAAGAGTCTTCTTCCAAACCAGAGTCTTACTCCTCAAAGGGCAAAGGGTGTTCTAACTCCTACCTCCAACACAGAGGAAAGAAGAAAACTTCCCTTTCCCTTGCGTTCCTTAACAAATATGTATTGAGTCTACCTGCTAGGCAGTGGGGAAAGAGTTGAGGACCAAATAGATGTGGAGCTT
Organism: Ceratotherium simum simum; assembly: GCF_057802395.1. Lineage (NCBI taxonomy): Eukaryota > Metazoa > Chordata > Mammalia > Perissodactyla > Rhinocerotidae > Ceratotherium > Ceratotherium simum. The sequence goes on along the minus strand of NC_141940.1, from coordinate 94,822,583 downwards.
ACAGCCTGGTGGAGAGACAGACATTAAACAGAGTAGCACACAATAATAATAACAAATTATAATATGTGCTCTGAAGAACAAGTACAGAATCTAATTTAGATTGGGGGCAGAGGGGAAGGTTCATGGGAGGGCCATTCTGAGACCTTGGAGGTGAGCAGGAGCTGGCCAGGGGAAGATTGGAATGAAGTGTGTTCCAGACAGAGGGAATAGTAAGTGTGAAGGCCTGGAGTCGAGAAAGAGTTTGATGAATTGCAGGCACTGGTCCTTGGTAGGGGAAATGGGGCAAATGGCACATCAAATGGTCAGGCTATGGGGCAGGGCCTTTGAGACTACGACAAGTGTGAGGGCTATCCCCCTTTTCGATAGTTAGACCCACCCTATTCCCTCATTCTATATGGTCCCAGTGGCCAAGGAGCAGGGACATCAAACAAGCTAGGTCAATCAGAGTGTATGTCTTGAGGATTTGAATCTTAAGCAGAGTGACCAAACATGGAGAACATCAGGGCCAAGTCATTCTGATGTTCATGTAGAGAGATTTTCTCTAAGTTTCTGACTGAGCTTCGTAGAGCCATTGAATCTCCTGCCCTTTCCAAGGCCTACTTGTTTAGCCTTTCCTTTAATTCAGCAAAGTCCTTTCAGTTGAAGTTAGCCAGGATTGATTTCTGTGGCTTGCGACTGAAGAAGTGGCTGAACAGGTTAAAATCCCAGATTATTAATAATCAAAGTAGATTAGGAAGCCAGCAATGTTGACCTCTTGAGGTTAGCATGCACCAGCATGATAAAATTTATTTAAAAAATTAATCTGATCTCCCTGCTTCCTCTTTCGCCCTCTTCCATCCTCCCCTATAACCCACTATGGGTGCATTCTATAGTTCAGGTGAGAGGTGGTGTGCTTGGCCTAGAGTGAGGACAGAGAAGCTGCAGAAAATGAGACACAGGGAAGACCCTGCTTACCGCTAATGCCCTGCTGTAGGCAGGAGAGAGAACTTGGTGGCCTGCTCTTCCCACCCTGCCACCCTCCCAGCAGAGTTGGTCATGATCTGCCCCATCCCCTGAGTTGGGTAAGAAACAGGAGACCTTTTAATACACAGTGGTTCTACCAGCTAGAAAATATGATCCATTGAGAGCCTTGCAATTTGACCAAGCAGATAAGTACTCATCCTGGTAGACAGAGTGAAAGGCCTTGATTTTGATACATCTTTCCAAGAGGAGTGAAGGATGGAATTGAGATGGAAGCATTGCTTGTCTTTTAAAGTCAGCAGAGGGTTTCTAGAGAGTTGTATTAATTGGCCAGCCTCCAGTTCATCCTTCCACTCTTCTCCTATTTTTCTGTGCCTGCTGGAAGGCAAATTTCTCATATGATTCTAGGCTTCTCCAGGCTAGCTGGTCAGATTTCTAAGTTTCCCAGGGAAAGGATACAATAAATACCCATTACCAAAAGTAATCTGTGACTAAGGATACAGAGGAATTTGTGGTAGAAGAAGAATTTGCCCCTTCAGCAACATAATCCTGTGAGGCTTAAGTTTTCTGGGCTGAGGTATGAGCTGTGGGCTTCATTGGTAATCTAGAGAATAGTCCTACATGGCTTGAGGCCATAGCCATGAGCAAAGGAGCCCACCTCATTCTCTTTGAAGTTCCAGAACAGAAACTGGATGGACAGAGAGAAGATTTGAGTGGGTTGTTTGCCCAGGGGAGTCCCCCCACTGAGGGTGCCCTGAATTCCTTGCTCAGTCCTCATGTGGTTGCCCTTAGCTCATATCTGTGTCCTGATCCAATTCCCTGCAGACAGAGCAGGGACATAGAGCACCCTGCCCTGATGATGGTAAGTAGAGATAGAAAATTATGGTTGGGGCTGCTTTTCTTCTTAGGTGTCTAAAGGACCCATGAATCCTCAGGGCCTAACCTTCACAGAGTCCATCTTGGTGTCCTTCAGGTGGGCACCAGTGCCCCCAGTCCTATCCCTGTATTATCTTTCCAGTCAAGTTTCTGGCCATTTAGTGACTCCTACTGTCCCCTCCCATGCATTACAATCTTATAGTTTTAGTGCAGGACAGGGCCTTAGAAGCCATCTAGATCAGCTGCTCCATTTTACAGACATGGAAACTAGGAATAGAGCTCATGATTGCACAGCATAAGTTGGGATCCTGAGGTCACTTTATATGTCAATAAAATAATTCTGTAAACTAAACATTTTAGGAAGAGAGTGTTATGGTGAGGTCCCAAAAAGGAAAAATGTAATTGTCAAGGTCAGTTTAAGATCTTTTTATAAATGGAACCATATAATATGGACTGTTTTTGTGTCTGGCTTCTTTAGCTATAAAATATGCTTTTGAGATTCATCCATGTTGTAGCGTGCATTGATAGTACATTTCTTTTTATTGCTGAGTAGTATTCCATTGTATGGATACAGCACAATTTGTTCATCCATTCACCTGTTGATATACCTATGGGTTGCCTCTGGCTTTTGGCTATTCTGAATAAAGCCACTATCAATATTCATGTACAAGTCTTTGGGTGGACATATATTTTTATTTCTTTGGGGTAAATGTCTAGGATTAGACTTGCTGGCTCAGGAGACATAGATTTTAATACCAGCTCTTTCACTATTTTGTTGTTACTTTAATATGTACCTTCTCTGGGCTTTAGAGTCCTCATTTATAAAAGGTTGGACTAGATGGGTCCTTTTGAAACTGTGCTCCTCAATTCCTCTAGACTCTGAGTCTGCTGGTGGGGGGAGATGGGAGTGAACAGTGAAAGGCTGAGTCTCTACTCTTACTTCACCCAGACAGCTTGACTAAATATCTAAATGTTGACCTTCTCTATTGGAGTTCATTTGAAGAAGAAAGTGTTCTATGAATAGGAACGTTTAAAAACCACTGGCCTACATGCTGGGGCCGCATCCCACATACAGCAACTAGAAGGATGTGCAGCTGTGACATACAAATATCTACTGGGGCTTTGGGGGGAAAAATAAATAAATAAAATCTTTAAAAAAAAAAAAAAACCACTGGCCTAGATGATCTCTAAGATTCTTTTAACTCTGTAAAATTTTTGGAGTCTATGAGAGAATTTGCTCTCTTCCAAACTTCCATGAGTGATGTTCTGGGAACAACATCTAAGGTCACAGAAGAGCAAGCTTGGGTGAAAATCACCTCTCTTTTCTTTTTGTATATGGTAGAAGGTGAAACTAAGCTGTAACTGAGCTGAAATATAAACTTAAAAGGACATTTCAGACTTCTGGGCCAGACATGATGGTGTAGACACATTTCTCCCTGCTTCCTGGATAAGTACAATTATAAACTTGGAAATAACGCAAAAAGCAACCAAAGGAGAAGTCTGAAAGATGGTAAGAGAAAAGTAAACTGGTTTGGGATCCCAGAATTGGAAGAACAGCATAGCTGCAGGGCATCTTATGTCCCCTTACCCAACAGAAGAAGGTGACCAGGACTGGTGTTCCCTGACCCCTAACCTAGCAACAGAATACAGTCCAGGTAGGTTTGTTCCTCCCCTGGATCAGATAGAAGTCCTTCTGACAACATCAGGCAAGCCCAGCACCACCAGTAAGTGAGATCGACGGGGAGAACTGCCAACAGTAAGCGGTCGGGGGAAGCACTCTCCTTCCCTGTCCAGCCTGAGATCTCCCCTCCCTTCCCAAGAGATACTGAGAGATACTAAGCAGGCAGCACCAGCAAGGGAGATGCCAGCACAAGTGGCACAGCAGGCCAAGAAGCCTTTTTGTCCCCATGGGCCTAAGATCCCCCTCCCCACCCAGAGACACCTGCCTGCCTGGCCTAGGGAAACCCCTTTTTCCCCCTCAGGCAACACGCAAGTGAAAAAATAGAAAATCTCAGCAAAAAATAGACATTTCAAAGAAGATTTACAGATGGTGAATAAGCACATGAAAAGATGTTCAGATCATTAGCTATCAGTGAAATACAGATTAAACCCGCAATGAGATATCACTACACACTTATCAGAATGACTAAAATAAAAAATGGTGATAACACCAAATGCTGGTGAGGATGTGGAGAAACTGGGTGTCTCATGCATTGCTGGTGGGAATATAAAACAGTACAATGACTCTGGAAAAGAGTTTGGCAGTTCCTTATAAAACTAAACATACAGCTACCATTCCAGCAACTGCACTCTTGGGCATTTATCCCAAAGACATGAAAACTTATGTTCACACAAAAACCTGTACAGGACTGTTCATAACAGCTTCATTTATAATAGCCTCAAACTGGGAACAACTCAAATGTGTTTCAAGTGGTGACTGGTTAAATAAACTGTAGTACATCCATACCATGGAATACTACTCAGCATTAAAAACGAATGAACTATTCATACCTACAACAACTTGGATGAACCTTCAGAAAATTATGTTGAGTGAAAAAAGCCAATCCCCAAAGGTTACATACTGTGTGGTTCCATGGATATAACATTTTTGAAATGACAGAATTTTAGAAAAGAGAACAGATTACTGGTTTCCAGATGCTAGAGGTTAAGGACCTGGGTGTGGGGAGACAAGAGTATGGGGGGAGGGGGTTGGATGAGGTGGGTGTGGTTATAACAGGGCGACAGGAGAGATCCTTGTGGTGATGGAACCAGCCTGAGTCTTGACCATGGTGGTGGTCAAAGGAACCTACACGTGGGATAGAATTATATTAAAACTAAAAACACGCACACACACACTCACACACAAACGAGTACAAGTGAAACTGGGGAAATCTGAATAAGATGGGTGGATTGTATCCATGTCACCACCCTGCTTGTGGCACTATACTCTAGTTTTGCAATACGTTACCATCGGGTGAAAGGGGTAAAGGCTACACAGGCTCTCTCTGTATTATTTCCTAAAACTGCATGTGAATCTACAATTATCTCAACAAAAAGTTCAATAAAAAAAGGAGGGCATTCCAGAAACCAGAAAGTAGATGGTGAACACATCCCTCGACCTCGGAAGGTCAGATGTTTGAAGGAGTCGAGCCACTCTTTGCTCCTGGAGAGGACAGTGACTGGGGAGGTTTCCTGGACAGAATGTGAGATGCAGACGGCCACACTTTCCTGCTCCCGAAGAGAGTTCTTAAGCACCTAATGCTCTTTATTTAAATTTGAAAAATGAGGTAGCCTGCTTTTGTTTAGGCCTGCCACGAAATGAGACTGTAATTAGTGGAGTATTTTCAGGAGCACTAGGCCTCTTAGCCGTTAGTCATGCCGGATCCAGGATGTTTTAATTGCCCTTTTCTACAAGTGCCTTGACAGACACTTTTGTCTTCACTCCATGTGTGAAAAAAAAAGTCCACAACCCCAAACACTACAGCTTAGAAGAAAAACCCTTCTGAGAAAGGATGTTTTGAATATAACATCACTTCATTGATGGAATTTAATTTTATACGAGCACTTAAGTTTAGCACCTTGCTGCCAATTTTTACACTTGTGATTTTAGGTTTCTTTAATATATTTACTCGGTATGCCAAATGTAACTTATTTTTTCTAAACACTAAATCTACAGGGAAGTTCCCCCTCTGAGTCAAGGCTGGCTACAGGAGACAGACAGAGATGATTGAACTTGCAGGGCTGTTGAAAATTGCCAAGAAGGGGTGACAGAGCAACAATTCAGGGGACCCCCAGTGCTCAGCCCAGACCCCTTTTCAGGGCAACACACTCCTACCCCAGCTGTTGGAAATCTGGACTGCTGATGGCTCACAGATGAGCCCCTCCCTGGAAACCCTCAGTGGGCTTCAGGGAACTTCCTCACCCAAGGTGAGGCCACCTCACAGGGGTGCCCTGGGGCCAATGACTGGCTGAGCAAACTGCCTCAATTTGGGACAACTCTGAGGGGGCCACCCCAGCTCCCAAGAGCCCCATTAGGATTGGCTGAGGTTTCAGTTGCAATCCCTTGCTAGTCAGCTTCGCCTTCCTCACCCCCTTACAGGTGTATCTCCTGAGGTCTCTCTCCACTGAACCTTCGGTATGTAATTCTCTGTTTCAGAGTTGCCTTCCAGGGAACCCAATCTAAGACAGTATCTTCTGTTGGGTTTCCAGAAAGCAGAGCCTGAGGAAGACTTGGGTGCAGGTAGTTTATTAGGGAGGCGACCCTAGGTATCAAGATTGAGGGAGCAGGAGGGAGAAACAGGAAAGGAGAAAATGCCAATAAGAGGTGCATCATTGAGCTGGTGACTGCTGTGGGTACCCGGGGATCCATCCCTCTGGGGGTGTCTGAGGAACGTGTAGAATGTTCTCAGATTTGTCTCAGCATGGAATGGGAATCTGGGGCATTTATCCGTGTACTGCTGCCCTTGATGAGTTAAGGTTTATCCCTAGGGACACTAATTCCCCAGACTTCTGGTTGTCCTGTACACAGACTGAGCCAATTCTCAGGGTTTCTGAGAGGACCTTACTATAGCAAATCTCAGAGGCCAGGCAGATATTTGAGATGGGATGCTGGCAGCTTGCAAGAACGCTATCCACCATAGTTCAGCCAAAATCAGAGGTGGCTGAGGGTCTGTGATGTGGGGCACCCAAACTGTCTGCTACTGAGGGGAAAGAACACCAGCCTGTTTATTTGACAGGAGGCAGAGGAGCTCCTATATTACAGGGGGAATTTCCAGGGTGAAATAGATCCTCTCACACTGAGTGTGTGTGTGTGGCACAGAACTGGCAGTGGAAAGAAAGGATGCAGAAAAGTCAAAAGACCAATTGAAAGGTCCTTTGTTGACTTGCTTGCTGAGCTGGCTAAGTGGTCATTTTATTGGTTCCTCTTCTTTCTGTGTCAAGCTAGACATGTAAAAATTAGGTTCTGATATGAAGTCCTAGGACATCCAGACTGTGTTATGTTTATCTTCAGGAATTGAAAGGAGAGAAAATAAGATTGGTTTCTGCAAAAAAATACACAGGAGAAAACCAATGAGAAAACATCAACGGCTGATCTGTGTTCACTCTCAAACGTCTAGGCCAGTGGCTCTCAAAGTGTGGTCCCCAGACCAGCAGCATCAGCATCAGCCGGGGGACTTGTTAGGAATGGAAATTCTCAGGCCCCACCCCAGACCTACTGAATCAGAAACTCTGGCGGGTGGGGCCCGGCACTCTCGGCTTAACATGTGAGCTAAAGTCTAAGAACTATCCGTCTAATTCCAGATCATTTGCTTGTACCTGTGATTTCAGCAGCCAAACCATAGATCTAATTCACAAATTTTGCTCCAGGTAGGCCAGGTTTAGAAACGAAGTGGCACAAAGTAAAAAGTTATTCAACAAGCCTTCCCTTTGTGAGTCCCTGTGTTGAGTAGGTATAACATAAAGACAAATGTTAAAGATTTTAAAACTATCTGGAAGATAACTTTTCGTCTTTTATATTCTATAGTCTACTGTTGCCTGCTTCTCTCCTCTCCACCCAACAAACACTGACTGATCATGTGCAACGTGCCAAGCACTCTTACAGATGCTAAGGATATAGCAGGGAGTGAAACAGACAAAAATTCTTGTTCTCATGGAGCTTGAATTCTGGTGTGCATGTGTGATGCTGGGGTGGGGGTGAGAAAATTGTCATTAAACGCTAAATAAATTACACAGTATATTAGAAGGTGGTAAGTACTGTGGAGAAAAATAAAGCAGGAGTGTGGATAGGGAGTGCCAGGGATGGTGGTGGAGGGTTGTGATTTTAAATAGGGCTCTCAGGGAGGCTTCACTGAAGTGACATTGGAAGCTGGTTTTGGAGGCAATGAGGGAGTGAACAGTGCAGATAATTAGGGTAATGAAAGTTCCAGGTGGAAGGCTGGCAGGATCAAACTGATGCCCTGAGAAGGGAGTGTGCCTCTAGCGTTCCACATCTGTTCTAAACCTATGTATAGAGAAAATGCTGTGGGACTGGAAAGCTTTATTTGCAACTATCTGCAATTGACCAGGAAACCCTAGCTAATTTTGAAAGGGGAAGCATTTCCATCTGTGTTTAAAGTGATGGCGGTAGCTATTATGGGGTCCATTTTATTTATGATACATATTTAGAACTTTATATCTATATGTCTGTGCAGTATATGTTTGTAAAACTTATTTATAATACACAAATATAAATAAAGCTGGGCTGCAGTTTTAAGGAGGCAGGGATCCCTGAATGGAAGATGGGACTCATTTCTTCCGCTTACAAACCCTTGGTTTTAGAAAATGCCATGAAATCATGTTCAATGATGCAAGCTCTGAGCCCAATAGAAGGAATTACAGATAGTGGGTGAGGCTGGTCTGCCAGCCTTGCCTCAACATTTCTTTGCCTTTGTGGCTTTAATTGTGTGTGGCTTTAAGTCACTTTTGTCAAACTTCAGGCCTGAATACTTTCCTATCATGAATAACTCCTCAGAAAAATTATGATATGGTGTCTTAATGGCAACCCTTTCCTTTTGATTGTATAAGAAAATTAGTAAGGATCTCAGGGTGGGTAATTTCACTCTAGCTAACAAATCAGGCAGTTCCTTCCATCAAGGCAAATAGTGGTTGGGGCTGGAGAGCTGGCTGGTAATAACTACAGGAGAGCTTCAAGTGATTATGAAAGGAGCCTGCTGATGTGCAGCTCTGGACTTTTCCGTGTCAGCACTAAATGTCTTGATTCAGGTTAAACAAAAACCACCTCTGCTTCGAAATAGCAGTCCTCAGCACACTCTTTCATAACCAGTTTGCCAGAAATGATGATTGATTCTGTGGATTAAGCATAGGGGCTACTTTTCTAATCAGTGCCGGGAAGTATTTGGAAGGCAGTCTTGGGTTTCACAGTAGTGGGCACGGTTATTCTCTCCATGCATTTCCAGGCACCTCCTTGACCTGGGATACTCTGTCAATGGGTTTGCAGGAAATCTGTGAAATTTAATTACAGTGGAGTTTGCAACTACTGAATTCTGGGTGTTTGTTCCATGCAATAAATGATGAGCAATTCAACACAGAATAATGCACTCTACCGTTGGCCATGGAGAATTCCCCTTTTGAGGGGTGTTTAGGAAAGCCTGTAGGGAGAGATTTCAGAGCAGATTTGACTAAAAACCAGGGGAGGATCAGACCAGCAATTCTTGGCCTTTTCAGGTATAAGAAGCCCTTTTTAAATCCAAATATTTAGGGAAACTGCTGTAGCTGGTTATTCTTTTAGGATCCATTGATTGAGAAAATATATAACAAATATGATCATTCCAAAACATGACTTAATTTACTTATTTAGGCTTTTAATTTTACTCATCACAACAGTATCTACAAATGATTTAAAAAATATCACTAGCCCATAGATGCATGTGGTATATTGTTTACTTAACCAGTCCACAGATGAATTCATAGTTTTCACTCAACTCTCCACTCTCCCTCCACATGAAGCCCACAGCCTCGCCGTTGGGAATTTAAGATTAGATGGCTTTCCAGAGTGAACTCTTTTGCACCTAATGGCTCTCCACTTCCACCCTCAACAACACACAGTTTGTTGAATGCCTACACTGGCATTCTAGAGGTGGAGGGGTAGGAAAAACATCCTTGAAACGACTAGTGGAGAAACCAGGATCCATCCGGGGTGATTGTGCAAGTTTTTCAGCCTGGTGTCACCATGCTAGGTCCACATTGCATTGCCAGAGTCACCAGGCTTTGCTCAGGATGACTTCCTGCTGGTTTCTCTTCACTGAGTGGATTTATTTGTCTTGAGGTCACTCTGTTCCAGTGTCATCATTTATAATCTCTCCCATGAGGATCTTCTCTTGCCTGTGTCACCCATACATGGAGAGCACCTCCCTTTAGAAACAAAATGCTCAGTGTGGATTTAACTCTGAAAGGACAACAAAATTGGAATAAAGGCCTTACTGACCCTGTAACTCATATTGTTGGTAAGACTTTATTTTATTTTTTAAATTGAATCATCTGCAAACTTGAATTTCAAAAGAAGAAATTCACTCTTCCTACAAATGTTAGTGAACTGGGCTTGGAGTGGCTCCAGGTGCTTCTCTCACTCCAGCGATGGGTGTGGGTGTTTTATATATCCTGCCATGCGCAGGACTCACACAGGCCTTTTAAAGTTAATTAAAAAGCCTTCCATAGGCTGCCAGATTTGGGCAGCAGCGTTCCTCTGTAACCTTACGTACCAGATTAAAAACCTTTGACAATTAGGGATGTTGCCAAATTTCAAATGAAGTGTTGAGTCAACTCAATAAGCTGTACAATTTAGTCAGCTTCAGAGTGACTCCTGTTTCTGGTTCAGCAAGAGCTGAGGCACTGATGGGGCCTGAAGCCCTTCCTTTGAATACCTACTTACTGTCCTGTTCTTTCCAATAGTGCCCCCTGCCCCAACACCCACAATGCTTCCAATCATCGGAGAGTGTTGCCCGAGGTGTCGTGCGTGTGCTTTTGACAAAAAGGTTCCCTGTTATGTGCAGGCCGGGAAACCCTGCATATCAGATTCCTAACGCACAGCAGCATATCAAACCTTCTGAGCATTTCTGCGGAAAACTGGTTCATTTTGTTTAACACAGTGTTTTCCAGATATGTTTGACCATACTGCATATTTTTCCCTAATAACCTTTAACAGCTTCCCAAAGAACTTGCAATATCTCACAAAGGACTGGGCCAAAGGCTCTGTGAAAATGAACCCTCTGACACATAAATCTTGTGAAAAGTCATGGTTTCCTGTGATAAGCGGAAAGGATATATCCGCAGCAGAGTACGCCAGTGGGCTGAGGAGGGCTGTTCGGTGATCAGAAATTTTGAGTTTCCACAGTTTCTAGCAGGAGACTTGCTCTGGTTGGTGGTAATGGAATATTCTGTCTCTTTGGAGAGAGATTTGGCCGGGTCACAGGACTAAGCCCCACGTGCTCTCAAATATATCATCCTAAAACACCACCTTGTATGTATGGTTGCAAAAACTGTTTTTAGCAAACCATGTCACCATCATCTGTCATCTGGCTACAATTTCTACACCATCAGTGCCATCTTGCTCCTTTGCCCACTATGTATACAGTAATGAGCAGGCATTGTCCATGTGCCCAATACAGTGGCATTGCAACTGCATAAGGAAGACCAGTCTACGAGCACACGTGCTTACTTCCTTACAAGGTTTAAGTGGAACTCAGCACAGCAGGCCTGGCCAGGGTGAACCCCAGAACTAGCGTTCTGTGGAGCACATTTTGATTTGTCATTACTGGTTCCCAAGCCCCCAATTATCTGGATCCGTAGAGTATGGAGAATGCTGAACACAATTTGAACTCTTTAGTAAGGGCAGAGTAAGGATCCTAGAAGGGAACAAGCACTCTCAGAGGGGGTTAACTGGAAGAGAGTTTAATGGAGAGCTTATTGAGGTGGAAGTGGGGTTGAGGCAACCGATGGCGGATGGGGAGGCACGCAGAGAATAGCAACAGCAGGAAGCTGTTACTATCCTAGAACTTCTCATTTTAAAGCCAATTCACCAAATTTCATGAAAATAAAATTAAATGGCAGTGCTTCAAATGACACACTTGAAAGCCATACCAAAGTCGGATACAGTTCTGAGTTTCTTGAAAGAAACCACGTCCAAGGACAAATTTGAAATTAAGCCTCTGTCTTATTGTAGGTAAAGGAAATAATAATTTAAATAATTAACTATAGGCATCCATAGGCCGGTTCTAGAGAGCAGAGAGAACCTTGTGGAAGTTTAACTATGTACTACTTTTTACCCTCATCCAACTCCGTCTTCATGTTGGGCAATAGGAACAACAAAGGGGAAAAGGAGTTTCACAAGAATAACCTGAGGGGTCTAGATAGGCAGTGCTGAGTCTTCACAAATTGGGGCCCTATATTTAATTGTAAGGTTAGAAGCAAGTAATGTGTTACTAATACTTAAAGTGTAAATGTTTTGAGAATTATTTACTTTAAATTTAAAAAAGATTAAGGAAATTCCTTGTATTCCGATATCTTTCTTGAGTGAGAGAGAGGATGAGTAAGAGAAGCTAGCTCAGGCAAGGAATGCAGTGCCCATGTGATCAGAATTCTATATGGGTACAGCTGCAAGAGTTTTTTAAATTAAATAACAGTGAAGCATAGATTCTTAGCTATATAAAAATGTGAATTTTGATATAAATACCAAAGCAGTCCAAAAGTGGTTTAATCAACTTTGTTCATCCAAATTCACACATTTCTAGGTCAAGTGCTGGTCATTAATCAATTTTTGAGAAAGTTGGTGTGAATCTTGACATTTTACAGATTGAATAGGATCTGCACTTCTTCAGAAAAGCTTAATTAAAGTATTCATTTGTCACTTCTAGACCGTTACTTCCACCCCATAAGAAATGGGTGTATTATTCTCTCCTTTTTTCCTTGGAATCATCTGTTAACCTCCTGTGTATCCCCATTGTTTATTAAATATTTTAGCCTCTATGTCACAGTTTTCATCTTCATTATTGTGGGGGTAAATTAAATGTCCCATCGAGACTCATCCAACACTCTGGCTACTCAATTCTTTGACCTCTTCATGTTCAACGGCTTTCTCACCCACTCTCCCTCAGCCACCCAATTCCACAGTCACACTGCACACCATCATCATTGAAAACTACACCATCTCCATATTTACTCTTTGAACATCACACTATTCACAACTTCCTACTTTCCAGCTTATTGCTCAAATACACCCACTATAACAGTTCTTAAAGTCCCTCAATCTGTTGACGTCTCCATTTTTCCACCTGTATACCACCCTCTTCCTGATCTCACTTCCCTGTTTATCCAGTATACATTAGATGGTTCTCATCACTAAAATCATTCTCTTGTAAATATTCTTCTTTTTTTTTTTTTGGTGAGGAAGATCAGCCCTGAGCTAACATCTGTTGCCAATCCTCCTCTTTTTCCTGAGGAAGACTGGCCCTGGGCTAACATCCGTACCCATCTTCCTCTATTTTATATGTGGGATGCCTGCCACAGCATAGCTTGATAAGCGGTGCATAGGTCCACACCGGTGATCCAAACCTGTGAACCCCAGGTTGCCAAAGCGGAGCATGCGAACTTAACCGCTATACCACAGGGCTGCCCCTTGTAAATATACTTAACCACCATTTCCGCCTTTCCTTTAGTCACTATCACCTGGCAAAACTATTCCCTGGGTGAACCCAATCATTTGTCACCTCCATAAAGGTCAGTTGTGAAATTCACCATTGCTGGAGAAATTCCACAACAGACTAATTATCATGACAAATTTATGATCACCAATCCCAACCAGGCCTTTGACACTGCCCAGCAAACCTACTTGCTCATCTTCCACCCCCTGAAATTGCTATTTCACACCTTTTCTATTTTCCTTAAATTTCTGATCAACACTTCCACCCTGTTCTCCTCTCATTCTTAGTGGATAACTTTGCTTCATATAGAAAATGAACACCATTGGAAGGGAACTCTCTTAGACCTCTGGTCATTGAATTTCAAAACCTACTTGCATCTTAACTCATTGCTTATTTTTCTTCCTTTTACAATGGGCAAAGTGCTCCTCCTTACATCAAAGGTCAAATCCTCCACTGTCCTCTGGATTCCATCATTCCTGCTTTCTGGGGGAACCTCACTTCATTACTTTTTTTTATCTCTCTTATGTCTTTAGTCTATCACATTCTCTGCTGGATTCTTCCTAAATATTAAACTTGATTTAGGCAATGCTATCAAAGCACACACATACACAAAAAGACACATACATAAAGACACGCTTTAGGATGATGGAACCTCTATCACCCTAGGTAACCAACTGACTGTAGCCGAAACCCCTGCTGATCTGCATAGTACATGTTACATAAACAAGAAAAGTTTTGTGTGTTAAACCAGTGAAATTTTGGAGTTTATTTTTACAACAGCAATACCTACCTTATAGTGACAATTCACTCTTCAATCCACTCCCCTCTGGCATTTTGCCTGATTACCATCTACCAAAACTGCTTTTGATAAGGTCACTAGTGTTCTCCATATTGCTAAACACAATGAATACTTTTCAATCCTATCTTGAGTGATCTCTCAGTAGCATTCAATACAGTCTATCATTCTTCCTTCTTGAAATGTTCTACTCCCTTGGCTTCTATGACACCAGATTCTCCTTGGCTACTCCTTCTTGGTCACTTTGCCTGGCTCCTCTTTTTCTTTCTTATCTTTACATTTTGGAGTTACTCAAAACTCAGCTTTAAAAGTTTCAGCCAATAGATGTTAGCTCAGAGCTGGTCTTCCTCAGCAAAAAGAGGAGGATTAGTATGGATGTTAGCTCAGGGCTGATCTTCCTCATACACACAAAAAAAGTTTCAGCCATACTGGCCTTCTCTCAGTTCTTTGAAGTAACCACGCTCCTTCTATCTCATGACCTTTACACTTGTATATGCCTTAGCCTGGAGCAAAGAGGGGAATGGAAGTGTTAAGGCAGATGGAAGGAACGGGAAGAGTATTCCAGACAAACCCCTATTTATACTTCAGATTTCAACTTAACTGCCAATTCCTCAGGGAATATTCCCCACCTCTCCAGACTAGGTTGGGCCCCCTAATTATTCTCTCTTGTAGTACTCTGTATGTTTCCTTCCTAACATTTACCATATATGATTGTAACTATAATTACTTGTGCTATTAATAAGTATCTGTCTCCCTCCTTAATATGTAAGCTTCTTAAGACAGGGGTTGTTTCTATTTTGCCTACCATTGTGTTTTCTGAGTCTATCACAATGCTTGATTCATAGCAGGTGATCAGTAAATTTTTGTTGAATGAATGCATGAATGGTAATTCTCATCTTTGCTGTTATAGTTTTATGAAATATAATCAATTTTTTAAAGTCATGTGGAGCAAGAGTATGGCCACATGGTCAGAAATTTCCCTTTAATCCTGAAAATCATAAACATCTTCAAGTTCCGAGGACTGTGTATCTTCTTGGGGGGTGTAGTTCATGTTCAACCTAAACAGTTCTTGAAACTGAGCCACTCTTATAGAACAGATGCTTAATAATTCAGGTACATTGTGAGGCTTGCCCTTCAAAGAAAGCTGTAGAAATTTAAAGCATAAATCAATGTATAAAAATGTATGAATCTCTTCTGAAATTACAATTTTATATCTACCTAATAGGTCTATAATTTTTAAAGTCTGCTAAACTGCACTGAACCTGATGGAATCTATACAAAATAAATGTGGTATTAATGTCAATTTGCGCAATCAGTTTGAATGTGAAAACTTGTATCTTCTTGACTAAATAGCCAAATCAGCCTCCTCCCACCCCTGTAGAACTTTTTGATAAGAAAAAACAATCTGCAGAATTAATTTGGAGGGCTGGATTATATATATTTGTTGAAGAGATTTGCTGAATGGTATATTTTTCACTTATCTATTAAATAGCTTTTCTATAAGGACACTGACATGAATAAATTAACAATTTTTGAAAAATTCCTCCAGTTCTTATGCAATGAACCTTATTTGCAAATTTAATAGCATAAATTCTCCTTACAAATGTTGTGGTGGAAGCAGTGCACAACTACCTTTTATTTTCACTCAAAAAGGAAAAAGAAATAAATTTGTAACGACATGATCATCCCCATAGATGCAGAAAAGGCATCTGACAAAATTCAACATCCATTTATGATAGAAAATCTTAACAAATTGGAAACAGAGGGAAATTTCCTCAACCAGATAAAGAGGATATATGAACACTCTACAGCTAACATCATACTTAGTGGTGCAAGACTGAATGCTTTCCCATGAAGATTGGGAACAAGGCAAGTATTTATTCTCTTACCACTTCTATTCAACATGAACTTGAAGTCTTAGTGCAATAAGGCTAAAAAAAGAAATAAGAGGCATCCGGGTTGAAAAGACAGAAGTAAAACTGTCCTTATTAGCAGACGGCATGATTTGGTATGTAGAAAATGCTAAGATATCAAAAGGTACTGCTAGATATAACAACAACTTCAGCAAGGTCAGAGAATTACACCATCAATATACAAAAATTAATTGTATTTCTATTTACCAGCAATGTCCAATCCAAAAAATAAAATTAAGAAAACAATCCCATTCACAATAGCATAAAAAAGAAAATACTTAGAAATAAATTTAACAAAAGAGCAAGACTTCTACACTGAAAACTACAAAACATTGCTGAAAGAAATGAAAGAGTATCTTAATAAATGGAGAGACATTGCATGTTGATGGATTGGAAGACTCAATCTTATTAAGACGGCAATTCTCCTCAAACTGACCCATAAATTCAGTGCAATCCCTATCAAAATTCCAGCTTGCTGTTTTTTGCAGAAGTTGACAAGCTGATCCTACAATTCGTATGGAAATGCAAGGGACCCAGAATAGACAAAACCCTCTTGAGAAAGAAAAATAAAGTTGGAGAACTTATACTTCGTGATTTCAAAACTTAGTGCAAAGCTACAATAATCGAGAGAGTGTGGTACTGGCATAAGGACAGATATATAGATCAAAAGAATGGTATAGGGACAACTGGTAAGCCACATGCAAAAGAATAAATTTAGGCTCTTACTTCTCACATCATACATACAAATCAACTCAAAATGGATCATAGACAAATGTATGAGATAAAATTATAAAGCTCTTAAAAGAAAATACGGAAGTAAAACTTATGACCTCAAGATCAGACTTCCTCAAAATAAAAACTTTTATGCTTCAAAAGACACCATTAAGAAAATAAAAAGACAAGCAAGAGACTGGAAGAATATTTCCAAATCCTATATTTAATAAAGGAATTTTATCTAGAATATATAAAATACTCTTGCAACTCAATAATAAAAAATAATAAAAATAACACAATTTAAAAATGAGCAGCAGGTATGAATAGACATTTTTTTGAAGAAGTTATACATTTGAGACATTGAGCACATGAAAAACTGCTCAACATGATTAGCCATTAGGAAAACAACCCAAATGTCCATCAACTGGTGAATGGATAAACAAAAAGTAGTCTATCTGTACGATGGAATACTATGGGGCAATAAAAAGGAATGAAGTACAAATACGTGCTCCATCATGACTGAACTTCAAGAACATTATACTAAATGAAAGAAGCTGGACGTAAAAGACCACATATTGTGTAATTCCGTTTGTGTGAAATGTCCAGAATAGGCACATGCATAGAGACAGAAAGCACATTAGTGGTTGCCAGGGGCTGGGGGTGGAGTGGGCTGGGGAATTGGGAATGACTGCTAATTGGTACAGGGTTTCCTTTGGGATAATGTTCTGGAATTAGATAGTGATTATGGCTGCACAACTCCGTAAATTTACTAAAAACTATTGAATTGTACACTAAAAATGAGTGAATTTTTTATTTAAATTATACTTCAATAAAGGCATTGAAAAAAAAGAAAAATAACATTCTATCAATTCCTTCATCACCAGTGTCATTTCTGTGGCAAGTGAACTCAGTTTTTCCATATTAGATCAAACTTTATAAATTCTCTACTTGTGGAATGTTAATCCGTTGTTTATTTGAGTAAACTAATTAGGCAATGGATTTTTCTTTCTTTCTTTGTTGGTTATTTTTTTTCCACTAAAAGCTCAGGAGGAATCTTTCCCAGGGTCAACTGGATTGCATTTGTTGTGTGATGGTTAAACCTTCAGGCTCTGGAGTTTGAGGATCCTAACTCCATCACTTAGCTGTGTTACTTTGGGCCACAATCACTTAAACTCTCAAATTCTCCTCATCTTTAAAGTGACGATAACAATAAAAATGACTTTATGTTTATTGAGAAGGATGAAATAGGCTTTTTACAGTGCCTGGTACATTAGTAAATGCTCGATCAAAATAAATGCAATCTACTCTATTGGCTGACTGCTAGCCACCCTGAAATAAACCGATAAGCCACTTACCAATTACAAGACTTGCTAAAATGTGTCTGAGACTGAGCCAGCTGTAATTAACAACACAGGAAACAACAAATGTTGGAGAGGATGTGGAGAGACGGGAACTCTCGTACACTGCTGGTGGGCATGCAAACTGGTGCAGCCACTATGGAAAACAGTATGGAGAGTCCTCAAAAAATTAAGAATAGAACTACCATAGGATCCAGGTATTCCACTGCTGTGTATTTATCCAAAGAACTTGAGAACACCAATGCGTAAAGATACATGCACCCCTGTGTTCATTGCAGTATTATTCACAATAGCCAAGACTTGGAAGCAACCTAAGTGCCCATCAAGGGAGGAATGGATAAAGAAGATGTGAGATATATACACAATGGAATACTACTTAGCCATAAGAAACGATGAAATCCAGCCATTTGTGACAACGTGGATGGACATCGAGGGTATTATGCTAAGTGAAATAAGTCAGAGGGAGAAGGTCAAATACCATATGATCTCACTCGTAAGTAGAAGATAAAAACAACAACAAACAAACACATAGAGACAGAGATTGGATTGGTGGTTACCAGAGGGGAAGGGGGAAGGGAGGAGGGTGAAAGGGATGATTAGGTACATGTGTGTGGTGATGGATTGTAATTAGTCTTTGGGTGGTGAGCATGATGTAATCTATGCAGAAATGGAAGTATAATGATGTACACCTGAAATTTATACAATGCTATAAACCAATGTTACCACAAAGAAAAAAAAGACAGCAGGAACTAAGATCTTCTGGCTCTTTGTTCTGTTTTATTTCAGATTTCAGCATGTAGAGTGGCTGTTCCTCCCTCCACCCCCAACCTGGTCTTGATTTTGAATTTCCTGGACTGTTTGTTTGTCTAAAAGTCTCAGCACCAGCTGTTGCAGGCTGGGCGCCCCTCAGAGTCACTGTCCTGCGTGTGAGAATGGTTCCAAATCCTCGGAGCCTCTGGGTGAAGCTAGAGTGGCTTTGAGGATGGTCTTAGACCTGTGGCGCATGTGCAACAGGAAGAGCTTTTGCTTTCTTTTGGCAGTGTCTGTCAAATTTTACTTTCTAGCTAGCCACGATGGGATTTTTCAGAGCTTCAAAATCAGACAGGAATTGTGCCTAAGGAGGAATTTATGGCCTAGATATAAAATGAAGTGGATATCAAAGGGGGCCAAGTGTCCTCTAAATATAACAAAATCAGAGGACAGGGAGTAATGGTCTTGGAAGCGATACCTCTGAGAAAAATTCATAACAGAATCCAGCTCATAGTTAAATTACCAGTTCGTAGAGTAAAAGATCCTGTTCCAGCTACACAGACTCTTAGCACTTTATAAATTAATGTGAACCAGATTCCAATTCAAAAGCACACACTGACATTGTGAAGGAGAATTCCTGTTACTTGTACTACTTTGGGAAAGAGTTGTTTCAAAAAAGCCCCCCACAAAAATGTGAACTTGCCTACCACATTCTTGCCATGCCTTCATTATCTTTCCTGCGCTTCTCCCCACCTCTCCACTTTTGCTTTGGTGATTTCTACCTGGCTCCACTGCTCGACAAAGCAAGGAGCAAGGCGAGACATGTGAGTGAATGTGGTGTAGCCTGCATCAACTGATTTTTCTTGGTCCAAATCTTTCCTTGCTCGTTTTAAGAAACAAAACCAAGAAACATTTCCTCCACAATCCCGGCTCCCACACTCTTGATTCTGCTCTGAAATAGCAGCTGATGTTGCTAGAAGAGCATTTGTCTTTTTTGACCTCAAGTGCAAAGAACTGAATTTATCACTCTTTCCAGTTCAGGGCATATGCTCTGGTTGTTCCTTATTTTCTCCCCTCAACTCTTCCCCCTGCTCCCGTCCCCGCTGGTTTTGGCTGTCCATCCTTCTCTGTCTGCCTTGGGAAGCCAACCACTGCAGACTCCATTACCCAAGCTCCTTTGCTGCTTGATTTCTGGTTAGCTTTGCCTAATGAGAGGCAGTGGCAGGAGAATGAAGGTGAGGTGGGAGAGGTTGGTATATGCTTGCTACTTTGAGCAGTGTCTGGCAGTGGTTGCCTCCCTCCTCATTGCAGCACCTTTCAGACAGTTCCTAGAATTTAGCTCCCCTGTGGTCCCTTAATGCTATTTCCTCCCCTTGCCCCTTCAGGCCTAGGGATGCTAATGGCTTCCTGCTATTGCTTTCAGGGGTAGGCAGAATAACTGTCCCCCAAGTATGTTCGCATCCTAATCCTTGGAACCTGTGAGTATGTTACCTGACATGGTAAGCAGAACTTTACACATGTGGTTAAGGTTATGAACCTTGAGATGGCGAGATTATTTTAGATTATCTGAGTGGGCCCAATCTAGTAACATGGGTCCTTAAAGGCAGCCATGGTCAGAAAGAGATTGACAATGGAAGCAGGGTCAGAGAGAGATTAGATGTTGCTGGCTTTGAAGATGGAGAAAGGAGGCCATGAGCCAAGGAATGTGGATAGCCTCTAGAAGCTGGAAAATGCAAGGGAAGAAGTTCTCCCTTGATGACTCCAGAAGGAAGGCTGCCCTGCTGACACTTTGATTTTAGGTTATTGAGATCTATGCCAGTCTTGGGACCTACAGAACTGTTAGATAATAAATTTATGTTGTTTTAAGCCACTACATTCACAGTAATTTGTTACAGCAGCAATGGAAAACCAATTTACCTTCCCATCTTTTGTTTTTTACCTTCCCCCTCCCCACACCACTGTAAGTAGTAACACCCCTTCCTTTAAAACATTTAGAGTAAAATCTGTTTTCTGTCCTTACAAATGTGCACTGTCATTCTCTTCCTTCCTTCTACCATTTATCCTCTATGCTCACATTCATTCTTCTCTACATTAGGCACCCTCTCAGATGTTTAATACATATCCTTATATATGTAACTAACCCAAGAGATACATGTAAATGTATACATTTTAAATTTATATAAACTATCTTCTACAATACATCGAATTTTTTCTTAAGTTTTTACTTTTCATCCAATGCTATATTTTGTTTTGTTTGTTATTTTTTGTGAGGAAGATCAGCCCTGAGCTAACATCCAATGCCAATGCTCCTCTTTTTGCCGAGGAAGACTGGCCCTGGGCTAACATCCATGGCCATATTCCTCTACTTTATATGGGACGCCACCACAGCATGGCTTGACAAGCAGTGCGTCGGTGCGCGCCCGGGATCTGAACCTGTGAACCCTCGGCCGCTGAAGAGGAGCGCGCGCGCTTAACCGCTACGCAACCTGGCCAGCCCCTCCAATGCTATATTTTTAGGAATGATGTTTGTGGCTGTCTGCAATCTAATTCCTTGCTTTTGATTGCTGCATCCTTGAAACATGAGATCCAGTCATCAAAGGAAGTGAGTGAAACCAGGAGGGGCCTGAAGGGCCCTGAGAAGAGAGCAAGGTCCCCACCTTAGAGGGTGGGGTGAGGGCAGAAAGCAGGAAAATTGGAGGTGGAAGGAGTTAGAAGGTGAGGAGATGTGGCCGGAGAGATGTCCTCAAGAATCTTTTACTATAAATTTGTAAAATGAATGTGAGGGAGAGAGTTTGTCAAAAACAAGTAGCTTACTAGAATTTCCATTTGGTCTAGTCTCTCTAAATTTCTATGCCTTTTTCTGCTTACCTTAGACATTTCTCTCTAACCCCAGGAAGTAAAGCAAAGCAAAACACAGTGTGTCTCAGATAGGTCTTAAATCTTGGTGCTAACCAAGACCTTAGTTACTGGCCTGACACCTAAATATTCATCTCCTTTGTGTGAATTTACAGCCTCCTGAATTTGGAACTATATGTAGATTGAACTCATGCAAATGACTTCTTGTTTGACCCATGATAGTATTTCTTTTCAAATAATTATATATTTTCTTCTTAGTTGAAATAGCTGTTTTGCTTTTATTCCCGACTATAAAAGCAATTCATGATTATTATACAAAGCATTATTACAATATAGAAAAGTATTATTATAATATAGAAAAGAATGAACATATAAACATTACTTATTAACCTATCATCTGATTTTAACGTTTTTGATGTGTATTATTTCAGCCTTTCTTTCTCATTAGTAAAATTCATTCAATACATATTTATTATGCAATCTACTGTGCTAGGTGCTGGAATACAGTGCAGAGCAAAAATAGACAAAATTGCTGCCCTCTGGACCTTGTAATCTAGTGAGGGAGACATTTAATTATATGATTATTTAACTAATGTCTGCAAGAGTTAGGATGCTTTTGCTGATACATCAGCCAGCTGTTGCCACAGTTGTGCTCCATAATAGATCACCCCAAAACCCAATTGCATATAACAATCTGCTGTTATTCTTATGATCATAGTTCTACAGGCCAGCTGAGGCAACTGTACTTTAGATTGTGGGCCCGTGAACTGGCAGAGGCGACTCTGCTTTAGGGTGTGGATTAAGCTTAGGTCTACTTTATATGCATTGATTCTGGTACCAGGCTGAAAGGGAAAGCAGCTAACTGGGGAATGCTTTCTCATGGTGGATCACTGGAGGGAACAAGAGAGCCAACCAAACCATGAAAGTACACGAGGAGCTTTTGCTTTCATCATGTCTGCTAACATCCCTTTGGCCAAAACAAGTCACATGAGCAAGCCCAAAATCAAGGGGCAAGGAAAATCGCTCTTTCCACCATGACGATATGGCAAGGGTGTGGATGTCTATTACAGAGGAATGAAGAATTGGGATCAGTAATTCAACCTACCACATAATACACAACCAGAAGTGTTATTTATATTTTCTCTTCATGGTCACAAAATGGCTGAAACATTCTTAAGCATCATATCCTCTTCTGATATCATCCAAAAACAGGAAGAGATGACTCCTATCTTGATCTTTCCCAGAAGGCCCACTTCCTGTCTCCATGTTCTTTTACGTCACGTTAGCGAGGGTTGCTTCATGTGCCCATTCCTGATCCAATCACTGATAGAATAGAATTGATATGATTGACCTATACTAGAAAACATTCCCACCCTGGGGCTGGGGAATGGCTCCTGAAACACAGGTGCCCTGTATCTGAACAAAAAAAGGTTATGTTAACATGAATGATGAGGTGAAATGGCAGTTAGGAAGACAGCCAACAGTGTCTGCTTCAGTGTCTTACTACAATGGTCATAACGGTTCCAAACCATGAGAGATTACAGCAGGAGAGCTTTGGTTTGGATGGGAAAGTCAGGGAAAAAGGAGTATTAAGCTGAAATTGGAAGGATGAGTGTCAGTTACCTGCACAAAGAGGACAGGTAAGAGCATTTTAGGTGGAAGGACATGCATAAAAGTTCTGTAGTAGAGTGAGCTTGGGGGGTGGGTATGAGAGTCTTAAGAAATGTAGAAGTGTGGTGGAAAGTATGATGGGAAACAAGGCTGTAGAGGATAAGAATCATACTGCAATTTAGGGCTTTGCAGATCAAGTTAAAGCTTTTATTCTTCATCCTAAGAGCCATGGAAATCCACTAAAGAGTTTTAAGCGAGGGAATGATATAATCAGGATTGAATTTAAAGGAAGGTCACACTAGCTACAGTGTGGAGACAAACTGAGGAGATGCAAAAATGGATGTAGGGAGATCATTTGGGAATTTATCACATAGTTCAGCTGAGAACAGATAATAGCTTGGCTAGAATGGTTGTGGTTGAGATAAAAAGATGTGACTAAATTTGAAAAATATTTAGGAGGCAAAGTTAATAGAATATAATGATGAATTAGATCTAGAGGTGATAACAAATGAAGATATCAAGGACCATGCTTAGATTTCAGGATTATGTAGCTGGATCAATGTTGGTACTATTCATTGAGACAGGGAATATAGGAAGAGGTCCATATTTGAGCAGAAAGACCACAAGTGCAGGTGTTGAACTTGAGATGCCTTTGAGATATTTAAAAATAAATTTTGGATTTATGGGTCTGAGATATTTTGAGTTGTCTGCACATAAATGATAATTGATGCCAAAGACATTAATAAGAGAGAATATGAAGTCAGAGGAGTAAAGGGTCTAGGAATACCAGCATTTAGTGGGCTAGTAGGGGAGGATGAGCCTATGAGATGGCAAAGGAAGCTGAGAAAGATCAATCAGAGAGGTAAAAGAGAACCCCAAATGTAGAAAGAAGACTAGAAGACAAGGGAACAGAGTATTTCAATAAAGAGGGAGTGGTGAAGAGAATTGAAGAAGTTAAATTGAATTTGGTAACATTAAGGTCATAGCTCATAAGTAAATAGTGAAGTGATGAATGAGGATGGATTGGAGTGTGTTGAGGAGTGGGAGTTGAGAAAATGGAGATGTTGGGTAGAAGACACCTTCGTAAAAGGCGTGGCTTTGAAGGGGACAGAATATGAAGTAGGAAATGCAACTAAGGGAGGGTTGAGAGGGAACTGATTAAGAGAACTTAAAACTGATGAGAAGTATCCAGTTGAGAGAGGAAGAGGTTTTTATATACAAGAGAGATGGCTTAAGAAAGACTAAGACTCTTCAGAAAAAAGGAAGTAATGGGATCTATACATGTATTTTTATGTATTTATGCAGTTAAAACCTACATGTTTATATATCTTTATTTTACGTGAATTATTGAAACAGTACATAGTTGGTTGCAAGGAATAAAATGCCCCACCAACAGAGTATTGAACAATAAAGACATTTAATTAATGTACGTAACACAGTTGGAAGTTGGCACTTCCAGAGTTGTTTCAATGGTTCACATATATCACCAAACACCTGGGCCTGGTTCTTTCTTTCTTTTCCATTCTACCTCTTTAGTGTCTCAGTGATATCTCTCCTCATGGTTTCCAGATGGCTGCCAAGCTCTAGATATCTCATACTCATTCAACTGCATCCCAAGCAGAAAAGCACGTGGGAGGTGTGAGTAACTGAAATGCTTTTTGTATCTGCCACTCTCTTTTTATTAGGGAGAAATCTTAACCTGAAGCCATCAACAAACTTCCCCTATGTCTCATTGGCCACAACTGGGTCACATGACTACACTAGACTCATTACTAGCAAGAGGAAATGAGGTTTCTATGATTGGTGTAGACCCATCATTTTTCATCCCTGGGCCTGGGCAGCTTGCCACCCAAAACTATCAGGGCAAGAAAGGTTATGGAATAGGTTTGAACTGACAGCTCCAAGAGTGGCTGCCATCGAGAATGTTTGCCTCAGTAGCTATATTGATTGGTTCATGTGTGTATGTGTGTGTGTGTAATTATAAAATTAGTTCATAATATTAAAAATTTGCATAATATTGAAAAATATAATAAGTTAAAATAAAATAATGTGTAATCCCATTAATCTCAAAATAAGCAACTGTGATTAATATTTTGGCATAGAGCCTTCCAGAATTTTTCTATGCTTAAAAATAGCTTTTTTCCTCTCTTAAAATTGGGAGCATACTGTGTGTATGGGTGTATGACATAATCTGCTTTTATTCACATGAAGCATATTTTTTGAAATGAGATGCTAAAACTGTAAACTAGATCTTGGTAAATTGTGTGTTTCTGTTATGTTTATGGTTGTTCTGTATATTATGCTGGCAGATATGAGCATGCTCATTGCTTCATATCCCTAACAGCACTTAGTAGTCTATCAATCTGTAGAGTCTTTGATAATCTTATGAGGTAAAAGTGATAAATCAGTATAATTTACACTTTTTGTTTTAGGTGCAAAAGCTTTCCATGAATATATTCGACATTTCAACTTTTTTTGTTCTGTTTTTTGCTTATATTTCTTATTAATTTGTGTGAATCCCTTTATATATTAAGGACGTTGATTCTTTGACATATATGTTTCAGGTATTTTTTTTGTTTGTGGTTTCTCTTTTCACTGTGTTAGTAATTTTGGAGGGTATGCAGAAATATTTAATTTTTAGATAAATTCATCACGTCTTTCTCTTATGGCTTCTGAGGCAGTACAATGTAGTATTTAATGTTTGGGTCTTCGGAGTCAGACAGACTTGGACTTGAATTCTGGCTCTTTCTATGATCTGAATGCAAAGATCTTTGAGAAAATGACTCAACTTTTCAGGTACTTTGTTTCTTCATCTATAAAGTGGAGATAATAATACTTCTTTCAAAAGGCTGTTATGCAAAGTATATGTGAATCATGTACAAAAAGAGTTTAATCCAATGACTGGCACATTAATGCTCAATAAATTTAGTTATTGTTTTAAGAATCAATATTAATATTATGATTATAAAGAATCTTCCCAGTAAAATTTTATTAAAATATACACATATATTTTCTTGTTTTTAAATGTAAAAATGAAAACACAAATATTTAAAACATAATGATAACACTTAAACAGTTTCACATGGATTAAAATTTGAATTTGAGTAATATGAATCCAAAGACTATTATTGATAATTTTAAAGTCTTATAGAAATATAATCTATTGGGAATTTATTTATTTTAATTATAGGTTCTGTTTAATGGTTAAAAGTTATTTTATGAGGTTATTTATCCTTTATTCAACCATTCCAGCTGTCTCTATTTTCAATGAATCAAATGAATTATTGACTATGGAAGAAATAAAATAGATATTTTTCATATTCATATTTGATCTGAAAGTGTTAAAAGAAAATTTTAAAGAACATGAAGCAGTCTATACAGAAACTGAAATATAATAATGTACACCTGAAATTTACACAATTTTATAAGCCAATATGACCTCAATAAAATAATAAAAAGAAATTCATGAAAACATTAAGAAACCATAGCTCCATTTTCAGTGTTTTCCTCCCATTTCAGTTAATATCCAGAAGGGATGGCCATGTTATTAGGGTAGATGACCACAAACCAAGTTACTAATGTTGTCATGGATTTCCTCTACATTTCATGGGTGATAAAGAGTTTGCTATATGTGTATTTTTAAATTCTAAAGTGCTGGCTTGTGATGTGATGATAACGGGAATTATTGCTTTGAGGATGCTGATTGTGTAATGATTCCTTCCAGTGAATGAAGGTGTGCTTCATGGCTCTGCAGACAGGATGGGAGGGTCCCAGAATACCATGCTCCTTAGACAGGAAGTGTGATGTGAAGGTTAGAGCAGGGCTCTGGAATGCCTGGGTTTTGCATTCCAGCTGTGCTGCTTAGTAGCTCTGTGGCCTTAGGCAAGTTACCTAAACTCTCTGTACCTTGGTTTCTCTGTTTGTACAATCGGGAAAAGAGTAGTACCTATCACCATAAGGGTATTGTGAAGATACAGTGACTTAATAGGTTTAAAGTACTTAAAACAGTACCTGAAACAGTAAGCAGTCAATAAATGTTATTATTACAATCCTGTCCTTCTCTATACAACTTCTATTTTGCCCTGTGGCATTTACATTTAAACTGTAGTATTGAATACAGCTGTAGAAAATGTCTAGAATTTGTTGATTATCATTATGGAGAGGAAACTCCAGGATCTCTTAAGGTTTCATGCTCCAGTCTAAGTAGAGAAGCAGGATGGAGATGGAAGGTAAGGAAAGCAGAGAGCATTTAACAGTGCCTTAAGATATCAATGCTAGTACCTCTCTCTCTAATGAAGAAAGGCACTCTTTAATATAGTATACTAAATAAAATCTATTCTAGGCATTCACAAGATAGCATCAGAATCCATTCATGATATCCACTGGTTATTGTGTTATTCAGGTATCTGTTGGCATATTGCTTTGTATAAATGAATAATGAAGCACTCATTCAATTTGCAGACCTGCAATACAGTGTATTTAGGAGTTAGCTTAATGTTTCATCAATGTTTGTTATGAAAAGGATAGATAATGGAAAGATTGCCCTGCTGTCTGGTAGCAGAAATCTCTCAATTGATGGCTGAATGAGGTACCAGCTCATCTGGAAATCCAGGTAATCTTCCTCTCCTTTCTTACTTCCCCTTTCCATGAGAATTTCTTCCATTTCCTTTGTGCTAGCTGTGGCAGAGAGGTGTAGAAAATTATCATTAAGTATGGAGTTACAATTTCTGGCTTGAATTATAGTCTGTCAGAATTAAACAGCAGCCCTTTAAGTAGAAAAGTATTTACAGAACCAGCCCCAAGAACATCAACCACTGACATTGTTCCTGTATCAAGGATGCTTTTTGGTAACACAGTGAGGTTGAGATCTAAAAGATAATACAGAATGCTTGCTGATAACCTCAGTACTGAAGTAAGAGGGAAAAATTCAACAACAGTCTTCCTTTCTTAAGGAAAATGCCAATTTCTTGATGATTTGAAAAATAATCCTTAGAATTAATAAAGTACAATGTTTTTTGATCAACTCATTATACTTCAGGTAAAATTCCTTTTTAAGACTCTAGTTACGCAATGCATTTAGAACTAGATTTAAAATAATAACATCCTAGATTTGTGTAGGTCAACTTGGTGTCTGTTAGCATACAACACTTGAGGGAGTGTAACCTTATTGGCAAAGGCAGCACCAAAAGTCTTTGACATGTAATTATGGGCTGAGCGGTACTAAGGTACATCTTAATTCAAAGTCATTGCCAACTGACCTTTTTTACTCAGATGTGAGCTTCTCTCTATGTTGTGGTTATTCCTTCAAGTGGCCCCTTCAGCATGTGGCCTCTTCCTGAATGGAGAATAAATCCTACCCCAAGATGGTTGTGAGGATAAAATGGACCAATCCATGTGTGAGCCTATTGTTTGCCGCCACACCTAGGTTAACTTCTCTTATTCACATTCTTCTTTTATTGTGGTAAAATATGCACAACATAAAGTTTGCCATTTTAACCATTTTTATGTGTACAATTCAATGGTATTGGCTACATTTACACTGTTATGTAGCCAACACCACTACCCATCTCAAGAACTTTTTTATCATCCCAAATAGAAACTCTGTACCCATTGAACACTAACTCCCCATTCTCCCCTTTACCCAGCCCCTGGCAACCACCATTCTACTTTCTCTCTCTATGAATTTGCCTATTCTAGGAACCTCATATAAACAGAATCATACAATATTTGTCCTTTTGTGTCTGGCTTCTTTAACTTAGCATAATGTTTCTGAGGTTTATCTATGTTGCTGTAACATATATCAGAATTTCCTTCCTTTTTAAGGCTGAATAATATTTCATTGTATGTATATACTATATTTGTTCATCCATTCATCTGTCAATGGACATTTGGATTATATTCTTAAAAAGTTGCATACAAGTGACTGAAAAACTTACACTGGGCCCTCTGGAGTAGAGTCCTCAATCTTGGTAGACTGTATTAGCTTATAATTCTTCCTTCCTTCCCCATCCTTATCATGGTCCACTATGAGCGGAGTATATATCACCACCTCACTGATGTTGGACTTCGCCATGTGACTTGCTTTTGCCAAGAAAATGTGGGCAGAAATTTCAGTGTGCCACTTCTGAGCCACTGCCTTAAAAGATAATGCATGTTTCTGTTTGTCCCTCTTGGGCTTCTGCCATTGCCATTAGAAAAACATGGCCTGTGTACCTACTGATCCCATAAGTAGGAGGCACATGGAACAGACTTGAACCAACTAATGGTCTGGAGCCAAGGCCAGCCAATCCCAGCAAAATCCAGCACAACCACAGACAATCCAGAGACCCATAAGTCAGAATAATGTAATGATCGCCACAGAGTTTGGGGTTATTTCTTACATAGCTTTATTTCAGCAGGAGGTGACTAATACAGACTTTGGTGAGAGAAGGGGGAAGCTTCTCTCCCATAGTTCCAGGGCTCGCTGTAGCCTGTGGGTGGGGAGAATTCTCTCCAGGAAATTTTCTTCCTAATCTTGACCCAGCTCAGGCCAATTCTGGCTCTTCTCTGCCTTCAGAAGCAAATGTGACCTTCATTTTTTAATAAGTGGAGCCCTAACTGGAGTTTTCCTCAATTACTAAGGCTCTGGTGAAGATGATAATCAGCCTATTCAAGATGATTAAATTTCGGGGCAGACCTTTTCATTTGCTTCCACTCCTCCAAGTGCTTTACACCTCCACTTATGCTGTACTTCAATGCCTTCCTGAAGCTGAATATTCATCATACCTGAGGCTCCTTCCAGCTTTCTTCTGCATCCTCCACCATTCAGGTCATGGCCTTCAGGCTTGTCTTTTCTTTAAAGTGACATTGGGGAGTCCATTATTAAGAAGCCTTCCCAGAGAGGTGGTGGTGGACCTAAGCCATCCAAAGTCTCAACCAGAGGGCATTTTGGGGTGATATCCGGAAGAGGCTAAGATTGCCTTCTTTTGCCACGTGCTCCATGACTACTGCTTACATCAGGCTTTGTCATGATTCCCAATCATGGATTGAACATGGGTGGACCAAACTTATTGTCTGTAAAACATTTCAGATAAAAGAAACATAGATAATTCAAATTATGACCTTTTTAGGCTATAGCTTATTTATTATTATTATTTTTGAAAAATGAGGTGCTAATACTATTACTTTAAAAATTGTCAAACATTTCTTTATTCTTACCCCAAGGCCTTTTCCTTTCTCTTCTTACCACCTCTGCCCACTTTTCTAGTCACATTGACATGCAAATATATTTTCCCTGGAACATTGGCCACTGGAGACATGAATTATGATTGATCTTAGTAGTTGACACTATTGTATTGGAAAACACAGACATTACATTGATAAAAATAGACGCTTTGTAACTGAATATTTTAGAGGTAAGGTTTGAGTTTTATCATAAACAAAACTTCCTTTGAATTTTTACCTAGAAATTTTCATTAGTTCCCTTCAAATATAGTAAAAGGCTATATTTTAGTGCTAATGTTAAAAAATAATCACTATAATATTGTCTAAAAGAGTTGAAATGTGCATAATTTCCATAGGCGTTAGGAAGCCTATCCCTGAAAGTTTTGCTTTATCCAGGGTTCCACGGATGACTTTACCTGGTAACTTAGATTGGCTGACATCGTGTCTATAGAGATTGGCTGTCTGTGTGTTAAGGGTGAAACAAGTCCAACATTAGTATCCGTTCTTCTTGAGACAAGAGAGAGAAAAGAAAGTGACATCATCTTTTGGTGACATCATGCAAATATCATTCATTTTGAATTGGCTCTTGAAAAAGCCTGCCTTAACTTAGAAGAGTTTTAGGAGAAGCTATGAGTAACATCGTATAAAAAGCAGATTGAGAAATTCAGGACCAGGATATGATGTTGCTCAATGTGCAAATGTGGTCTGTTTAGAGGACTCTGCTGTTTATGGAACACACACACACACACACGGCACTGAGCTGCAACGTGTATTCTGCCTTCAGTATTTTACAGCTTCTGACAGTTGATGCCTCAATTTTTTTTGGAACTTCCAAGGGCTTAGTTTGGGGTAAATAATAATCATTTAGTGCATTAATTTTACATTCTCAAAAATGCCATTTTGTTTCCTCAGGACAAGAGTGTCAAATCAAATTTACTCATGAACCAATTTCCCCTCATGAAAATCCTGATGGGCTGAACTAATATTTCACAAAAAAAATATGCCAACTGAAGTAAAGCTGTTTACAGTGAGTTTGTGTCATTGAATGATGACCTTTTGCAGGCTGGAGCTGGCCAACAGGCTCAATGTTTGACATTTATACTCTAGGATATTTCAGGTTTGCTTCTCCCAATAATCAAGGTAACACTGTTTCATAGGCTCTTAGGCATGGAAGGGATTTTGAGAGCTCATTTATTGATGTAGGACTGAATCCTTTTCTCTTCAGTGGGACTTTTTGTACATATGTGATATGGATGACAATATGTATCCTGTTTGACAACACTTTTGGAGAAATAGCAAGATGAAATAAGTTTAAAGTGGAGGATAAGAAATTTAAGTTGCATACAAAGAAGTTGCTCATAGATAGAACAAGCAAAGTGCATGAGAAATAGCTATCAGTGTTGGCTTGTGAATCTCTCTCATTTTGTGGCTGCATATTTGTGGATGCAGTTTGTTAATGCATATTACACCATCATAATTTTTGCATTTTATTTTCTTCTTATTCAGATTAACTCAATTTGTGGTGTTATAGACTGAAGAGGGCATAATGATGAGTAGAAGTCTAACCTGAGTGAGTGTAACTTGGTCCAATGATTGGGTTTGGCCCTTAGCCTTGTCAGACGTGATCCTAATGTAAAGGAGTTGATTAAAAGTAAGCAAATCACAATAGACAGATGTATAAATGGAATGCCAATGAATTACATTCCAGTAGGAAATAGTCCTCTGTGGTGAGCAGAATGATCCTAATCTCTACCCGGGATACCTACCTCCCACAGTCTGAACCAAATGTGGTGGGAAATTTTGGTTGTCATCTTGGCATCCATCCCCTCCTTTTCCATTCCTAACTAAATCTCTATTTTATCCAAGTGTCATTAACTCCCACACATAGCCCATATGCACCAAGGCGAAGCTGGAAGCCCTTGGGGTTTTGATTAGTCTAATCTAGTCATTTTACCCTAGTTTTCAGATAGTCTGGCCCAAATCAATTTGGTCCGATGAGAAACAAAGAGAACTTTTCTGAGAGTTTTGGGAAATGCAACTTTCTTGTAATTAAACATAGCTACCGGAAGATAGCCTCACACTGGATATGAATGATTAGCCATTTAGCCCTAGTTGCTATAGGCGGCATCCCACAGCCATGAGGGGAATCAGCCTTAGGATGAAGCTGACAGTGTTGGTATCAGAACGGAAAGATGGAAGTAACCTGTGTCCTTGATGATATTCTCAATCAACTAACTCTAAAGCCTCTTCTACAGCTGGAATTTAGTTTTGGTAGCCAATATACTTTATTACTGTTAAAGATAGTTTGAGTTGAGTTTTCAATTTTATGCAGCTTGATGAACACTAACTATTGCAGAGTTTGTTACCAGGAGTAGGGTGCATCAAGTAACAAATCTTAAGATACGGAATTGGCTGAGTGGAGGAGGTAAGTCAGAGAGAAACTTGGGTTTTCTATCATTTTCATGCCAGAGTGAAATATTTTGTCATTATCCAATTAAATAATGTACCTTCCAAAGCTGTAGCAAGAGAAGATTTGGTAGAAAAAATTCAGGCTGAAGTGACTTGCATCTTCCAATAAGATCTTACAAGAACAAGATAAGATTCAATGTTCATCTCAGATGTTGTTATTGAAAGAAAACGGGGTTTCTTTCAGAGAGAACTGTGGGATGCTAGAATGCTTGACTCTGAAACTCCCTTCACTGCCAGAATAGGAATTCTTGCTATCCCTGTCTGGAAATATATTATATATCCCTAGACTGATGTTCATTGGTGGTAGTTTCCGTTTTTCTCATTTTCTGAAAGCGAACTTTTACTTGGGCTTCTGTGCTTTATCAGCCATTGCACATTATATGTGCTCAAGATAGATTATTCAATTTTTAGCCATCTATTGCTGGACCACTAGGAACTACTTCCTGACCTGATAGAGAAGACTCACTGTCAGTTAGAGATCTTGGACTTGGAGCTAGGTGTAGCAACTGGTAATACTTGGGGTTGCTTTCTTTTGGGAGTAACCAAAAGGAAAGAGTTAGGCTTTCTATGCTTTATGTTTCTATGTTTCCAATAACTTTTACCAATACACTCTTTGTATATCTTCAGCCAAAATTTGGCCACAAACCCATTCCTGGACCAATAATTGGCCAGGAAAATAGGATTACCTTTAGATCTGTCAGGCTCATCTGGAGTTGAAGCCAGTTCACCAACATCCTCCAAATCTACTCATTGGAAGAGAGTTGGAATGGATGTTGGAGAGTCCACCACAGCATGCACTTCATGGACTTAGTAATGAGAGAGTTGCTTGGCAAACATGGAATCAGATGGGGACAAAGACTCCTTGTCTGACACATAGGGAGCAATTGTATTTTTCTTCTAAGTTCTTAGGGGCACCTCACTCTTCATACCATGTACCATCATCTGTGGAATGGTAGATCCTTAAGACCTAGAGGTCTAATGTTAACTTTTTAACACTTTTGTCTTTAATTGGGTCTCTCCATTTTTTAGACCTGAAGCCTAGAATGGCACATACAATAGTGAGACTCTGACTACATGATAACAGGGAATTTTAAACTGGCTATGTTGAATAAGGGATTTTGAAGGTATTGATGGGTGCTATGGGCAAAAAAACATTCTGTAGTTTCAATAATTTTTGAAATCTTTGACTTACACCAGGTTTGGTAGATATTCTCCAAATATGACTCCCAACAATTTCTCCTCTCTCTGTACATACATGCTATTCCTCACATTGAGTCTTTCTCCCAACCCCCTTGAGTCTAGGCTGGCCTTGTGACTTGCTTAGACCAATAGATTTTGAAAAAAGTGATGTTTTGAGATTTCCAAGCCCAGGCCTTAAAAGGACTGGCAGCCTCTGCTTTCTTCCTCTTGGAAGTCAGCTGCCATATAAGAAACATGACTACCTTGAAACCACCACGTCGTGAGAAACTCATGCTAGCCATGTGGAAAGGCCACATGGAGGAGCATCAAGGCACCAGTCATGTGAGTTAAGTCATGTTGGACTTTCCAGCTCAACCATAAGCTGAATGCAGACACAATCAAATGCAGCCTGAATTCCTGCCCTACAAAATCACTTTTATAAAGAATAAAACATTGTTTTAAGCCACTAAGTTTTGAGGTAGTTTATTGTGCAGCAATAGATAACTGAAACAGATAAACAAGTTTCTTTACTGCAGGACTTTTCAGAGCCCTTAATATATACATAACCTTTAAGCATATCCAAAGGATGACAAGATTATTGGCAGTTGGGAACCCTCTTCTCCTATTACAACCATAAGTGTATGTTCTGCAGGTCAGAGAATGAGAAACTACTTCAGAACATAGAAGATGGAGGCTCGATGCTGTATGGCCAGCAGAACTGCCAAGGATGGAGTTCCTGGAGACTAGGCAGGCCCATGCAGGTAAAGTAGGTACTTGGGAGCAGATCAAAGTATAGGTGGTAGAAAGTGTTCCAGCCAGGCAGGTGAAGCAGAGTCTACAGAGAGAATGTGGGAGGTAGTATGTAGGAGGAAGAGCAAGCAATCAGTCTCAGGGAGGTCCAGCACAGTGTCCTTGCACATGAGCAGATCAGGGATGCAGGGGCCACAGGCAAGCAGGGGGCTGGGATCAGAGATTTGGAAGCTGACACATCCTAGTGACTGAGATGGAATCAGGAGCAGGATTCCAGTTTGTAGGGAGGTTGCTGAGAGCAAGGTTGGGTCTCAGGTTGAGAGTTTTAGGGCACTAAGTGGGTTATAAAGGCAGGGACTTATAGTGTCACTCAGAGAGGAATGAAGAACTTAGTCCAATTGCTGCTGGGAGGGTTGCTGGAGGGTCTCAACTCTTTGGGGATTGCCTCAGCTGAAGACAGCCACTTCCCCTGAAGACAGCTGCCTTGCTCAAGGTCACATCTCCTACCTAATGATGGAGCAATGCTAAAGTATAAATATCTGGCTCTTCATCCCACCTTGGGATGACTCTGAAGGGCTATCCCAGCTCCAGAACTGCCTGTGGTTTTAACTGAGGTCTTTGTTAAGACTGTGTATTAGTTAGCTTGGGCTACCATAACAAAATACCACAGCCTGGGTGTCTTAAACAATAGACATTTATTTTCTCGCAGTTCTGGAGGCTCAAAGTCAAGATTGAAGTGCTGGCTAATTCACTTTCTGGTGAGGGCTCTCTTCCTGGCTTGTACACAGTTGTCTTCTCGTTGTGTCTTCATATGGCCTTTCCTCTGTGCGTGCATGTAGAGAGAGAGAGAGAGAAATCTCGGGTGTCTCTTCCTGTTCTTATGAAGGGTAATAGTCCTATCTGATGAAGACCCCACCCTTATGACATCACTTAACTTTTAGTACCTCCTTATAAGCTCTGTCTCCAAATACGGTCACATTGTGGGTTAGGGCTTCAACATGTGAATTTTGAAGGGACACAATTCAGTCCATGACAGATTGCATGGCAGCCCCACTCCTCTTTCTGCCCATTCTTGCTTCCTTGGCAATTTTTCACAGGTGTGGATCTCAAGAGCACTCTCTAATAACCTTTGTACACACTATTCTCTGTCTCAGAATTTGAGTCTCAGGGAATCCAACCCGTGATGGGACTAAACTGTTCAAATTGAGGACCGGCCATGGGAAGTACAAGCCTTTCTAAGGCATGGATTTTACTCTCTCTCTCTTTTTTATCTTTTTATTCTCTGTGCCTCACTTGGGGGTTGGTAAATGGGAAGTGTTTAATAAATGTTAGTTGAAAGAAAGAAAGAATGAATGAATGAATAAACAAGGACAATACTTGTTTTCTACACTTGGGATATAAGTTCAGAGCTGTCCTAATTCAGTAGTTCAAGCCAAATTACTTGACTTGTTGAAGCAGGACTTTCTAAATATTCTGTGAAGTTGCAGGATCATACCCAGAGCCTGGGATAAGGCCGAGTCTGTAGATGGAAGTCAGCTAGATCCAGTTTTGAAGATAATAACTCTATGAAGTCCAATAGCTCACATAGAGTGTTTTGCAAGATTAACTTCCAAGGCATCAGCATTTTAATATGACCATTGATTTAAATTAATGCCTCACAAAATGTCTGTCCTTTATATTACGGCCCTTACACTAACCCCTTATGGTTCAAGGAAGTTAGGCCCTAACATATCGTCAAGTATTTATTTATTCTATTGATCATTTAAAACAAATATTTATTGAGCACCTATAATACCCTGACACTGCTCCAGGCATTGGAGATCCAAAATCAGTAGTTAACAAACTCCATAAGCTTTTTAATCATGTTTTGCATCTTACTGAGTGTGCAGACGGAAGGAAGGATGAAGGTCAGAGCAGCGTGGTTAATACACAAGATCTAGGGTCAGAGTGACTTTGAATCTTGGCTCAGCAATAAACCTGGTCAACTTATGTAACTTTTCTGAGCTTCAATTTCTTCATTTGTAAAATGGCAATAGCCGTACTAAAATCTACCTTATAGGGTTATTGTGATGATTATTTGAGATAGTCTTTGTAGACTGCTTAACAAAGCGCCTGACTTATACTTTGTGTACCGCAGTAAATTGATAGAATAATGTTAATTTCTCCCCCAACAGATTACCACCCTCTTCAACACACACAAGTAATCCAGATGTGAAATATAAAAGAGGACATGGTTGTGTAAAATATTTGAAGAAACAGCATGTACTGATAACTCTGGTAGGTTAGATTATTGTTTCTAGTTCCTTGTTCCCACCCTGTAATAGAATGATACATTCATTCACTTTGCCATATAACTTGTGGTAATCCCCATTTGAATATGCAGAGGGTACTTCTCCACCTCTTTGCTTTTTGCACTTGCCCATGTGATTTGCTTTGACCAATGGAATATTAGCAGATGTGGCATTATAGTGGATTGAATGGTGTCTCTCCCAAATTCATGTCCACCTGGAACCTGTGACTGTGACCTCGTCAGAAATAGGGTCTTTGCAGAAGTAATCAAGTTAAGATGAGGTCATACTGTATTGGGCCATAAATTCAATGATGACTGATGTCTTTATAAGAGAAAGGAGAAGGAGACAGCTACAGAAACACGCAAAAGGAAGAGGGCCATGTGAAGATGGAGGCAGAGATTGGAGTGATGCAGCTACAAGCCAAGGAACACCAAGGATTGCCGGGAGTCAGGAGAAGCCAGGAAGAAGCAAGGAAGGATTCTTCCCTAGAGCCTTCAGAGGAAGCATAGTATTGCCAACACCTTGATTTTGGAATTCTAACCTACAGAACCGTGAAAGAATAAATTTCTATTGTTGTAAGTCACCTGTTTTGTGGTATTTTCCTAGCAAACTAATGCAGACATGTAGAGAAACTTTAAATGTGTTTGTGTGTTTGGCTTGGTTTCTTACATTTCTGCCATCTGCCATGAGAAGAACGTGCTTTGAGTAGGTTCTGGTCCTAGAATGAGGAGACTCATGGAGCATACTCAAACCCAAACCACAATTTGGAGCAAAGCCCAGCAAATCCCAGCTTATCCCAGCAGAGCCATAGCCGACACACAGACTGTGATCAGGAATAAATGCATGTGGTTTTATTGCATCTGGGGCTTGTTTCTTACATAGAATTACTGTAGCAATAGCTGACTAATATAGTGATAGATTGGGAATAAGAGATGGAGAGGAAGTAATTTCTTAGAACCTTGAAAAGTTCCAGATTACCCCCAATTTATTCACTATCTATAGGAATAGATGTAGCCCAAATGTATTGGGGCAGTGGTGGGAGGAAGTAAGGTTCATTTTTATTTTTTAATTTTATTTTATATATATATATTTTTTTTGATGAGGAAGATTGGTCCTGAGCTAACTTCTGTTGCCAATCTTCCTCTTTCTGCCTGAAGAAGATAGTCCCTGAGCTAACATCTGTGCCAACCTTCCTCTATTTTTTTGTATGTGGGACACCGCCACAGCATGGCTTGATGAGCGATGTGTAGGTCTGCGCCTGGGATCCGAACTTGTGAACCTTGGGCCGCTGAAGTGGAGTGCACGAACCTAACCACTATGACACTGTGCCGGCCCCTAAGGTTCATTTTTAGAGAGTATTTTCCCTTTTCATGAGAAGAAGGAAAGGAAATATGACTACTTTGGATTCACCCATCAAGTTTTCTAGATATCCATTTGAATGAACAGGCAATGAAATGGAATAGAGTAGAAGGAGGAGAAGGGAAAAACTGGGGAGGCCCCTGAGTGGTTTCTGTCTTTGCTGAAGGAGCCAACAACCCAAACAAAAAGGGGTTGTCTTTAGAAATGACAGATGGCTAGGTATGTTTTGAAAAATTAAATGGAAAAGGGTTTCCAGTGTTTCTAGCTTATTAAGGCGTAAAAATGAGAACCAATTTGCAAAGATGTGGGCAGTAGCAGAATGAATAGTGAAGGCTGATTAGGTACGTTTGCCCAGGGCAACTCATTAAAAAGCACCCAACTAGAGTCCTGAAACCCCTATAAATTCCACTGCCTCCCACCATTACTGCTTTATCAGCTTCAAAGGGAAAGTCAGTTTATTCTTCAACAAGGCCCATTCCTGAATGTATTTGTTCCTAAAGCCCTTTTTTTTCTTGTAGCAACATACTGGAATCATTCAAATGCTTTTGGATGGGGGTACATGGCAATACCTCTCCTTAGCATTGAGGCAGGAGATTAAAGATTGATATTGTGCCTCTGTTTCTGACACTTCTCTGCCTTGGTCTTTCTTCTAGTCAACAACATACCATTACAGACGAGGTAAGACTCCATGTGCTCATTTTCTGTGTGCATTTAAAATGTGGATTCAGCAGGTTTGTCTCTTCTCTTTGTTTTGACAATGGGGAAGGGAAGGCTGCTTTGATCTTTGAAGATTATGACTATAAATAATGCCTATTCAAATATTGGCTCAAGATTAAAACAGTGGTTGCTTTTGAGTTGCTTTCAGAATCTTTTACTTCCAAAGCCCCCTTTCCTCCTTTAGATGTGTTCGATGCTGATCAAGTTCAAATTTCCACTTTGTATCTATGTATCTGAAGTGTATTTGATAAACAAATGCTGTGTTACATTTTAGGTGAATATTTTATGTTTCAAGTTTTTTCTTATCATGAAAGTAATGCATGCTTATTATAAAGTTGTACTGCATACAGAAAAAGTGTAAATAAGGAAAAAATTTAAAACCTGTAAACACACCACTCAGATATACTGCTGGCATCTATGTCTATATATTTTTATAAATATGTGTATATGTGAATCTTATATACGTATATAAATTTTCCTTATAAATTATTCATTATATTGATTATACAGTTTTGAATTTTCCTTTTTTTAATAAGCTGTCATCGTGTGAACTAGATGGTGTTCAATTCAGTGTATATGTTGTGTTCGTGGTGAGATTTATTATTTTTCCTATTGGTGCTTTGTTTAGGAAGCTTTTTGCAGTCCAGTATTTTCAATCTGGCCTCATAGTGTGTGAATACATACTCTCCTGTGCGCATGAATGAGGATCTTTCATTGCTACTCTTTCCAGAGAGAATGGCGAATCCAATTCTGCAGTCTTAGATTTAACTCCAAGATTGTTATGTATTTGGCCATAAACTTAAATGCTAGGTAGTTAGGCTTCCAACATGTGTTAATCTCATGCTACGTGCAGAACATGATGCTAATTGTTATCAGAACATGAGAGCTTCTTGTGGATGTAGAAAGACATCTGTCCTCAAGTGACCAGTGGTTCATGAAACAATTGTTGAGGAGAGAATGGGTTCTGGTGGAGTCTGGCACTGGCTGGTTTTGGGGGAAGTGAATGGATTGGACTGGCCAAACTCTTAGGTTCATCCCTAGAACGGGAAATGCTATACTCATATGCGGAGAGGCAGAAAAGTGTTTACCAATGTAAGGAATGGCAAGCAGCTTAGCTTGGCAACAGCAGAGGAGCCACGCAGGGGAGAACAGACTGCAGACTGATTTGTTTAGAGGGCCTGGACACAGGGCAGACAAGCCTGAATTTGACAACACAGATGGGGAGGATCCCAAGTAGGTTTCCCAGCAGGGGAGTGACATAAAGATGAGGACATCCAAGCAGATTGTTTTTTGGCCTGTATGTATCTGCAGCTCCCATTATCTAGTGTGATCATTCTAAGAGCATGCCTGCTAGGCTCCTGCCCCGTTGGAGTCTGGCCATCGAAGTTATATGTAGCTTGTGCAGCTAGTATCACATCCTGTCCCACTGGGAAGGTCTGAGGTGGGCCAATTCCGGACCCTTGAAATAATTAGTTCCTACTGCTCTCTGTGTACAGAACCAAAAGGAGCAATTTATTGGCATTGTGGGTAATGCCCAGAGACTGCCAGCAGAAAGTATCAAACTAACTGGATTGTAGGAGAGGACAAGCGGGGTTATTTTTGAACTATAAACCCAACTTGAGAGGGAGTACTTGTCTTCTGTTTCTCTCCTCTCTAAAATTAGCACAAATTTTTACCACACAAAATGCATGCTCTTGGTCTCACACATTGTTGGTGGGGATGCAAAATGGTACCTATGAAGGAGAATTTGGTCATTTCTAATAAAATCACATATGCATTTACCCTTTGAATTACTGATCCCACTTATATGAATCTATCCCAAAGTTATAATGGCAAAAACTATAGGAAGACATATATAGAAGGTTATTCATTACAACACGTTGCAGCAAAAGATTGGAAACAATCCAAATTCCGTCAATGGGAGACTGAAAAATTGTCATACATCCACACACAGGAGTACTATGTAGCTATAAAAAGGAATGAATTATATCTCTGTATATTGCTAGAAGTGGTTTCTAGCATATATTATGATGTGAAAAAAGCAAGGTGGAGAAAAGTGTATATGTTATTTATTTGAGAAAGGGGGTTATAAATACGTGTATTCATGTATGTATATTCATATATAATATGTATATTTACTTATATTAAAAAGGAAGGATAAGCCTAAAGCTAAAAATTTTAAGAAAGAGGTTACCAATGGGGAAGGGGGGCAGGAAACAAGGAAACAAGATGAAAGGGAAGGGATAGAAGTGGAACTTCTCTGAATATACCTTGTTTTGTAGATTTGAATTTGGAAATATGTAATTATTTTACATAATTATAATACAAAATTAAATTTAAAAAGCAATTCCTAAAAATAAAAAACAACATGAGAGAGCTGAAACAAAGTACGTAACAAGTTTTTGGCATAATCGCACAGAGAGGAACTGTTCCATGTGATTTCAATTAAACACAGTAATTTGACTTTACATTCCTAGAGGGATATATGCTAAGGACAGAAAGAACTGTAAAAATATCTTGGTAATGTTGGTAGTGTAATTTTGATGTTGTTGTGTGTGAGTGTGGGATAAAGCAAATGAGTAATTTATGTTGGTGGTGTTTGGGGTTTTTGGTATGAAAAAAAGGAGATACATATGTAATATAGATGAGATTAGGTAAAAACCTTGTATTCCTGAATTTGAAATGGAAATATCTGTGTAAACTCGTGTTGTTTTGCATCTTTTAAAAAAAATCTATTTTCTATCTTTGAACACTGAAAAGATCTAAAAACCATCATCTCAGTAGCAATGAATATTCCTGGTGTCTGGTTGTGGTCTTTAAGTACCATTTTCTGTTAAAAGGAACCAGGGCTTCTTGGGAAAATAGCTGATGCCAGAACTGGGGCAGAAAATGTACAAGATAAGCCTAGAACATCCTGTTATACTAGGAATTAAGGAAGCTTTCAAAGACTACTGTGGGCTTCTCAAAAGGACACAAGAGTGACTTGAAAAGGGACAATTTGATCATCAATAAGAATAACAATTGCAATGGTGTTGTAAGCTAACATGACCTCAATAAAACAATTTAAGAAAATAACATAAAAAAAAGAAAGAATAACAATAGCAATGGATCAAAACACTTCTTATATGTGTTTAATCCGTGTGCTCATTCTGATTTAAAAAAAAATAAAGCTTATTGGTCACCATTGGATCTCTTTTGGATGTATCAGAGAACAGATATTTTGTAAACTAGAATATAATGGAGAAAAAAAATCCTGCTTTCGTCTTGTCTTTTCTATATGAAAGGCACATCATGATAATCAAATAATTGATAAAGGGAAGTTCCTCCTCAGAGAAGCATACTAGCTAGAAATTGAAGGAGGAATGATAAAATTATAACACTACTATTTTGCAACCTGTAATGAAATACTGGATCTTGACAATGATCATCAGTGACTACTAATAAAAAAAGAGAGAGTACTAGCCTTTTTGAGCCTTCTGATGGATGCTCACAACATCACCTATTAAGGATTATTGCCAAAAAATTGAAACTGAATATGATCAAGACTTTAGCTTTAATTGCCAATTTACAAGAAATATGGGGGACAGAGGAACATTTACAGGAAATACAGAGGAGAGTTAAACAACACCATGAGATAAAACTAGTAAAATCTAGACTGTGAAAAATATTATGAGACACAACCTAGTTTATTCAACAAAAAAATTGCAAGAAGAAAAAGAGGTGGGGGAACTAAAAAAGACTTAAAATAAGTAAACCAGTTGCTTATTTGGATTCTGATTCAATCAACACACTGCAAAAATGGAAATATGAGACAATCAGGGAAATTTGAATATTGACTATTTGATAATATTAAGAAATTATTGTTAATTTTTACACATGATGTTGGTATTGTCATTATTTTTTTGAGATAAATACTGAGATATTTACAGATGGCATGGCAAAAAATCTTGGATTTGCTTCAAAATAAGAGAGTAGCATGGGATGGGGAGGACAGTGAGTGGGGCAGTGGATGAAACAAGATTGGCCATGAGTTATTAGTTGAAGCTAGGTGATGTGATGACTACAGGCATCACCAAATCATGATAAGCAAATTCTCTCAAACAAATATGAGGAATAGAATACAGAGGAAATGTGAAATGTCCTAATTTCTTCAAAGTTTACCTATCTGCTTCAAGGTTCATGAGTAATCTGTAAGGCTTCTAAGACTCTATTATGATTTCAAAAATACAGTTTATTTCATTTTTTCGCTCTATTAATTAGAACTGAGAATTTCCATAAAAAATTTGAATTTTAACTCAGTATTTAGTGATAAATTATACAATCCTAAATGTATGGGCTGGTTAGAAAAGGTGACATTTCCCATTGTAATACTTATGCATGAGTCATCTCTTGTATTAGAGTGCACTGTTGATAGTAGCCTAGGCGTTAGATAAGTTATATTTGCTGCAGACTGTGTGTTTTATTTCTTGGTAAGTCTTGATAGGTGTTAGCACAAACACTGCTCATTTGTCGTTTTTTACTAAGCAAAATGTTTTTGAGCAGAGGGCGCCCAAGTCTACTCTTTTATCGCCGACCTTCCTGGGACCTTTGTCTCCATCAGCAATCTCTTCCTTGACTGCCTCACTGTCATCTCAAACAGAATCTACCAATCCCCTTATTTCTTCTGAAGTGCTTCTCTCTTGACAAAGTCGAGCAGTCAGTGACCCCAGTCACAGGAAATACTCTTTGTGTTTGTCTTTCTTTGCCTATGACTGCAGGTAATATGGGGAGCTGTTTACAGTTTCAGATATCACCAGTCACTAGTGAAAAGAAAGGGAAGTAAAATTATCTTTCCTTTGAACTCGGTGGAGATATAGATATTTTAAACTCTGGAAGACAGGAAGGGAGGGCCTCACGGAAACCTTTACCTTCATTGTCACAAGGGTCTCTACTCTTTACTTATTTCAGCGTGGTTGCTGAATTGATTTCAAGCAATCAATTAGAAGTATAATTTTATGGTGAATAGCAAGTATATGACTTCTTTTTAGAATTTTGTTAAGTGGATGAGTAAAAATCACCAAAGCATACTTGGGAGTTAGATAGTTTTGAATTCAATGTGATAATTTATGCAATTGATAGATAAATCTGTGCCACCCTCCAAACAGAGATTAATTGAATTAATTTTGATAACCTTATTCCTCAGACTTTTCTTTTTATGTGCAAGCATATTAATAATAGACATTAATATGCCTTGGATTTGTGATGCATTGCTGTATTCAAACCATTTACGTTGACGTTATCTCATCTTATCAGGTAGGCAAAGCAAATATTTGAGAAATTAAGCAATTTTGATCCAAGGATGTCAGAAGACTTAGCAAAGCTAGGGACAGAACCCAGAGTCAAGGAATGCTATTTCATCTCCCTCCCCACTTCTCCCTCCACGGAAAAAAATGGTGGGTAGGCTTGATCCCCACTTCACTTTTTAAAGAACCAGTTTTTGTTTCATTGATTTTTTTAGCTTGGAAAAACATCCATTTATTATAGCACAGATTTTGTGGGGTCTGGACACAGCTGAGCTGAATACTCTGCTTAGGTTTCACAAAGCTGCAATCAAGGTATCAGCCGGAGCTGTGGTCTCATCTGATGCTTGAGGACCTGTTACAAGCTCATTCAGTTTACAGACAGAATTCAGTTCCCTGCAGCTGTAGAACTCATAGAAGCTTTTATCTTCTCTGAGGCCAGTAGGAGACTATCTCTCTAGTGCTTCGTCCTCTTTTACGAACTCCCCTAATTAAGCCAGACCCAAAATAATCTCTCTTTTTGTTAACTTGAAATCAACTGATTAGTAATCTAATTACAGGAGTGAAATCCCACACTGAAAGGGAGGAAACTATACAGGGCACGTATACCAG
Organism: Ceratotherium simum simum; assembly: GCF_057802395.1. Classification (NCBI taxonomy): domain Eukaryota; kingdom Metazoa; phylum Chordata; class Mammalia; order Perissodactyla; family Rhinocerotidae; genus Ceratotherium; species Ceratotherium simum. Next base: position 94,777,695 of record NC_141940.1, on the reverse strand, counting down.
GAGGCACTAATCTTGGGACCATCTTAGAACTCTGCCAACCACAACCTGTATACTGAAAACTTCAAGACATTGCTGTGAGAAATTAAATAACTAAATAAATGAAGAGATATACCATGTTCATGGGTTGGAAGGCTCAATATTGGTAAAATATCAATTCTTTCCAAATTGATTTACAGATTCAGTGTGATCCAAATTAAAAGCCTACCAGGATTTTTTTTGTAGATGTTGATAAAGTGACAGTAAATTTCAAATAGAAATATAAAGGACCTAGAATAGCCAAAACAACTTTGAAAAAGAAGATCAAAGTTGGAGTACCAACACTACCTAATTTCAAGACTTATCATAAGGCTACAGTTATCAAGTCAATGTGGTATTGGCATCAAGATAGACAAACAGATCAATGAAATGGAAAAGAGATTCCAGAAATGGACCCACACATGAATAGACAACTGCTTGTACCTTCACTTATTCCTTTTGTAATGCTCTTCCTTTCTTTGTAGATCTGAGTTTCTGACCTATATAATTTTCCTTCTTTCTGAAGAATTTCTTTTACATTTCTTGCAAGAGTTTCATTGATTTTTCTCTATTGTTCTTCTGTTTTCAATTTCATTGATTTCAGATCCTAAATTTATTGTTTCCTTCCATTTGCTTTGGATTTAATTCTTTTTCTTGTTTCTTAAGCTTGAAGCTTGGATTATTGATCTGAGATTTATCTTCTATTCTAATACAAGCATTTCCTCCTAAACATTGCTTCAGCTGATGCCACACATTTTGACAATGTCATATTTTTATTCAATTCAAAATGTTTTCTATCCATGAGTTATTTAGAAGTCTGTCATTTATTAGGTTATTCATTTCTAGTTCAACTCCATTTTGGTCAGATAATATACTTTGTACTACTTCATCTGATTTTATTTCATTAAGCTTTGTTTTTTGATCCAGAATATTGTCTGTCTTGATGAATGTTCTATGTGCACTTGAAAAGAATGTGTGTTTTACTGTTGTTGGGTGGAGTGTTCTATAAATGTCAATTAGGTCACGTTGAATGATAGTGTTGTTCAGGTCTTCTATATCTGCATTAGCTAGCTCGAGCTGCTATAGCAAAATACCACAGACTGGGTGGCTTAAACAACAGAAATTTATTTTTCACAGTTCTGGAGGCTTGGAAGTTCGAAAGCAAGGTGTTGGCCCATCCAGTTCCTGATGAGAAAGGGCTCTCTTCTGGCTTGTAGGTGGCCTCCTTTTCACTGTGTGCTCACGTGGCCTTTCCTTGGTGCACATGGTGGGGAGAGAGTGGGAGAGAGAGAGGGAGAGAGATCTCTTTTCTTCTTCTTATAAGGTCTCCAATCCAATTGGATTAGAACTCCATCCTTATGAACTCATTTAACCTTAATTTTCTCCTAAAAGCCCTATCTCCAAATATAGTCACATTGAGGGTTAGGGCTTTACCATATGGATTTGGGAGGGGACATGATTCAGCCCATAGCAACATCCTTGCTAATTTTCTAATTATTCTATAAATTACTGAGAGAGGAGTGTTGAAATCTCTGGCTATAATTGTGAATTTGTTTATTTTTCCTTTCTGATCTGTTTCTGCCTCATGTATTTGATGCTGTATTGGTAGTGCATACATTTTTAGGATTGTATTAATTTTTATGGTTGTTTTAGGGATATTACCATTCTACTTAGAGCTAATGTTTCACTACTTCAAGTAAACTGTAGAAGCCTCACAATCATACATGTCCCTTTACCCTTCCCCATTTATGTTATAGTTGTCATATATATTACATCTACACTATGTAGATGTAACATACAAAACTCTATGATTTCTGTTGCTCTTCCTCATTTATGAAGTTCCGAGTATCCCTCATGTATCATTTTGCTTCTGTCTAAAAAACTTTCTTGAACATTTTTTTTTAGGGCAGATCTGCCAGCGACTAGTTCACTTAGTTTTCCTTCATCTGAGCATTTTTTTATTTTGCCTTCATTTTGAAAGATATCTTTGCTTTATATAGAATTCTGGGTTGACAGGCTTTTCTTTCAGCACTTTAAAATGTTCCACTGTCTAATGACCTTCATGGTTTCTGATGAGAAATCTGTAGTAATTCCAATTGTTGTTGTCCTATATGCAATGTATCATTTTTTTCTGGCTGCTTTCAAGGTTTTCTTCTTTGTTTTTGGTTTTCAGAAGTTTGATTATTGCATCTCTGGTATGGTATTCTTTGTATTTTTTATCCTGTTTAGAGTTTGATGAACTTCTTGATTCTGTAAATCTGTAAAATTTTTGACATTTGTGGTAATTATTTCTGCAATTTTTTTCTGCATCAATCTCTTTATTATCTTCTTCTGAGACTCATTGACACAAATGTTAGATATTTTGATACTGTCCCATAGGTTACTGAGACTCTGTTCACTTTTTTAAAACTTTTTCTTTCTGTTCTTCAGATTGGATCATTTGTATTGACTCATCTTCAATTTCTCTGTCTTTTTCTTCTGTTGTCTCTATTGTGTTGAGTTCAACCAGTGAATCTTTTAAGACATTGTATTTTTCTGTTCTAAAGTTTCCATATCTCTACTGTGAACTTTATCTTTCCATTCACATCAAGTATGTTTTACCTTTTCCTCAGGGAGTATAGTTATAATAGCTCCTTTAAAGTCTTTGATAATTTCAACATCTGAGTCATCTTGGGGTTGGCATTTCTGGATTGCATTTTCCTTGGAAATGGGCCACATTTTCCTGGTTCTTTGTAAGTTGAGTAATTTGGGGAAATTATCCTTGACATTTTGAATATTATGATATGAAACTGAATCTCTTAAAACTCACCTTGAAAATGTTGATATGTGTGTATGCGTATGTATGTATGTGTATATATATCTAATTTTAGCAAGAAATCATCCCAGCTAGGTTTAGACCACAAGTTGTGTCTCATCATCTATCACCAGTAGTTCCAACGTCTGTTTGTTTTCAAAGTTTTCACTTTGCGTCTTTGGGTCTGTCCCATGTATTTACCACTCTGGAGTCAGTATGGAAATTGGGAAGTGGTTTATATTGTATTTCAGTTCTCAAAGTTTTGCTCTCCTGTTTTTGTTCTGTCCTCATGTGTATGCCACTCATGGATTATTCTGGGACTTAGGAGTGATTTATATTTTAGTTCAGTTCTCCAAAGTCTTTGCTGCACTGATTTGGGTCTGTCCCAGGCATTCATAGCTCAGATGTGAGCCCAGGTCTTGTGTGAGTTGATACACAGAATTCAGAAATCATCTTCTCCAGCTCCCTCTTCTTTGGGAACTTCTCACCAGCTATATGGGTCACTTCTTTGACTCCATCTGCCTGCTTTTGTTTACTTTTCAGAGTCCTCAGGTAGTTGCTTTTTGTATTACGTCCAGAGTTTTTAGTTACAATCAATAGGCTTCATCTTGGCCAGCACCGGAAGTCTCTCCCCACTTCACTTTTAAGAAGAGAATGCTGGCTTCATATTTGCTCTACAGTCTTTTGTCGGATCTAGGCAAAAGACAAGCCTTTTAAACAAATCATAATAGCCCTGTGTCCACTAGGAGGCAGCACTAACAAACCCTTCACTGCCCCAGGCCTTTGCAGCCTCAAGGACATGGATGTAATCTTGGCAGCCTGTGGCTTCAAATTCCCACAAAGAGAAACACTGGGACCTCAGGCTCCCCTTCTGCACTCTACCCAATTCCTACTTTTCCCGTGTGGGTTCTAGGTGGCTGGGGTGTTTGCTAACTGTAAGTTAGCTCATTCTAGGTCTGTCGCCAGTGCTGCTGCCCTGTCCGCCTATGGTAACATCCATAGCAGTTACTACTGCCTGTGCTTGCTCAACTTGCCATGACTGCTTGGGTAGAAGAGGGCTTATCTACCTGGTAGTGTTTATAATTCATTCAGTAGATTCCCAATGCTGACTCAACATTTTCAAAGCCTCTTCTCTAAAGAAAGCTGAGATAAATACTCTCCATATTAGGTTGAAAACTGTGGGGGTCGTTAGTTGCTGCTCATCAAATACTTCTGGCTCTCCAATTTCTCAGCACTTAGTAGGATTATCTTCATGGCCTTCTTGTGGTTGGGTCAGGTCACATGATTAATTCTGACGTATAAACTGAGTTGGAAGCGATGAGTATCACTTCCAGGCTGGAACATTAAATTGCCAACGTGAGACCTTCTAGAGTACTCTTTCCCTCTATCAAAATGATTGGTAACATTTCAGGTTGTATCTCCTCTATCAGTCTAGGACTTAGAGTGAGAGACACACGGAACAGAGCCCCCTGAAAACCTACAATGGCCGTGTAGCATGAGTGAGCACAAGTGAGAAATAAACCTTTGTTGTTTTAAGCCACTGAGATTTTGGGGTTATTCGTTAATGAAACATTACCTGACCTAACCTAACTAATACAGAAACCATATGAGAGGCACTACCTAGCATCATACTAAAAAGCATTCCTTCTTACCCACTTCAGATGAGGGTCTCAGGGCAGAGGCTAATCATCTTGACTTGGCTCTTGCTAATTGTGAGTTCTCTGTCCATCCAGACACATCTCTTAAAAATTGAAGCTGTCTCTGTCTTGTTGGAGTTTAAATCTTGGTTTCTAGGACCTGACTGTCAGTCTTGACATTTATACCCAACATTGATTCCATGAAACCAAGTGGATCTTCATGCAACCAGAACACTTGGCAGCCTACTATTGAAACCCAGCATTCAAGAGATGGGCTATAATTTAGATTCCCCTATCTCCTCCATTCTACACTAAAGTTGTTTACTTCTTTTCTCTTCCTTTATTCCAGTCATTTTTTACATTCTTTCTCCTTTTTACACTTTCCTCCTTTATCCTCCTTTATAACATCTCACACTGGAAGATATCTGGTTGCTTATTGTTGTATTTCTATACCCTTTTTTCTCTTAGTGGACTACTCTTTTCCTTATTTAGATTAAACTTGGTGTTCTCACTTCAAGGCCCTTTAACACTTTTATTAAAGTTGATTCCGTCTGTGGCCCTTGTTTAATTCCTGCATTCCTGGCCTAAAGAAGCAATATATTAAATCTCCTGGAATAAGAAAATATATAGAAAGTACTACATAGTTATAATAGCTAACCCTTACATAGCTCTTATTATGTACCAGGCACTTTTCTAACCTGACTAGAATCTATTTACTCATTTATAGCTCACAAAAGCTCCATACATATACACAGGTATTATAATCTCTATTTTACAGATAAGATAACAGGCACAGGGTGTTATATGACTTTTTCAAGGTCACACAGCCTATAAGTGGCAAAGCCAGAATTAGAAACCAGGCTATCTGGCTCCAGAGCCCATGTTTTAGCCATTAAATTCTATTGCTTCTTTATATACACAGAAGGTTTTAAACCATGGGTGGGTAAACTCTGGTCCTCCAGCCATATATGACTTGCTGCATGTTTGTGTAAATAAAGTTTTATTGGAACACAGCCACATTCATTTGTTCAATATTGTCTATGACAGCTTTCAAGCTACAATGGCAGAGTTGAGTAGTTGTGACAGAGATTGCATGGCCCACAAAGCCTAAAATGTTTACTGTCTGACCCCTGTTTTAAAGGATGAATAGGGATGTTCCAGACAAGGTGTTCCTGGCAAAGGAAATACATGCAAAAAAGCATGGAGCATCTAACTGCAGAGTTTTTCTGCACCTGTACCATAAAGTTTTTAAGAGAAGAGACTCTATCCTCTCACCATAGTGATAATACTACAAGTACTCAATAAACACTTGTTAAAAATATTTATCCAATTTACTCACATTGTTACACTACTCATAAATGTATTAATGACTGCTGTACTTATTTTTTATGTTTTCTGGCATTATTGATTATGACCCTATGGGGCAGGAACAAGGAAAGGTAATGAGTAGCCCAGTGAACTGAGTATATTATGAATTCACATTATGGTAATTTTAATTATGTTACATTTATTTGTCAAAGTATTTATTGATAGGTTGTATATTTTGTGCTCAAATGTGGTTTATAACAGAAAATAGTCCCAGTGAAGCTGATGAAATACCAAAATAAAATATTTGTTTGTGAATTTCTGGTAGTGGCGGTAAGGGAGAACACACACACACACTTACAAAACCTTGCCTTCCCCAACAAACGTACCCACAGATACATTTTAATAATTAGTGTTTTATTTAAGCCCGTTTCAAAGATGAAAATTTTACTGAACATAATGTAAAATAGAAACAGGATCAAATGGCTCTGCCATAATGTCTTTCTCACCTTATAACTGAAGTGGATCATTAGAGAGAGTCACATTGCTTATTCAGTTCTCACAGTTGTTTATTGTTTGCAGCAGTAGAAAGGAGTAGTTTGGTGTCATAATAACTTCACAAGGCTTTGACACTTAGTAAAAGGGGAAACTGTTGCCTGAAAGAATTTTTTAATACAGAGGGAAATGATTGCATGTAATAAAATTTTTTGATATTTTGTGTGTATGTTAGATTGAAGTTTATAGGTGGAAAAGTGTTTGATCTCTCTGTTTGATAGATCATGCTTTTTTTCTTTATCTGATGAATAAAATAGTGCTTTTCTTTGTACTTATTTCTGCTGGTTACCTAAGATAGATGATTCATTATATAAAATCTTTTGGTAACAAAAATTAAATAGATAATTTCATAGTTCTTTAATTATTATCTATTTAGAATACTCATTTAGAAGCTAGGGTATATTTTTGTTTATATAATATATAAGATGTATTATATAATATGTATGAATATATTAATGAATGAATATATATAAATAGGAAAACAACCTACTAATTGAAAATATTGTTATTATTATTATTTTTTTGCTGAGGAAGATTGGCCCTGAGCTAACATCTGTGCCAATCTTCCTCTCTTTTGTATGTGGGATGCAGCCACCGCATGGCTTGTTGAGTAGTGCGTAGGTCCGCACCTGGGATCCGAACCCACAAACCCCGGGCTGCCGAAGCGGAGTGCACAAACTTAACCACTACACCATCAGGCTGTCCCCTGAAAAAAGTTATTTTTAGTGTCCTAAGGATCTGATAGCTTCTCTTTTCATGTTTCAACACTATTGGACCATTCCCCTCAACAATGTCAGCTGCTTCTTGCATAAGCAGCTTCATCATTTCAGAAGCATGCATATGATACTTCAAACTATATTTTGCTTGACTGTACAGGTAACACTTGACAAAATTTAAATGAGGCATCTGTAAGAAACACTATGCTCTGTCCCCCAGCCATTGAATTCTTGCTTACTAACTGTAGCTTAATTAATTTAATATGCTAGATTTGTCTAATTTTTAAGACAGGCCTTTTTTCTAGGTAACTATAAAACGCTTTAATGAGATGTATAGTTTTCTCTTTGGTAGAAAATAGAAGGTGGAGAACCTAAAATTTGGTTGAAATTCTTTAGGGAACAATTTACTCAATCACTCACTACTTTATCAGTCAACATGAATTTATTAAGCACCTACTATTTGCACTGGCATTGTGATAGGCCTGGGGTTAGAGTGATAAAAGACACAGGTCCTGTCCTCAAGGAGCTTACCGTCTACTTAGAAGACAAATAGATACCTGCACAGTTGTAATACAACATGCTAAATGCTATCAAGGGGGTAACGCGCTTATCATGGGGCCTTAGACTAGGAGGTTTACTATATGATTAAGGTACAATACATAAGACAGAATTAAATAGTTAATAAAACATTACATAATTGGAAATTAGAAAACTCCTTCCTAAGCAATTCATGAGTCAAAGAAAAAAATCAAAATTAAAATTGGAAAAAATGTGAACCTGAAAGATAATGAAAGTACTAAATATTGTGAGATGTAGTCTTTAACGGTATTAAGAGAAAATTTATAGCCTTAAATTCTCAAGTCAGAAAAGAAAGATTGAAGATTAATGAGTCATGTGTCCATCTTAAGAAGTTTTCAAAAAGAACAACAGTGTAAGCCCAAAAAAAATACAAGTAAGGGAATAAAAGGGATGGGAATAAACTTTTAAAAATAGAAAACAAAGATATAAGAGTAAGCATTATAAACCAACAGCTAGTTCTTTGAAAAGCCAGGTAAAATAGAGAAATCTCTGGCAGTACTGGCCAAGAAAAAAGAGGGCACAAGGAAATAACTGTAGGAATGTAAAAAGGGCAGTTCCACGAATACAGTAGAGACTGAAATATAAAGGGATATTATAAAAAACTTATGCCAATGACTTTGAAAACTTAATGTGGAAAATTTCTAAGAAAACATAACTTACCAAGACTAATTTAACACGAAACTTAAAAACCTGGTTAAGATTATAAAACTAAAGGAATTGAATCAGTAGGTAAAATCTACCCCTTTCCTCCACACACAAACATATCAAAGATTATTTTACAGAGTAATTTCTACAAAATACTCAAAAACTGTATAATCCCTGTCCTATACAAATGAATCTAGGGTATAGAAAAAGAAGGAACATACTCCAACATTTTTTTTTATGAGGTTAATTTAACCAAGTTAAACAAACCCAACTTGGTCAAGTTAGCCTCATGAAATGATGGAATGAGAAGAGAGTTTAACATTAGCAACTCTGTTAATGTATTCGGTTGAGACATTGCCCTTTTCATCATTACAAAACAGCCATATATCAGCAATTTCATATGGCTCAACCTAATAATTCACCACCTTAGTGGACTAAAGAAGAAAGATGACTTGATCATCTCAGCAGATAAAGAAAAAATGCTTACATTTACCATCAAAATTAGTGGTGAAGCATCATAAGCATTCCCTTTAAAGTCAAGAAAAACACCAACAGCCATCACTACTTCTATTCAACATGGTACTAATATATATGGATTGGAAAGAAAAAACAAAAGAAACCAATTTCACAACATATATTTTTCCTATATAAATAACCCAAGAGAATCTACAAACAAATTAGGCAAAAATGGAAAGAATTCAGCAATGTTGCTTGAAGTAAGATCATCATACAAAAATTGAGTTTTTATACACCCAAGAAAAACAACCTACAAAATAGCAATGACAAACACGAAAGATCTAGAGAAAAATCTAACAAAAATATGTAACACTTTTTGGATAAAATTACAAAACTTTTAATGAAAAACAATTAAGATGATCAAAATAAATGAAGAGCTATAGATAATAATACTTTGTATTTTTTGTTTTTTGGAGGAAGATTCACCTTGTGCTAACATCTATTGCCAATCCTTCTCTTTTTTTGCTTGAGGAAGATTATCCCTGAGCTAACCTCTGTGCCAATCTCCCTCCATTTTTTGTAGGTGGGACGCCACCACAACATGGCTGGTGAGTGATGTAGGTCTGCGCCTGGGATCCGAACTTGTGAACCTGGGTGGTTGAAGCAGAGTGCTTGGAACTTGAACCACTTGGCCGCTGGGCTGGCCCCAATACTACTTCGTATTTTAGAGATATTAATTATTTTCAAGCTATTGGATAAATTCAATGCCATTCAAATAGAACGGAGGATTTTCATGGAAATTTACAACTCAGTTGTCAAATACATATAGAAGAGAAAAAAGAGGCCAAGAATAGTCAAAACAATGTTAGGAAGAAATAGTTGGGAGGACCTGATTTATCAGATAACATGATTTATTAAAAGTTAATGTAATTAAGATAGCATGGTATTATGTTGGAAATATACACATAGATCAGTGAAATGAACTTGAAAGTGCAGAAATAGCTCTCATGTAAACAGGGACTTGATATGTGACAGAGGTGGCACTACATGTCAGTGGCACTGTATTAGTTTCCTAGGGCTTCTGTAAAAACTTACCACAAACTTGTTGGCTTAAAACAACAGAAAATTAGTCTTCAGGTCTGGAGTCCAGCAGTTTGAAATCAAGGTATAGGCAGGGCTGTGCTCCCTCTGAAGGCTCTAGGGGAGAATCCTTCCTTGCCTCTTCCAGCTTCTGGTGGCTCCAGGTCCTTGGCTTCTGGTAGCATAACTTCAATTTCTGCTTCCATCTTCACATGTCCTTCCTCTTGTGTGTCTGTATCTTCTTCTCTTCTTATAAAGACACTTGTCATTGGATTTAGGGCCCATCAGCTTAATCCAGGATGATCTAATCTCCAGATCCTTTACTTAATTACATCTGCAAAGATCTTTTTGCGAAATAAGGTCACATTCACAGGTACTGGGGGTTAAGACTTGGACATAATTTTTTTGGGGGGCCACAATTCAACGCACTACAGGGGGTAAAGGAGAGACAGTTCAATAAATGTTGCTAAGGCAATTGGCTATTCATGTAGAAAAAAATTTACATTCCTAAATCATACCATATTCAAACCAAATCACCATGTGAGTAAAATACCCAAATGTGAAAAGGAGACTTTTACTTTTGGAAGAAAATATGTAGAATATTATTATGATACGTGTAGGAAATAATTTTTAAAATTAGACCTCAAAAGTACAGGCATAATGGAAAAAAAACTGGTAAATTCTACTACATTGAAATTTAAAACTTCTATAAATAATATAAATAATGAAAACAAAAGTCATATTAGGAGGAGATATTTTCAATGCATGTAACTGATAATATGTACAAACAAAATGGAAACAAAACAAAACAAAGTAAAAAAAAAAACAATGAAAAACAGGCAAAGGTATGAACAGGCAATTCAGAGAAGAGGAAACGCAAATGGCCCATGAACCTATGAAAAGATGCTCCAACCCACTACCAATTTGAAAAATAAAATTCCAAGGAGGAATGAGATTCCATTTTACAAACATTAAACTTGTAAAAATTGAAAAGCCTGAGATTACCAATACTTGGTAGTATAAATTGGTATAACCACTATGCAGAGCAAATTGGCACTGTCTAGTAAAGTTGAAAGTGCATATACTTAGAACCCAGAAGTTCCCTTAGAGGCGTGCACATTGTAGCTTTGAGTCATCAGCAAGAGAATGAATAATTTGTAGTATATTCATGCAATGTAATACTCTGCAGCAGTTGAAATAAGTGAATTAGTGGTATCTATGTCAACCTAGATTAATCTTTAAAATATGTTAAGAAAAAAAGCAAATTTCAGAAGCGTAGATATAGTATGATACCATTTATATGAAGTTTTAAAACATTAAAGTCAATACTATATATTGTTTAGTGATATCAGCATTTGTAGCAAAAGTATGAAGGCCTCATGAGAATGCTAATCAAACTCTGCAGAGTGGTTCCTCTGGTGAAGGTGGTGGAGGGAAGGAAATTTAACGGGGAGAGGTGACATACAGAGTGTACATTTTATTTGCTATGTTTTAATTAGGCTGGCTTGTGAGCACACGGGTATTCATTATATTATTTGTTAGACTTTTTGTATTTCTGAAATCTTTCATAATTTCAAAAGAGAAAGGCAAGGGATGATTGAGTTATTATGGGGAGGATATCGTTCTAATGATTTGAGTCTTCTCGAATTTAAAATAAGATCAAGTTGTAACTAAAACTATTGCAAGAAGGGATTTAGATACAAGGAAGAATGAATGAAGAAGGAACATGGGAAGTCTGTAGGCCTGGGGCGTAGTTTTGATTGTGTCTTCAATTAGCTCTGGGACCATGGACAAATCCCTTAACTTGTCCAGACCTTTGTAAAGTTGGATTGGACCATGCTCTTGATAGAACATGGATACAATGCCTTACATTTGCAAAATTTACAAAAACATGGCCATGTGAATTTATGGATTAGAGAGCTGCACTAGAGTAGGTAGGCAAAAGATAGAACTTCGTTGATTAAAGTTCTGGAATACTACGATTCTTTGACGGTAAGGCTGTGGAGTGAGGAAGACTAGAAGTTGGATAAATTTGGGGCTATCTAGTAGAATTGAAAGTACACATACCCCAGAACCCAGCAATTCCAATGGAGGCATGAACAAAAATGTTTACTGCGGCTTTGAATGAAAATAAAGAAGAAATAGGAATATGGCAAAGAATACTCTTCTAGTACAAACATTTGATGATCAAAGACTGGACAAGAGAAATTGGGAAGAATTTTGTATGTGGTGTTTCTCATCTTGCCAGTCATGTTACATCTCAAATAGCATTTGCACTGACACTTTGCAAACTGTGTAAAGCAAGATGCTGTAGAATAAGCATTAAGTGCAAACTCCTTTGAAGGATAGGGCTGACAGGCTGGCAGCCTGACTCCTAAGGATCCTCACAGGGTCACATTCATCATAGCAGACCAGAGATTGCCTCTCAGTCAGTGGAAAATTCTTCTAATCATCAAATGTGTAAAATTGAAGCCGAGGATTCAGATCTTATCGATGCCTAATCAAAAATGGAAGTTCTCTCCTTGAGATTGTCTCTAAATCTAACAGACAATCCTAAAAATAAAATAAATAACATTATTAGTAAAAAGTCGTAAGCTAAAACTTTTCTAAACTATTAATAATAAAAAATTTTTGAACAGTCATTTTAGGAAACTGAATTATCTATTGTCTCTGTAGAAATGATATTACAAAATCATTATCACATGAAAAGGCAATTAGAGTGTATGTATCAAAAAATGTGGGAAAAAGTATTATAGAGGTGGGTCAGGCTTTCAATTAGTAAAAACACTATTTTTTTTAAATTTTTTGTTCATTGCAGTAGAATTGGTTTATAACATTGTATAAATTTCAGGTGTACATCATTATACTTCTATTTCTGCATAGATTACATCATGTTCACCACCCAAATACTAATTACAACCCATCACCACACACCTGTGCCGAATTAACCCTTTCGCCCTCCTCCCTCCCCCCTACATCTCTAGTAACTACCAATCCAATCTCTGTCTCCATGTGTTTGTTTATTGTTGTTATTATCTACTACTTAATGAAGGAAATCATATGGTATTTCACCTTCTCCCTCTGACTTATTTCACTTTGCATAATACCCTCAATGTCCATCCATGTTGTCACAAATGGCTGGATTTCATCGTTTCTTATGGCTGAGTAGTATTCCATTGTGTATATATATAGCACATCTTCTTTATCCTTTCGTCCCTTGATGGGCACTTAAGTTGCTTCCAAGTCTTGGCTATTGTGAATAACACTGCGATGAACACGGGTGCATGTATCTTTACGCACTGGTGTTTTCATGTTCTTCGGATAAATACCCACCAGTGGAATAGCTGGATCATATGGTAGTTCTAGCCTTGACTTTTTGAGGAATCTCCATACAGTTTTCCATAGTGGCTGCACCAGTTTGCACTCCCACCAGCAGTGTATGAGAGTTCCCTTCTCTCCACATCCTCTCCAACACATGTTGTTTCCTGTCTTGTTAATTATAGCCATTCTGACGGGCGTGAGGTGATATCTCATTGTAGTTTTGATTTGCATTTCCCTGATAGTTAGTGATTTTGAACATCTTTTCATGTGTCTGTTGGCCATCTGTATATCTTCTTTGGAGAAATGTCTGTTCAGGTCTTTTGCCCATTTTTTAAGTGGGTTGTAAGTTTTTTTGTTGTTGAGATGCATGAGTTCTTTATATATTTTGGAGATAAACCCCTTATCAGATATGTGGTTTGCAATATCTTCTCCCAATTGTTAGGTTGTCATTTCGTTTTGTTGATGGTTTCCTTTGCTGTGCAGAAGCTTTTTAGTTTAATGTAGTCCCATTTGTTTATTTTTTCTATTGTTTCTCTTGCCCAGTCAGACATGGTGCTTGAAAATATGTTGCTAAGACCAATGTCGAAGAGCGTACTGCCTAGGTTTTCTTCTAGAAGTTTCATAGTTTCAGGTCTTACATTCAAGTGTTTAATCCATTTGGAGTTAATTTTTGTGTATTGTGTAAGGTAAGGGTCTACTTTCATTTTTTTGCATGTGGCTATCCAGTTTTTCCAACACCATTTGTTGAAAAGAGTTTCTTTTCTCCATTGTATGTTCTTGGCTCCTTTGTCAAAGATTAGCTGTCCATAGATGTGTGGGTTTATTTCTGGGCTTTCGATTCTATTCCATTGATCTGTGTGTCTGTTTTTGTGCCAGTACCATGCTGTTTTAGTTACTATAGCTTTGTAGTATATTTTGAAATCAGGGAGTGTGATACCTCCAGCTTGGTTCTTTTTTCTCAGGGTTCCTTTAGCTATTTGGGGTCTTTCGTTGTTCCACATAAATTTTAGGATTCTTTGTTCTATTTCTGTGAAAAATGTTGTTGGAACTTTGATAGGGATTGCACTGAATCTATAGATGGCTTTAGGAAGTATGGACATCTTAACTATGTTAATTCTTCCAATCCAAGAGCACGGAATATCTTTCCATTTCTTTGTGTCTTCTTCAATTTCTTTGAGCAATGCTTTATAGTTTTCAGTGTACAGATATTTCACCTCTTTGGTTAAGTTTATTCCTAGGTATTTTATTCTTTTTGTTGCAATTGTAAATGGGATGGTATTCTTAATTTCTCTTTCTGCTACTTCGTTGTTAATGTATAGAAATGCAACTGATTTTTGTATGTTGATTTTGTATCCTGCAACTTTACCATATTCGTTTGTTACTTCTAAAAGTTTTCTGGTGGATTCTTTAGGGTTTTCTATATATAAAATCATGTCACCTGCAAATATTGAGAGTTTCACTTCTTCCTTTCCAATTTGGATCCCTTTGATTTCTTCTTCTTGCCTGATTGCTCTGGCTAGGACTTCCAGTACTATGTTAAATAGGAGTGGTGAGAATGGGCATCCTTGTCTGGTTGCTGTTCTTAGAGGGATAGGTTTCAGTTTTTCACCATTGAGGATGATATTAGCTGTGGGTTTGTCATATATGGCCCTTATTATGCTGAGGTACTTTCCTTCTATACCCATTTTATTCAGAGTTTTTATCATAAATGGATGCTGTATCTTGTCAAATGTTTTCTCTGCATCTATTGAGATGATCACGTGATTTTTATTCTTCTTTTTATTAATGTGGTGTATCACGTTGATTGATTTGCGAATGTTGAACCATCCCTGCATACCTGGAATAAATCCAACTTGATCATGTTGTATAATCTTTTTAACGTATTGTTGTATGCAATTTGCTAGTATTTTGTCGAGGATTTTTGCATCGATGTTCCTCAGTGATATTGGCCTGTAATTTTCTTTTTTTGTGTTGTCCTTGCTTTTGGTTTCAGGGTAATGTCGGCTTCGTAGAATGAGTTAAGGAGCTTCCCCCCCTCCTCAATTTTTTGGAAGAGTTTGAGAAGGATAGGTATTAAGTCTTCTTTGAATGTTTGGTAGAATTCCCCAGGGAAGCCGTCTGGTCCTGGAGTTTTATTTTTGGGGAGGTTTTTAGATTACTGTTTCGATCTCCTTAGTGGTGATTGGTCTATTCAAATTCTCTACTTCTTCTTGATCCAGTTTTCGAAGGTTGTATGATTCTAAGAATTTATCCATTTCTTCCAGGTTGTCGAATTGGTTGGCATATAGCTTTGCATAGTATTCTCTTATAATCTTTTGAATTTCTGAGGTGTCTGTTGTAATTGCTCCTCTTTCATTTCTGATTTTACTTATTTGTGCCTTCTCTCTTTTTTTCTCGGTGAGTCTAGCTAAATGTTTGTCAATTTTGTTTATCTTTTCAAAGAACCAGATCTTGGTTTTATTAATCTTTTCTATTGTTTTTTTTAGTCTCTATTTCATTTATTTCTGCTCTGATTTTTATTATTTCCCTTCTTCTACTGATTTTGGGCTTTGTTTGTTCTTCTTTTTCCAGTTCCTTTAGGTGCATTGTTAGATTGTTTATTTGAGATTTTTCTTGTTTGTTGAGATAGTCCTGTATCGCTATGAACTGCCCTCTTAGAACCGCCTTTGCTGTATCCCATAAATTCTGGCATGTCGCATTTTCATTTTCATTTGTCTCCAGGTATTTTTTGATTTCTTCGTTGACCCACTCGTTGTTCAGTAGCATTTTGTTTAATCTCCACGTATTTGTGGCTTTTCTGATTTTCTTCCTATAGTTGATTTCTAGTTTAATACTGTTGTGGTCAGAAAAGATGCTAGGTATTATTTCAATGTTCTTAAATTTATGGAGACTTGTTTTGTGGCCTAATATGTGATCAATCCTGGAGAATGTTCCATGTGCATTTGAAAAGAATGTGTATTCTTCGGTTTTTGGATGGCATGCTCTGTATATATCTACTAGGTCCATCTGTGCTACTGTGTCATTTAAGGCAAATGTTTCCTTATTGATCTTCTGTTTGGATGATCTATCCATTGGTGTAAGTGGAGTGTTAAAGTCACTACTATTATTATGTTACTGTCTATTTCTCTTTTTATGTCTGTTAATAATTGCTTTATATATTTAGGTGCACCTACATTGGGTGTGTAGATATTTACAAGTGTTATGTTCTCTTGTTGGATTGTTACCTGGATCATTATGTAATGCCCTTCTTTGTCTCTTTTTACAGTTTTTGTTTTAAAGTCTGTTTTGTCTGATATGAGTACTGCTACCCCAGCTTTCTTTTCATTGCCATTTGCATGGAGTATCTTTTTCCATCCCTTCACTTTCTGTTTGTGAGTGTCTTTAGGTCTGAAGTGTGTCTCTTGTATGCAGCATATATATGGGTCTTGTTGTTTTATCCAATCAGCCACCCTATGCCTTTTAATTGGTGCATTTAGTCCATTGACGTTTAAATTAGCTATTGATAAGTATGTACTTACTGCCATTTTTTAACTTTTTTTCCTCAGTGTTTTAGTAGTCCTTCTCTGTTCCTTTCTTCTTCTATACAGAGTTGATGGTCTCTTTAGTTTGACCTCTGTCTTAAAGCTCTACTCTTTAACTCCCCTCCTCCCTCATTTAATGTTTTTGGTATCATATCTAACCTCTTTTTTGTGCATTTGTATCCATTACCCTCTTATCATGGAAATAGATAATTTTTCCAATTTGTGGCCTTCTCTTTTCCCCTTAAATCAGTCCCTTTAACATTTCTTGTAGCACTGGTTTCTTGGTGACAAACTCCTTTAATTTTTGCTTGTCTGGGAAATTTTTGATCTCTCCTTCCATTTTGAATGATAACCTTGCTGGGTAGAGTATTCTTGGCTGTACGTTTTTACCTTTTAGCACTTTAAATGTATTATGCCACTCTCTTCTAGCCTGTAAGGTTTCTGCTGAGAAGTCAGCTGATAGCCTTATGGGCTTTCCTTTGTATGTAACTTGTCTTTCTCTTGCGGCTTTTAGGATTCTCTCTTTATCTTTAATTCTGGACATTTTGATTATGATGTGTCTTGGTGTAGGCCTTTTTGGGTTTATCTTGTTTGGAGCTCTCTGTGCTTCCTGTACGTGGATGTCTGTTTCCTTCCTTAGGTTAGGGAAGTTTTCATCTATTATTTCTTGAAATAGATTCTCTGCCCCTTTGTCTTGCTCTTCTCCTTCCGGGACACCTATAACACGGATGTTAGTGCACTTGATGTTGTCCCAGAGGTCCCTTAGACTGTCCTCACTCTTTTTAATTCTTTTTTCTTTTACCTGTTCACCTTGGGTAATTTCTTCTAGTCTTTCGTCCAGCTCGCAGATCCATTCTTCTGTATCCTCTGCTCTGCTTTTGAGTCCCTCTAGTGAATTTTTCATTTCCAGTATTGTATTCTTTATTTCTGCTTGGTTCTTTTTTATATCTTCCATTTCTTTGTTGACATTATCACTGAGTTCATCTATTCTTCTCCCCAGATCAGTGAGCATCCTTAACACTCTTTGTTTGAACTCTCTGTTGGGTAGGTTGCTCATTTCTGTTTCACTTAGTTCCTTTTCTGGGGTTTTGTCCTGTTCCCTTGCTTGGAATGTATTCCTTTACCTCCTCATTTTGCCTCTTTCCCTGTGCTTGTGTCTATGTATTACGTAGGTCAGCTACGTCTCCTGCTCTTGGATAGGTGACCTTATATAAGTGATGCCTTAGGAGGCCTGCAGTGTGCTTCCCTCAGTTCTCAGTGTTCCAGGGGTGACCCCTATGTGGGTTATGTGTATCTTTCTGTTGTGGCCTGTTTGCACTCCCTGTAGGCACCCAGGGAGGCCGAGTTATGCTCCTGGTCAGCTGTTGTAATGCTCAGCTGTTTGTATTTGTTGTGGGCCCTTCAGTCTCTTTATCAGGTGTGGGGAGCCCCAGCACAGTTGGCTGCAAGTTCTAATACCACATTTGTGTTGCAGTATTGCTTTTAAGTGAGTAGGCCCCCAGCGTGGCTGGTTGTTAAGCTCAGCGGCTTACAATTGCGATAAGCCTCCAGACTTTAGGTCTCTTGTCAGCTCTCTGTGGATTGCAGCTGGGTGGGGTTGGCCTCAGGCATGGGAGCACCCAATTGTTTCAGGCTTTGGAAGGTGGGGCAAACCCCCTATGTGGGTCTTTGAGAAGCATAAGTCTTCTGCAGCTGATAAGCCCCGCCACCCACAGGTCCACACACACAGTCAACACAGTCCTGCCCCATGTGCGAGCCCCAACCTCCTGAAGTGGACCCAGTCTCTCCACGGCAGGAGTCCTACACACTCCACCACTGCCCCACACTCTCCACCCACTCCTTGTGCATGCCCTGCCCCACTGAAGTGGGCTCAGTTGCCAGGCTGCAGAGAATCCAGTCACCAATCTATGCAGGCCCATAAGTTGCCTGAGGTCTTGTTGTTGGGTGGGGCAAACTCTAGGGTGGGCTGCCTGCCCTGGCTGAGCTGGATTAAATCAGTGTTCTAGTGGGTGGGGCAGACCTGGGCTAGCAGGCCCCAGGGAGAACTCCAATGGTGTCTGTGTCACCACACCCACACCAGGCCACAACAATGGCTGCCACCAATGTCCCAGTCCCTGGAGAGTTCTCACCTCTCACCGAGATGCACTCAGGGCCTATCAGGTGAGTCTCTTTTGACCAAAGCACTGTGCGCCTTTCTTTCTGGTGATTTTAGTTTGCTTTCTGAAACTGGTGAGTTTGTGCATGGGCCCTTTAAGAGCTGGTTTTAGTTTCTTTGTGAACCAGCTGTTCTTGGGGTACTCCCCGATGTTTTAGTAGCAGGCAAAGTCAGATATTATGCCGCTCGTCTTGATTGTGCTGGGTCCACAAAATGCCCACAGCGGGGGAGCTCCCAGGCTCAGGGCCCCGGTCCTCCAGGGAGGGCTGCGTACCTTTGGGCTGCTCCCGGGCAGCCGTGAGGGGCTGCAGCTTGTGAAGGTGGCGTTTTTCCTCTCCAGAAGGGGGTTTCTGCCTCTTCCACCTCAATTAGGATTGTCGTTTGTTGCAGGAGTTCCTCTTATCCAGTTTTCTGTTCTGTCTCGGGGTAATTTTTCCACGAGTAGTTGTAAATTGGCTGTGTCCATGGGAGGAGGTGAGTTCAGAGTCTGCTTATGCTGCCATCTTGACTTCTTTCTCGCACTATGTTAATTTTTCTGGATTTTGTTTTATTTATGGTATTTTTCAGTTATTTAAAATGTATACTTTATTATTATTTTTCTCATTCTAGATAAATATTTACCTTTATATGTAAATTTGTATTCCTAATTTTGTGTTCTCTTCCTAAAAGTTGGTGCCCCAAGTTGCATAATGTTCAGATGCCACTAAACCTGTATTTTTCCTGATCTCAAGAGTTTGTAAATTCCCAAACGCCAATATACCATGTACATTATGGATCCTAACTGTGTCAGGAACTATGATACTTGAAGTCTCCATAACCAACCTGTTAGATGCCTGGGGTCAGACTTACTAGAATGATAATTACTAGTTGATAACGGGCAAAATCTTACAAGACTCGGAGTAGTTGAAAACCTTATAACCTGGTTAAGAATCTATGTTGGTAGGGCTGAATAGAAATAATAATTATAAAAATGATAATAATCATATTTAACTTTTGTCGAGCATGTACAATGTGCCAAGCTCATAATATGCCCTTTACATCTATTCTCAGTTGATCTTCGCGTTAACTTTATTGAAGAAGTTGTCATGTAAAGAAGGGCAAATGCCCAGACAACACTCATGTGAAGACCTGCTGGATCAGTGATCATAGAGAAAATCTTGTGGAGCTGGGATCAGTAGCAGGTGTGCAGGTCTCCTTTTGCTTATTCACTCTGGGGAAGTGCATGATGATCTAGCAGAGTCAGACATTCAATTCCAGACAGGTGCCCTGATTCTTGGCTGTGGGGATTTTAGGCTACATGATTAGTGAGAAGGCTTTGTAATGTGTCATCTTGGCCAGGCTACACTACATTTCCCAGAATTCCTTTCTTGTATCTTTCTGGTTAGAGTGGGCCACGTGGGAGATTCGGAGGGATTTGGAGGGCTAAAACGGAGGCAGCTGCTATTTTGTAGCATACACAGATTGTCGCTGATCTGCTTACTTACTTCATTTTGGTGAAACATCAGCTGGGATATGTGTGTTTTTAGCTCTTTGATGAAGAGTGCTGTTTTCTCTAGGATTCCATGGTCACAGAGGCAACAAGAATAGATATGAATTTTAGTCCATTTCTGTCAGTTTCCAGCTTGTACTCATGGGGTTCTAGCCTGCTTATGTTCTTTACTTCCTGACTTCTTGTCCTGTGGACTTCAAGATCCAGCATCAAACATGGAGACAGTCTTACAGTGACTGCTTAACCAGTTTCCACAATTGTGAAAACAAATCCTCTGTAATAAATTCATCTATCTATCTATCTATCTATCTATCCATCCATCTATCTATTATCTATCTATCTTCTACTGGTTTTGCATCTCTAGTCGAATCCTGACTGATACAATTACAGAAGCATTGGCCCCTCCTCTGGTATGATAAGGGCCCTGGGGTCCAACACTTACAGTTGTAGGTGCATGACATGGCAAAGTAGTGCTAAGATTCACTACTTCACTATTCATGATTAAGGAAGAATTTGTCCGTTCCCTGGTATAATTGTGGGGCTAGAGCCCAGGCCTGCCATTGAGCAGGGTTAATTGTGCTCATTACTGGGCCATAGCTGGTTTTCATGGAGCTTTGCTAAAGGCTAACTCCTTTTCTCAGAGGCCAATTTGTAGGGAATTAGTCTTGGACAAGTGTGGCAAACTGTATTTTGCAAAGATGGCTGTACTAATATACATCACGTCCCACATAGTCTTCTAACAATGCAATGTTGCTACTCCTCCGTTGAAAGAGAGGGTCCATGTTCCCTCCCCTTGAACCTGGGAAAACCTTTGTTATTTCCTTCACTCACAGCATGCAGCAGAAGTGATACTGTGTGACCTCCAAGGCTATATTATGAAAGGCAATATGGGTTCCATCTGGTTCTCTCTCTCTCACTCTTGGGACACTCACTCATGGGACCCAGCACCGTTCTATAAGGAAGCCTAAACTAGCCCATGCAGGGAAACTATATGGAAAGGCCCATGTGGAGAGGAGCTTAAGTCTCCAACTGATACCCAGCATTAACTACCAAACACGTGACTGAGTGAGGCTTTAGAAGTTTCCAAGCCCCCAGCTTTTGAGTCTTCCATCTGAGCCCTTGAACATTGTGGGGCAAAGTGGAACAGAGATGAGCTGTTTCCACAAAACCCTCCCCAAGTCAAAGATTTGTGAGCAGAATAAATGTTGTTTTTTTCACCACTAAATTTTGGAGTAACTTGTTATTTGACATCAATAACCGGAAAAGACAAGTTAGCCTTGTGTAATAGTTATCTATTGCTGCATAACAAATTACTCCAAAATTTAGTAAGTTAAAACTATAAGTATTTATTATTTCATGCAATTTCTGAAAGTCAAGAATTCAGGAGTTGCTTAGCTTGGCAGCCCTGGCTCAGGGTTTCCCATGTGGTTGCAGTCAAGATGTTGGTCAGGGCTGTAGTCATTTAAAGGTTTGACTAAGCTGGAGGATCATCTTCCAAGATGGCTCCCTCACATGGTTATTGGCAGGAAGCCTTAGTTGCTTGCTGAATGTTGGAAATAGGCCTCAGTTCCTTGCCACATGGACCTCTCACACAGCTACCTGAATGTCCTCATGATGTGGCAGTTGGCTTCCCCTGGAGCAGGTGATTCAAGAGAGAGAGCAAGAATGAAGTGAAATTGTTTTATCATCTTTTATGATCTAGTCTTAGAAGTTGCACACTGTCATTTTCACCACATGCTATTTGTTAGCATCGCTAAGTACATCCCGCACTCAAGAGGAGGACAATTAGGCTCCACCCTTTGAAGGGAGGAGTGTCAAAGAATTTGTGGATATATTGTAAAACCACTACAGGGGGCCAGCCCCATGGCCTAGTGGTTATGTTCAGCGCACTCTGCTTCAGTGGCCCGGGTTCGGTTCCCAGGTGCAGACCTACACAACTCGTCGGCGGCCATGCGTGGCAGTGACCCACATACAAAATAGAGGAGGACTGGCACAGATGTTTGCTCAGGACAAATCTTCCTCAAGCAAAAAGAGGAAGGTTGGCAACAGATGTTAGCTCAGGGTGAATCTTCCTCAGAAAAAATAAAAATAAAATAAAATAAAACCACTACACCTTTACCTCAAAGGTAGCCCCTATGCCTCCTTCTCCCACTCTGTCAGCATCCCATCCTTCTTCAACACAAGGAGGCAGTGAGGCTAGTTATGTCATCTCCCTAGGAAATACTGGAAGATGGTTTGGAAGGGCTGGGTGACTATCCAAGGGTGCAGATCGTGATTGCCTGATGTAGTTGGGAAAAGGCCATTTGTAAGAAGGATCCAGGAGGCATGCATTGTCTAATCTGGAAAGTGTAATAAGGCTGTTACACCTGCAGCTGCTGTGTGGAGTTTGAGAAAATATTAACCAGAATTTGCAGTATTGTTCTTGAGTCTCTTCCAATGACTGGGGAACCTTTGTCATTCTGGAGGAAGAAAGACTTCTCGTGCGTTGTTGATCAGCCTTGGATATTAGGATCCATTGTTGATCATTTCATTGATAGGGATCGGGTATTTTAACTCAGTGGAGTTTTCAAGAGGCTGGGAGATATCAGTAGCAAAGTAGTGTTGTTAGGAGAAACTGAAATGGCCTCCATTCTCAACTTTCCAATGTTCCCACTACATATAGTACTGAATGGAAGAGCCATTAACAGATTAGATTAAAAGAACACTTCTTTGAGAGCAGGGCCACATGGATGACAGTTCTCCTGGAGTGCAAGGCAGTTAATCAGCACTTACGCCTCGAGACTGGTAATTTCTGGTGATCCATTACTATTGAGTCTTCTTCTGGAATCATTAATACCATCTGGCTCATATCCAGGGGTATAATCTCAGTATAAACTCAGAAGTTGCCCAGTCACCACCACATTTTTAAAAATTTGCTATTAGTGGTCACATCTTGCTTTTTTTTTATTGGTGAAATTCACATAACATAAAATTAACCATTTTCAAGTGTATAATTATACTAGATGTTTAGTACACTCACAATGTTGTGCAACCACCACTTCTATCAAATTCCAAAATATTTTCATCACTCCAAAATAAAATCCTTATCCATTAAGCAGTTACTTCCCATTCTCCCTCTCCATAGACCCTGGCAACCACCATTCTGCTTTCTGTCTCTATGAATTTACCTATTCTAGATTTTTCAAACAAATGCAATCATATAATATGGGACCTTTTGTGTCTGGCTTCTTTCACTTAGCATAATGTTTTGGAAATGCGTCCATGTTGTAGCATGTATCAGTACTTCATTCCTTTTTAAGGCTGAATAATATTCCATTGTATGTATTCACCACATTTTGTTTATCAGTTCATCCGTTGATAGACATTTAGGTTGTTTCCTCCTTTAGGTTATAGTAAATAGGGCTGCTATGAATATTGGTGTACAAGTATTTGTTTGAGTACCTGTTTTCAACTCTTTTGGGTATATACCTAGGAGAGGAATTTCTGGGTCATATGGTAATTCTATGTTTAACATTTTGAGGAACTACCAAAATGTTTTCCAATGGATGCACCATTTTACATCCCCACCAGCAATGTACAAGAGTTCCAATTTCTCCACACCCTCACCAACAGTTACTGTATTTTTTTGATAATAGACATCCTAATGGGTGTGAAGTGGTATCTCATTGTGGTTTTGATTTGCATTTCCCTAATGATTAGTGATATTGAACATCTTTTCATGTGCTTATAGACTTCATGTGTAAATCTTCTTTGGAGAAAAGTCTACTTAAGTCCTTTGATCATTTTTTTTCAGTTTTATTGAGGTATAATTGACAAATTTGTAAGATAAACTGTACAACATGATGATTTGATATACATAGAGAGTGTGAAAGGATTTCCTCCAGCAAGTTAATTAAAACATCCACCACCTCACATATTTATCTTTTGGAGGTGGGTGAGAACATTTAAGTTCTACACTTCTAGCAAATTTCAATTATTATAGTGTTATCAACTATAGTCACAATGTTATACACCCTCGGCCCCTGGCAAGCACTTCTATATTCTCTGTTTCTAAGAGTTCAACTTTTTCTTTCAAATATTCCACATATAAGTGATACCATGCAGTATTTGTCTTTCTCTGTCTTATTTCACTTAGTGTAATGCCCTCTAGTTTCATCCATGCTGTCACAAATGACAGGATTTCCTTCTTTTTAAAGGCTATATAATATGCCATTATTTCTATCTCTATCTGGATCTCTGTATCTATATATCACATTTTCTTGATTCATTCAACTGTTGACACTAAGATTGTTTCCATACCTTGGCTATTGTGACTAATGCTGCAATGAACATGAGAATGCAGATATCTGTTTAAGATAGTGATTTCATTTCCTTTGGATATGTGCCCAGAAGTGAAATTGCTGGATTATATGGTAGTT
Organism: Ceratotherium simum simum; assembly: GCF_057802395.1. Taxonomy (NCBI): domain Eukaryota; kingdom Metazoa; phylum Chordata; class Mammalia; order Perissodactyla; family Rhinocerotidae; genus Ceratotherium; species Ceratotherium simum. The sequence goes on along the minus strand of NC_141940.1, from coordinate 94,753,009 downwards.
CTATTTTTTTATTGAGGTAACATTGCTTTATAACATTATACAAATTTCAGGTGTACATCATTATATTTCAACTTCTGTATAGATTACATTGTATTCACCATCAAAATCTAGTTGCCATCCATCACTGTACACATGTGCCCCTTCACCCCTTTCACCCTCTCCCTACCCCCTTTCTCCTCTGGTAACCACCAATCTGTTCTCCTTATCTATGTTTATTTGTTTGTTTATCTTCCACACATGAGTGAAATCATATGGTAATTGTCTTTCTCGGTCTGACTTATTTTGCTTAGTACAATATGCTCAAGGTCCATCCATGTTGTCACAAATGGCAAGGCTTCATCTTTTTTATGGCTGAGTAATATTCCATTGTACATACATATACCGCATCTTCTTTATCCATTCATCTGTTGTTGGGCACTTAGGTTGTTTCCAAGTCTTGGCTGTTCTGAATTGTGCTACAATGAACATAGAGGTGCACATATTTTTTTGAATTAGTGTTTTTGTGTTCTTTGGATAAATACCCAGAAGTGGAATAGCTGGATCATATGGTAATTCTATTTTTAATTTCTTAAGGTACCTCCAAACTGTTTTCTGTAGTAGCTGTACCAGTTTACATTCTCAGCAACACTGTACAAGGATTTTCTTTTTTCCACATCCTTGCTGGCATTTGTTATTTGTTGTCTTTTTGATAATAGATGTCCTAACAGGTGTGAAGTGATATCTCACTGTGGTTTAGATTTGTGTTTCCCTTATGACTGGTGATATTGAGCACCTCTTCATGTATCTTTTGGCCATTTGTATTTCGTTTTTGGAAAAATGTCTATATTTGCCCTTTTTTAAAAGTTTTTTTTTTTTTTTTGCTATTGAGTTGTATGAGTTCCTTGCATATTTTGGATATCAATCCCTTATCAGATATGTGATTTCCAAATATTTTCTCCCATTCCATAGGTTGCCTTTTAATTTTGTTGATGATTTCCTTTGCTGTGCAGAAGCTTTTTAGTTTGATGTAGTCCCACTTGTTTATTTTTGCTTTAGTTGCCTTTGCTTTTGTTGTCAAATCCAAAAAATCATTGCCAAGACCAATGTCAAGGAACTTACTCCCTATGTTTTCGTCTAGGGGTTTTATGGTTTTAGGTCTTATATTCAAGTCTTTAATCCATTTTGTGTTGATTTTTGTGTATGGTGTAAGATGCAGTCCAGTTTCCTTCTTTTGCATGTGGCTGTCCTGTTTTCCCAACACCATTTATTGAAGAAACTATCCTTTCCTTATTGTATATTCTTGACTTCTTCATTGTAAATTAATTGACAACATATGCATGGGTTTATATCTGAGTTCTCTATTCTGATCCATTTACTTATGTGTCTTTACATAGTTTTTATGGCAATACCATACTGTTTTGATTATTATAGCTTTGTAATATAGTTTGAAATCAGGAAGTGTAATGCCTTCAGCTTTGTTCTTCTTTCTCAGTATTGCTTTGACTCTTTGGGGTTTTTTGTGCTTCCATACAAATTTTAGGATTGTTTTTTCTATTTCTATTAAAAATGCCACTGAAATTTTGATAGAGATTGCATTGAATCTGTAGATTGCCTTGGATAGTATGGACATTTTAACAATATTAATTTTTTCAATCTGTGAACATGGAATATCCTTCCATTTATTTATGTCATATTCAATTTTTTTCATCGATGTCCTATAGTTTTCAGTGTACAGGTCTTTCCCCTCCTTGGTTAAATTTATTCCCAAGTGTTATATCCTTTTTGATACTATTGTAAATAGGGTTGTTTTCTTAATTTATCTTTCTGATGGTTTGTTGTTGGTGTATAGTAATGCAACTGATTTTTCTACATCTGTTTCGTATCCTAAAACTTTACTGAATTCATTTATTAGTTCTAACAGTTTTTTGGTGGAGTTTTTAGAGTTTTCTATATATAGTATTATGCCATCTGCAAATAATGACAATTTTATTTCTTCTTTTCTGATTTGGATGCCTTTTATTACTTTTTCTTGCTTAAGTGCTCTGGCTAAGACTTCTGGTGCTATGTAAAATAAAAGTGGCAAGGGTAGTCATCCTTGTCTTGTTCCTGATCTTAGAGAAAAAGCTTTTAGCTTTTCACTATTGAGTATGATGTCAATTTTGGGCTTGTCATATATGGCCTTTATTATGTTGAGGTACATTCCTTGTATACCCAGTCTTTTTGAGAGTTTTTATCATAAAAGGATGTTGAATTTTATCAAATGCTTTTTCTGCATATATTGAAATGATTACATGATTTTTACCCTTTATTTTGTTAATGTAGTATATCACATTGATTGATTTGTGGATGTTGAAACATCTTTGCATCCCTGGAATAAATCTCACTTGATCATGTTGTATGATTCTCTTAATGTATTGTTGAGTTCAATTTGAAATATTTTGTTGAGGATTTTTGCATCTACGTTCATCAGGTATCTTGGCCTGTAATTTTCTTTTCTTGTAGTGTCCTTTTCTGGCTTTGGTGTCAGGGCAATGCTGGCCTTATAAAATGAGTTTGGAAATAGTCCCTCCTTTTTTATTTTTTGGAAGAATTTGAGAAGGATTGGTATTAGTTCTTTAAATATTTGGTAGAATTCACCAGTAAAGCCATCAGGTCCTGGACTTTTCCTTGTTAGGAGGTTTTTGATTACTAATTCAATCTCCTTACTAGTAATTGGTCTGTACAGATTTTCTATTTCTTCATGATTCAGTCTTGATAGGTCATATGCTTTTAGGAATTTAACCATTTATTCTAGGTTGTCTAATTTGTTGGTGTATAATTGTTCATAGTAGTTTCTTATTATTCTTAGTATTTGTGCAGTATAAGTTGTAATGCCTCCTCTTTCATTTCTAATTTTAGTTGAGTCCTCTCTTTTTTTTCCTGGTAAGTCTAGCTAACAGTTTGTCTATTTTGTTTATTTTTTCAAAAAAACAGCTTTTAGGTTATTTGATCTTTTCTATTGTCTCTTTAGTCTCTATTTCATTTATTTCCACTCTACTTTATTATTTTCTTTCTTCTATTAACTTTGTGCTTAATTTGTTCTTTTTCTATTTTCTTGCATTTACTCATTTTTTAAATTTCGATTGTACTTTTGTTGTTGAGTTGTAAGATTTCTTCATATATTCTGGATACTAGACCCTTATTAAGTATATAATTTGCAAATATTTTTCCCATTCTGTAGGTTGTCCAAGGTCATAAATATTATCCCTATGTTTTCCTCTAAGAGTTTTATAGTTTTAGTTCTTAAATATAGGCCATTGATCCATTTTGAGTTAATTTTTTAATATAGTGTGAGGTAGGGGTCCACTTTCATCTTTTGCTTGTAGGTATCCAGTTGCCTCAGCACTATTTGTTGAAGAGACTATTCTTTCCCCATTGAATGGTCTTGGTAAACTTGTCAAAGATCAATTGACCATAGACACATGGATTTGTTTCTGAACTCCCAATTCTTTTCCATTGATCTATATGTTTATTCTTATGCCAGTACCACACTGACTTGATTTCTATTGCTTGGTGGTAACTTTTGAAACCAGGAAGTGTGAGTCCTCCAACTTTGTTTTTTTTCAATGTTGTTTTTGCTGTTTGGGGCCCCTTGAAATTCCATCTAAATTTGAGGATCAGCTTTTACATTTTTGCAAAGCACTTTAGAATTTTGATAAGGATAGCTTTTAATGTGTAGATGGTGTTGGGTAATATTGCCATTTTAACAATGTTAAATCTTCTGACCCATGAATATGGCGTGTCTTTCCTCTTATTTACATCTTTTATTTTGTTCAGCAATTTTTTGTAGTTTTCAGTGTATAAATCTTTCACATCCTTGGTTAAATTATTGATAGGTATTTTATTCTTTAGGATTCTGTTATACATGGAAATGTTTTCTTAACTTTCTTTTCAGATTGTTCATTGCCGGTGTATACAAACACAATTAATTTTATATGTTGATCTTATATCCTATAGTTTTGACAAATACATTTATTAGCTCTACCATTTTTTTGTGTGTAGATACTTTAGGATTTTCTGTATATAGGATCACATCATCTGTAAATAGGAATAGCTTTACTTCTTCCTTTCCAATATGAATACCTTTTTTCTTTCCTAATTGCTCTGGCTAGAACTTCTAGTACAATATTCAATAGAAATGGCAGAAGTGGGCATCCTTGATTTATTTCTGATCTTATGAGGTAAGGCTTTTAGTCTTTCACCATTAAGTAAGACATTAGCTCTGGGTTTTCCATAAATTCCCTTTATCAGGTTGAGGAATTTCCTTTCTATTCCTAGTTTAAGTGTTTTTATCATGAGATGGTGTTGAATTTTGTCAAATGCTTTTTCTAAAACAACTGAGATGATTGTGTGGCTGTGGCTTTTTCCCCTTCATTCTATTAACGTGGTGTATTGCATTGATTTTCATATGTTGAACCACCCTTACATTCCTGGGATAAATTCCACTTGGGCATGGTGTATAATTCTTTTAATATGCTGCTCGATTATTTGCTGGTATTTTGTTGAGTTTTTTTGCATCTATATTCATAAAAGATATTAGTTTGGTTTTTTTTTTCTTGTGATATCTTTGTCTGGCTCTGGTATCAGAGATTGAGTTATAAAGTATTCCCTCCTGTCCTATTTTTTGGGGGAAGAGTTTGAGAAGGATTGCTGAAAATTCTTTAAATGATTGGTAGAATTTACCAGTGAAGTCTTCTGGTCCTGAGTTTTTCTTTGTTGAGAGGATTTTGATTGCTGATTTAATTTCTGATTCTCTTATATTCCTTTTGTTTAAAAAAAATTCTGTAGGTCAGTAGTAATGTTCCCACTTTCATGTTTGATTTTAGTAATTTCAGTCTTCTCTTCTTTTCCTAGTCAATCTAGCTAAATGTTTGACAATTTTGTTGATCTTTTCAAAGAACCAACTCTTGGTTTTATTGGTTTTCTGTATTGTTTTTCTATTCTCTATCTCATTTAATTTCACTCTGATCTGTATTATTTACTTCCTTTTGTTGGCTTTGGGTTTAATTTTCTCTTGTTTTCTAGTTCCTTAGGGTGCAGGTTATTTATTTATTTCTTCTTTTTAAATGTATATGTTTACAGCTATAAATTTTCTCTGAGCACTGCTTTCTCTGTATCCCATAATTTTTGGTATGTTGTGCTTTCATTTTCATTTGTCTCAAAGTATTTTCTGACTTCTCTTGTAATTTATTCTTTGACCTATTGGTTTAAGAATGTGTTAATTTCCACATATTTGTTAATTTTCAATTTCCTTATGTCAATGATTTCTAGTTTCATTTCCTTGTGTTTGAAGAAGATACTTTGTATGACTTAAATCTTTTTAAACTTGTTGAGACTCATTTTTTGGCCTAACATATGGTCCATCCTGGAGAACGTTCCATGTGCACTTGAGAAAAATGTATATTCTGCCATTTTTGGGTAGAGTAGTCTGTGTATGCCTTTTAGGTCAAGTTGGCTTATAATATTGTTCAAGTCCTTTATTTCATATTGATCTTCTGTTTTGTTGTTCTATCCATTATTGAAATTGGGGTTTTAAAGTACTCAACTACTATTGTAGAATTATTTCTCTCTTTAATTCTGTAAAATTTTGCCCCATATAGTTCTGTTGTTAGGTGTATATATGTTTGTAATTGTTGTATCTTCTTGATGGATCGACCATTTTATCAATACATAATGTTCTTCTTTGTCTTTTGTAACAGTTTTTTACTTGCAATCTGTTTTGTGTGATGTTAGTATAGCCATTCTAGCCCTCTTCTGGTTACTGTATACATGTAACATTTTTCCCATCCTTTCACTTTCAACTTATTTGTTTCTTTGCATCTAAAGTGAGTCTCTTGTAGATAACATATAGTTGAATCATGTTTTTAATCTATTCTTCTAATCTCTGCCTTTTAATTTGATATTTAATGCCTTTACATTTAAAGTAATTACTAATAAGGAAGGACTTCTAATATTTTGCTATTTATTTTCTATGTCTTATATCTTTTTTGTGCCTCAGTTCCTCCGTTACTACCTTGTTTTGTGTTTAATTCACTTTTTGTAGTGTAAAATTTTGATTCCTTTCTCATTTCCTTTTCTCTCTATATATTTTTTGGTTATTTTCTTAGTGGTTATCTTGAGTATTGCTCTTAACCTTTTAAATTTATAACAGCCTATTTTGAGTTAATACTACCTTATCTTCAATAGTATACATATTTCTACTCCTATACAGCTCTGTCTCTCCCACTTTATGTTGTCATAAATTACATCTTTATATATTATGTGCACAATAACATAGATTTATAATTATTGTATGCATTTGTCTCTTAAATCATATAGGGAAAAAAGTGGAGTTACAAACCAAAAATACAATAATAATGGCTTTTGTATTTACCTATGTAGTTACTTTTATCCATGTTCATTATATCTTTGTGTGGCATTGAGTTACTGTCCAGTAGCCTTTCATTTCTTTTTAAAGGACTCCCATTAGCAATTCTTTTAGGGCAAGTCTGCAATTGGTGAACTCTTTCAGCTTTTGTTTATCTGTGAATTAATTTCTTCTTCATTTGTGAAGTATTGTTTTGCTGGATGTAAAATTCTTTGTTGACAATTTGTATTTTCTTTTAGCACTTCAAAGATGTCATTCATAGCTTCTGCTGAGAAATCAGCTGTTAATCTTATTAATGATCCTTTGTACATGACAAGTCACTTCTCTCTTGCTATTTTCAAGATTATCTCTTTGTCTTTTGACAGTTTGATTATAAGGTGTCTTGGTGTGAATCTCTTTTCATTTATCCTACTTGGAGTTTGTTGGTTCTCTGAGATGTGTAAATTCATGACTTTTATCAAATTTGGGAGGTTTTCGACCATTATTTCTTCAAACATTCTTTCTGTACCTTTCTCTTGTCTTCTCCTTCTGGGAATCCCATTATGCATATGTATGCATAATGGTGTCCCATAGGTCTCTTAAGCTCTGTTCATTTTTCTTCATTCTACTTTTTCTCTGCTCTTCAGACTGAATGCTTTCAACTGACCTATCTTGAAGTTCATTGATTCTTTCTTTTCCCTGCTCAAATCTATGGTTGAGACCCGTGAATTTCCCCTTTCAGTTATTGTATTTTTCAGCTCCAGAGTTTCTGTTTGTTTCTTTTCATAATTTCCATCTCTTTATTGGTATTCTATATTTGTTCATACATCATTCCCCTGGTTTCCTTTAGCTCTGAGAATATTTTAAATAGTTGATTTAAAGTCTTTGTCTAGTAAGTCAAATGTCTCTGCTTCCTCCAGAACAATTTGTGTTAATTTCTCCTGTAAAAGGGCAATACTTTCTTGTTTCTTTGCATTTTTTTTTGCAATTTTTGGTGAAAACTGGACATCAAAGTATTATAATGTAGTAACTCTGAAAAGCAGATTCTCCCCCCTTCTCAGGTGTTGTTTTGTGGTTTTCTCTGAGTTATAGCTACTTCTTTGTTTAGTGACTTTCTAAACTATTTTTGTAGAGACTGTATCCTTTTTATTGTTTAGTGTATGAAGTCTCTGTTATTTTAACTTGTGTTTTGACAGAGATTTTCTTGAATGCCTGGAATAAATAAAAAAGGAGAATAAAAGGAAAAAATCTCTCTTAGTTTTTGAAAGTTGGCTCTATTGGGGCACTCCTTCAATGCTTATCTAGGTTGTTTATAACTTTTCCTTAGCCTTTGCTTCTAGCTGTGTTGAGCCTAAAGATAAGCCTTAAGTGAACACTTAGGGATTTCCCAGGTCTTTTCTGAGCAAGAGTTCTGCCCTGGGAATGTGTGGCTTTCTAAATTTCCCAGTATATGCAGGCACTTTTCAATGCTTTAATTCTTCAAAGAAGCTCACTCTCCAGCTTTCCCTACCAGACTTTCAGTGTGTCTAATATTTGCTTCAACTGTAATCTTTTTCCCCAAGCAACAGCCTTTTGATATTTTTAAGGAATACCCTCTGGATAGCCTCTTATTAACCCTGAGAAAGTTCTGAGTTAGGCTAAACAAAAGCAAGAGTCTTGTGTCACTTCTTCAGGCAGTCACTCTACAGGTCAAAACAAACACAATTCTTTGAGAACAGTCTGCTGTCTTCCTCTGTAATAAGGGACCAGGGTCCTACGCTGGGACCATGGGCTGCTGTCTTCAAGACTGTTACCAAGCCAGGTAAGGGGTGAGGCAAGGGCAAGTAAAAACACTGCAAAGCTCTCCTACCATTTTAAAATTGCCTCTTTATTGATCCAGCATTTGCTTTGTTGTTACAAACCTTTGACTATTTTCCAGAGTTCCTACAATGTTAATCCTGAGTTTTTACTCATCGTTTAGGTGTTTCTGTGGAGGGATAGACCCTTGGAGCTACCTACTCTTCCATTTTTGCTGACATTACTCCCTCACAATTTGTTTTTGATTCAGCTAGTATTTATTAAGCACTACCGTGTGCCAGGCAATGTGTTTAGTGTTTTACTTTTTTTTTTAACCCTTACAGTAATTGTCTGAGGGCAGCAATATTATCTCCATTTCACAAAAGAAGAAATAGAGACTCAGAGAGGAATTGTCCAAGGTGATACAGAGAGGAGCAGATAAAAATGAACTTAAACTCAGATCTGTTTGAACTCCAACCCTAGGCTTTTAACCACTAAATTAAAACAATATATTATGATAGTCAGGCAGATATAATCAAAGGTGTTAGGAGACCTGATTCAATTTTATGTTCAGGGATTAATTGTCATTTGTTTATATGAAAAGTAGTTTTCATTTTCTATCTCTCATTCACACGTTGCCTCTGAATGGTGTAACTGTGTTTAAGTGAAGGGTCTCAATAGAAGTAAGGGAAAGGAAAACATATCCCAGGTGATGCACCAATAGTCACGTGGAGTGGATGAACAGGCTTTGAGTATTGTCTACAATGGCTTGTAATCTCTTTCTTTTTAGATCTAAGCTGGGAGGATGGCCAAAGTAAATGGAAAAGGGGCTAAGGGAGGATGCCTGGATACTCGACATATAATTATCTTATTCTTCTATGTGTTGCTCAATTGTTCTTAATTTTTTAGATGGAGCATTGTTAGGGAGATGCAAGGGCTCTGGATCCAGATTCCCTGAGTTCAAATTCTGGCTCTATTATTGACCAACTCTGTGATCTTGGGCAAGTTAATTAATCTATCTGTGGTTCAATTTCCTCACTATGAGGTATGGGGATAATAATGGTACATACCTCATAGTGTGCTTGAAGATTAGATAAGCTGGTAAATTGAAAAGCATTAAGAACTGTGCCTGGCACAGGGTAACCATTTAAAAGGGTTGGCTATTACTATTATTATAAAACTAAGTAGAAAAAAAAGCCATTTTTTTTCCCCAACAAGATTTTAATGGTCACACTTCATTATCACCTCCCATTTCCCACTTACTTATCCTGGTGGACCCTTATGGGGAACATGTTGCCTCAGAGGCTTCTCTTATTTTACATTTGACCTTGTTAGGATGACCATAACTTAAAGGGGAAAAAGAAATTGAATGGGTTTCCTATCAGGCCTCTTCCTGACAACTTCTTCAATTCTCCTTGATCCCAAAGAGGATGAAAATATACAGACAGGCAAGTTTTTGTAACTAAAATTGTACTGAAAGTTCCATTTTCATTTAGCATTTATTTCCTTCTATGTAATTTTAAATTTAAAAAATCCTAGAAAAATTCAAAAAATGTTTTGTTGAGAACATTAATCTCAACAAACTTTTTGTTAATGGTGTTACTTCTGGTACACCAAGATCATGAGGCTAAAATATAAATAGATAGAAGAATTGTTATTTTTGATTCCTATTTGAAAGTTATTTTGGGATTCCATGGGCATGAGGATTTGTATTGTTCCCCACCATTATACGTATGAAGAGTGATGTTGATGACAATAACACAGTCCCATGGACTCACCTAAGAATTCCTTGTGTGTGCTGACTGACTAATCTTCATCTTCCCTCAAAAAGTAATATAAGAATGCCAATAAATAAGTGTGGCATTATTTTAACAAATAAATTTGGACCTTTTCTTAGTTATATAAAAGTAATCACCTTACCTATAAAAAGTAAATCTTTCAAACATGTTGAAACTGTGTAATTAGTGATGACTACTGACAATAAACCTCAGAACTGACTCTGCATCATGATGGACACCAAGATTGAGAACCAGGTAACTTGTTCAAGCCATTCATCTTACAGAAGAAAAGAGAGGAGGTCAGTTGCTCAAGGTCACACAGTGGTGAGTGTCTCCAGGGTCACTTCACTCTGGGCTCAGTCATTAAGTCTTCAGATATTTATTGAACTTCTTCTGTGTCTCAGACCCCATGCCTAATATAATGGTAAATAACACATAATCTACTTCAAGGATTAGGAGAGTGGAGAGTGGAATGGGAGCAACAGGACAGAACAGTTTGAGAAGGAAGTACAGGGGTTGGTGGGAGCACAGATCAGGGACATCAGACTGAACTTGGAAGTGGGGCTGAGGAAAGCTGCCCAGAGGAGGTGATATCTAAGATAGGCCTGAAGAATGAATGGGAGACAAGTGATATTTGACCAACTGATAGTTGATATCAAGGTAAGACTATGTCCAAAATTGGCATCGCAGAGGGAAAACCAGCTCTCCTACACTCCTACTCTTGGAACCTTAGCCAAAGATAAAACCTTTAGCTGGGTAATGATAAATAACAATACTGACTGGTTTATTGTTGTTAGTTTTTCAAAGCATATCTTTAATAGAATTTCATGTGATTCTCCCAATGAGTCCGTGAATAAGAAAGGGTGGGTATAATCAACCTCTCAAAGAATGACTTAAAATGAATTTAAGAGTAAATAATGTAAAATTACAGTGGATGTGAGTCTTTTGATATTTTCTCTGAGACATAAAAGAACTTCTGGTTGCTCAAAGACACACTGTCTATCTTATGGAGTAGAATTTTGTCCACTGGAGAAGTGAAAAATGCCGTACCAGTCATGTCAGTCAATGTTCTTTTCATGGCCACCTTGCATTCTAATTGAACTACCCCACCCACAGCCTTTGACCCTGCATCCACAGGATTTTCCTATCTCCCCCTGGTTGCAGCTATTGGCTAGAATTGGATGCTTTGATCCTGACCCTATAAAGCAAGGCTAGGCCAATCAGATTTTGTTCTTGGAAGATTCAGCTATTAGCCCCATTTTTCTTTGTTCTTCCTTGCATCCACATCCTTATCATGGTCTCATTATGGGCAGAGAATACTTTCCCTGACTTTGGGCCTGTTTGTGACTTGTGTTGGCCAATGGCATGTAGGTAAAAGTGTCAGTTTGCCATCTGAGCTTAGGCTTTAAGAAGCCTTGTATGCTTCTGCTCACCCTGTTGTGCCTCTGTCATCCCATGAGAAGAACTTCTCCTGGACAACTTTTGCTGCTGTAGCCTGAGTCTTAGAATGTACACATGTGGATCACAGCCACCCAGCTGAACCAGTTAAGATCAGCTAACTCCCAGCTGACATACAGATCAATGAGAATAAATGGCTTATGTTTTACCACTGATGTTTGTGACCAGCTTGATTTAAAACCAGTGTATGGTATGTGCTTGAGCTGAAAGCTTACATAGACTTTGTAGCTTGATCTGTCATTTTGGGCCACAGATAAGTAAGTTAAGGCCAGTAAGAAGCCAGTTTACCGAGCTAGGTAGGGAGTGGAATATACCGGTGACAGAGATAATCTCCCTGGCTCTCAGCAACTCTCTAGGTCCAGCTTCTATAAGGCAGGGAGTTATGGGAATTAGTAGCAGGGCCCTGGCCACCAGACTGAGTTTCCTGGCTGGCATTCTCATCTGTGGGAGGACTATCTATCATTGGCCCATCTTGAGGAAACTGGGATATTATGTTGTTTCTTCAAATTAGGCAGAATTACTAGAAGTAGAACTGAGGAGCAATGTCAGAATATGGTCTCTGCAAGGTTGTCTTAAAGCTGAGTCACCTGAAAACAAGGACAGTTTAAATTTTTCTGATGGAGAACGAGATTAGTCCAAAAGTCTAACGAGTAGCTGGGACTACCATGGGGATCAAGAGTTTCGTGAATAAAAGAGGTGCAAGGAGAAGCTGTTGTTTTGTCTGTCCAGTTCTCCTTCCCATATTTCTTCTGAAAATGTTCCTGTGAGAGACATATTGCCTTGTCTAACTTCACTATCCAGCTTAAATTGTACCATCCCCCTACCAGACTCACAAGTGGTCAGCCCTAATACCACATCACTCTGCCTTCCCTCTCTCCTCATCACAAAGTGGATTGAACCAAAGGTGTACTCCTACCTGGCCCAAGGGAAACTAATCCATATGGGTTGGGTGGGGCTAACCCTGGCTACAAGCGCCTGCAGGTACTGGAGACTTGGAAACAGTCCAGCCCATATCCTTGGCTACAGTGATTGGTTCACTCTCAATCCAGGGCCCAAGCCAGGGCAATAAGAGTCCTTCCTGGTATTTTTCTTTCAGAAGTTTGAGGAGAGACGGTTATTTCTGTTCTGGTGGCTGACCTGGCAGGATCCGAGGGTAGAGCTTCTAGTGGCTATTTTGATGCTATCCAATGAGAACCTGAGGATCAATTCTGCTAATGCAGGAAGTATGGTGAAGAAGCAGGAAGGAAGGAGAGAAGGAAGGAGGGAGGGAGGGGAGAAGGGAGGGAGAGAGATAGAGAAAGAGAGAGAGAGAGAATGAATGAATATGAATATGAGAGAGAAGATCTGAAAATATGGTCTGAACTTCTGGATGCAGCCCAGCTAAAGCTAACTCTACCCCTGGATTTGCCAAGTACTAGACTAATAAATCCCCTCCTCTTTTCTTTCTTAAACTAGTTTGAATTAGTTTTCTATCACCTTTGACTGACAGAGTCTTGACTAATCCACCAGGGCCACTGAGGAAGAGAGGAGGCATTGTGGGGACTAGGTCTGCTTTACTGGCAAAGATCTCAGCTCCTTACAATACGAGAGAGAGAAAGGCTGCATAGATTCCACTGAAGGCAGGGAGAAAATGTAAAATCATGATGGAGACCAAAGCAAAAACAATCAGGCTTAATTCAATTTACATTCTAATTATTAGGTAAAGGTTTATATAAAGCTTTTAAGACTTGCTATGCTTTTGTAACATCAGTAGTAGGTACTGGTTAAAGTATACTGCCTGGAGTCAGGAATTCATGAAGGGCTCAGGTAGGAGATTTCACTTGCAGTCTCTCATGCAGCTGCAGTCAAATGTTATCTGGGGCTGCAGTTATCTTAACTCTTGACTTGGTTGGATGTCCAAGATGGTGCACTCACATGGCTTGTGGTTGATGGTGGTTGTCGGCTGGGAGCTCAATTGAGGCCATCAACTGGAGCATCTGTACATAGCCTATTCCTGTAGCTTGGTTTCCTCACAGTATGGCTGCCTCAGGGTAGTTGGAATTCTTACATGGGGACTCAGGACTCCAAGCAGGAGTTTTGGAGTGAAGAAGACAGAAGATACCCTTCCTTTTCTGACCTAGCCTCAGAAGTCACACAACATCACTTATACTGTATTTTATTGGGTACATGTGAGTCACAAGCCTACCTAGGTTCAAGGGCAGAGGTTACAGATCCTGCCTCTTGATTGATAGAGTGTCAAAAAAACATGTGGCCATAAAAATAATACTTTCACAATGACCTTACCTATATTTGTAAGTTATATATGTGTAAATAGACCCTGCAAGGGTGAGACTTGATGCTAGTCCTTCCCCAGGTTACCCGATGTCCTTCAGGGCATGAGTCACTGAGGTATCACCTGCTCTGTTTAAAGACCCTGGGTACTCACCCTGTCTCTGCTGCTGCTTATTTCTAGCTCAAGCCACTAGTGAGATTATTAATCTTACCTCTGTGTGGCATGGTCCTTGCTGTTGCTTCATGCCCACCCCATTCTCCCCTTTCTCCCTTTTCCTGGAAGAGAGGCTATACCTTTTGTAGCAGCTGTTCCAGAGTGAGGGTGTCATCAGCCCATTCTTCCATCAGCACCCACTCTGAGAGTTCCGCTCAGCTCAGTGCAATGCACATCCCTGTGGTGTCACTCCCAGTTCCACTGCCTACAGCCTGAAGGGTCTCCAGATTAGGTTGCTATGGTTTCAGAAAATCTCCTTCCTGAAGTCTCTTTGATGGCGGATGGACAGGTGAGAATAGGAGTGATGTGTGCTACTGATAGAGATGAGAGAAAGCCCTGAGAAGGTTTGCTACTTTTCCTGCAGAAACTCTTCCTAGGGGATGTTAGTGCCACGGGCCAATGGTCTCTGAAAATAAAGCTGATTCTGACTCTGGTGATTTTTCTGGGAACCATCTAGAAATAAAACACAACACTGAGACTTTTACTATAATAAAAATTTTAAAGCAAATCAAAACACCAGGCATACAATATGCAGATAGATGCAATGACTCTCTGCACTGCTATATTTAATATTTTCAATTTTTGAAGGGGTTTGGTTCACTGCCAAAATAATCTGAAACACCAGAATCCCATTAGTTGTTAAGAACCAATTAGGTGGGAAGTTGTCAATTTGTAAACTAATTTTGGACTTCTAAGATGAAAAATAAACCTAATTATTTTAAGGGACCACAAGCTTCTCTCCCACTCCTAAATATAATTATGCCACAACCAACATAGATAATGATGCCCAAAATGCAACTTTAAGGTAAGACTAAACAGGAACTTTTAAGCCACAAGGAAAATATTTATGAAAAGTCTAAAAGAGGAATAATGATAATTTATAAGGTAGATTGGGAAATGAGATTCAAAGGAATACTATGTTCAAGCTATATGTTATGGTTGGAGTGTCCCTGAAGCTTATAAGCAAAAAAAAAAAAATCATGAAATTAGAAAGCTAGTCCTTAGAAATTGAAAGATGTGGTAATTATCCCAGTTGTGGTTAAGGGTACAGGTAATTCATTTTAAGTAACACACTACTGTATTTCCCTTCCTGAAACCTCACAGAAAAGCAATTTCAGTAGGATGAAAAACACCAAATTGAAAAAATGGTTGATTTGGCTTTTTTTCATCACCTCATGGACCAAATAAAAAAGATTGTAAACTGATTGCTCCGATTGTGAAGAAATGTATTGGCCAAGCAAAATGAGTCTTCCCGAAATTAATTCAGAAGCAAACTCTAAAATTGATGGGTATTTTTATTAATTCTTTTGCATCTGAGAATGTAGAATGTATATTGCTCAGATTAAAAAAAGAGAGAGAGAGAACTCAGGAATCACAACTGAACTGCCAGGATGGTGTAGGGTGACATTATTAGGAGGTTTGATAGAATCAGGGTATGTCATGGAAGACAGGAGACCTGGCGTAAAATACTTGAGAGGTCTGTGTTGTGTGTGTTCTTTTGTTTCTGATGGTGAGAGATGTATTATGCTCTGTGGTGGGAAGGCCTATAGCTTTCCTAACTCTGGGTCGCTGCTTTGTGTGAGCAAAAAGTTACTTTGGGAGTCATCACTACAAGATTTGACCCTCTTATTAACAATTTCAGAAGTTACAGGCTTCCGGTAATGTTGGACTCAGAGAGAGAATATAATTATCATTGGGTGGCAAAAAATCTGTTCCTTTTTTGAAGACATAATAAATTCAAGAGATTAAAGGTGCTACCTTAACATGACCTTAAATTGATCCATTTGCAGGTGGAACCAGGTGTTAATGAAGGCCACCCAAAGGGTTGGCTGTGGAGGATCAGGCCTCTACTGTATGTTCAAGGTTGTTGTGCTGACCTCTGCAGCTTCCTCCTGCCTGCTTCTGCCACATCTCTGAGAGGCCCAGTGTAGGGGCCATGTGGTAGCTCTGGGTTCCTCAGGTCCCCAGAGAAACCTACAGCAAGCTCAAGAGGGCCTCTCAGAGCCCAGATCCTTAAGGGACAGAGTGGAGTAGTTCCAATGGCATCTTGAATGTTGGTTTTGGCTTCTCATTTATTTTAAGAATTTATTTGTATAGGAAGTTCTTCAAATAACCAACATCCAACTAACAAGAATCCTTGTTTGCAACAATCCTTGCTTACAGAAATGGCTATTAGCTCACCTTGTTCCACTTCTTATATTAGGCCCCCTTTCTACTTAATTTTGGAGAGATTGTGAGTTCACAGGTGGAGGAAGGAAGGAAGCTGTAAAAGAGGGTGTATTCTAAAGCAGAGATGGGCACCAGCCCCATGGTGTGGTGATTAAGTTCAGTGCGCTCTGTTTGGGCAGCCTGGGTTCGTGAGTTCAGATCCCAGGTGTGGACCTACACCACTCGTCGGCCATGCTGTGGCAGCAACCCACATACAAAATAGAGGAAGATTGGCACAGATGTTAGCTCAGGGTTAATTTTCCTCAAGCAAAAAGATGAGGAAGATTGGCAACAGATGTTAGCTCAGGGCAACTCTTCTTCAGCAAAAAATAAATAAATAAAGCGGGATGGGTCTTACCATCTTTCTTCCTCCTATCCTGCTGCTCATTTTGACTTTGTTTTTTTCAACTTTAGTTGAAATTGGCAGGTAAGTATTTTGGGAGTGCAGGCACTCTACTGACCTCTAACCTAGACTTCTCTGGACTTCAGACTCATAGACCCAACTTCCATTCAAGACTTCTACTTGTATGGCACAAGGTACCTCAATCTCAATGTGTCCATTGCAGAAATCATAATTTATCCCTTCCCTACCATCCATTTTTACTTCTCTTCTAACTAAACCTTTATATATCAACCAAAGTCAGTCTTTAAATATGTAAATCAAATCATGTCCTTTGTCTGCCTAAAACCCTTAAATGGCTTTCAATGGTTCTTAGAATAAAGACCCAAATCTTTGACAAAGACTTGCATGACATGGCTCCTATTGACCTCTTCAGGCTCATCCCATACCTACCTCCTTCTGAGTTTTCCAGGAGTGGACACTGAAACGAAGTTTGGGATACACAATGTCTGTGAATAAATACCAATGTCTGCGAAAGGAAAGTAGGAAGAAGTCAGACTTTGATGCAGGTCCAACAAAGCCCCAGCCAACCCAGTGGGGAGCTCCAGAATGAGTTTTACTCATCGGAGTTGTCAGGCCTCAGGCCTTTATATCCTACCTAACATGATCTCGGGCATAACCCCAGGCATGAACTCTGGCAAAGTGGGTCTCTGAAGCCCTGGCAGATCCTGGAGGAGCTGATAGCTGGGGCAAGTCCTTTTCCTGGATGGGGTTCTGGGTGGCCCCTTTCCATGTCTACCATACCCATACTCCAGCCTTACTTGATTTGTCCACTTCCACAAAACTCACAGAGCACTTTCCCTCCTCTTACCTTCATTTCTGCTGTTCCTGTTCTTGAAGCACTTCTCTTCCCTGATATACACCTAGTTACTTCTCATAGCGTGTCTCATAGTGTGTAATGTGTACTTTTTAGGGGAGTAGATTATTTGACTGATTATTCTGCATAATTATTTGTATATTGTTTATCTTCCCTACTATGTATACTATAAGCTCCAGGAAAGCAGGATTGTGTATAGTTTATCTTCAGAGACTAGTGGGGTGCCTAGCATATAATAAATACTCTATAACCATTTGTTGAATAAATAGATAAATGTATGATTCAAAAGGCAACCTGGAGGCTCTGAGGTATTACTGAAATAAGTACCAGGAGCTGGGAGAAGGGTATTGGTGGAAAGATGGCACCACATTCAACTAGTATAGAGCTGACTCTTGAACAATAAAGCATATGATGTTTTCCATTCAGAAATTTAAAATGCAAATCATTCTACTCTTATAAGATCACTATTTCCTAAAGTTGTTGAACTGAGCATATATTTGTGATCTGGTAAGCCATTTTTGGGCAAAAAGTCCAGGTCGGAGTTCTTTCTTAGCACTACACCTCATGGGAATTTCTGTCCAAATTTATGACATTATGACTATCAGAAAGCTTGACAAACTGTAATCCTCCTTTCAGGAGCTTCTGTAAATGAAGAGGTCTAACACCCACAGTCTGACTATCCCAGACATAAACCAGATTCAGGTCCTTACATGGCTACTCTAGCCCCACAGGGACAGAAGGATCTCAGATCTCTTATCCAGACCCTAAACTCATGAGGCCCAGCCTGGCAGTTCATTCAGACCTCTCCCACAGGCGGGCAGGGTGGAAGCTAGTTACCATTAGCCCAATATGTGGTAGACTTGGTAGAGTGTTTCCATGCAGCAATTCTTTCTAACATTTCCCAAGAGACTTATATATTTTTTCAAATCTGGAATCTTCAGAAAAATCAGTAGAGAAATCAGGAAAATGAGAAAATAATATAATTACCCTGTAAGAATTAAAGTTTAACAATCAACCAAGAGATGTTATTGGTTCAAAGGAATCCACTGACATGAAATGAAAGGCAAGAGCAGGAAATGATGACATGCTGAACAGGTGGACATTTTGGGGGCAGGACCATGTAGAAAAGTGGTCATAATCTAATCAGTCTTGCTTGTAGCTGTTGCCATTTAATAAGTTTATGTTTGTGGCCCTATCTGCTGCCAGTGGTGTCATGCTTGCAAATAAAATAAATATTAGTCAGTTTATGTGCATAGTATACTTTAAACAAATCCTGTGAGTTGTGTTCCAAGAAATAACAAGTTTCAAGAGCAAAATAAGTCCTTAACTTGGCAATTTTGACATGTGATTCTATGTATACTGTTAACCTTGCTAGGAGATACAAATATTATGTCATTTGAATACTACCCAATAATGTCTGCTGGCATTTCCAAGTTTGAATATCTGCTATAGGCTACAGTCCTTTGTAAATATTACAAAAAAATATTTCTTATTAATTTTTTTTTCAGATATCAGCAACAATAAGTAGAGTATGAAGAATGTTGGAAGTGTTTTAAAAGTAGCTTATGATTTCAAGAGTTCTTGAGAATACCTGGGAATACTGGTTTCTCATTGCTGAACCCTGAAGATTAATAACTGTTAGGACTTCAGGAACACTAGCCTGGCATGAACCCCAAGCAGTCTCGGGCTCACTCAGCTGCAGCCTTCCTTCAGTTCCCTCATGTAGGCCTCAGGTAGGTGGCTGAGTTTCTGGCTTGATTGCTAACTTGGAGGCTGCTTTTCTGTTCTAGGTCTGGATGCCATACTGAGCATCAACTTCCTGGACTGAGACCTTTGCTTCCCATCCATCTCCTCCTAGGTCCAGCCCCTCTATCTTTGGCAGTGGACATTTCTCTCCATATCCCATGCAAAGACTGGGTTCTTGCTGTACCCTAAATAGTCCACCAGAAGAATTATGTGCTGATTATTCTCTCTGCCTTTCCCTTGGCTGCAGATCCATTCTCTCCCTGCTTATCTGCCCTGTTCTGTGTTATAGGAGGCAGATGCTGGCAGACTGCTTCACCTGTTTTCCCTTTGGGTTAGATTTTGGTTCACAGGCCAAATCCAGCTCACTGCCATTTTTATAGATAAAGTCTTATTGAATCACAGCCATGCTCATTCATTTATGTATTGTCTATGGCTATTTTCATGCTATAATGGAAGGGTTGAGTGGTGGTAACGCAGACTGTATGGCTCACAAAGCCTAAAATATTTACTATCTGGCCCTTTATAAAAATGTTTGCTGACCCTGGGTTAGGCCAATGGAGGCTCTGACATTTCATCAGAGCTCAGCTCTGGCACCAATGGCATCTCTCCTGGCTTATAGGTCCCACAAGGAGACCCCTCCTCCAAGGCTCCCCCTCTCCTGAGCTGGAGGCCTAAGGATGATAATGGCTTCCTGCTGTTTCTAGTCTCTAAGTTACTCAATGTCCCTTGTTTGTTCCCTTAATTCTCACAATTTTGTAAGTAGATCTTAATTAAAGTCTCTTCATTTGAGCTATCTGGGTTGAATTTTTCATGCTAGGATCTGACTAATGCAACATTACTACATGGCTCATCTCAGCCACATACTTGAACAGACCCCATTGGCATGGGGCACTAGCTTACCTTGAGCCAGAGTCTGCTGCCCTGTCATGGGTAAGGAGATTTGCCTGTTGGCTAGCCCAGTAGTCTTCACTGCTGAGTTAGTGTCCTCAGCCTAGGCTTTGCCCTTAATAGCTTATCCCTTTCCACTGTGGAACCATCCTCAAAGTCCCAGCATGCTCATGACTAAATCTTATACAAATTATACAAGAAGCCAGTAAATCTCCTTATACTTTTCTCTAGTAAAATATGATGAGTTTGGGAATCTCCGTGAGTTAAGCTGGTTTTAACTTCTCTGTGGGTGTCTAGATCAATTGCTTATAAAAGGGAGTTAAAACAGTTTCTTCTTTCAAGTCTTAAACTATCAGAAGCACAACTGAGTCTCTGTCTAGATTTGCAGGGTTTTGGTTAGGATGGGGATGCCGTGACATCAACTCTAAATCTGGCTTCTAACAGTTTTTATTTGATGAGGTGACTTCTAAGTCTCCTGTCTCACTATCCAAATAATCTGTGCTTGCAGGAATTTCTCTGGAAATTATAAAATAAATTAATTTTTTGCAATGTTGACTATAACCCAGGTTGCTCCAAAGTTTTCCCAAGAATAAAAATATAACTTTCATATTTTCAATTAGACTTGCCATCTGAAGTATTAACTACAGAATATAAACTTGATCAAAGAAGATTATGGAAGGCACACCATTTCAAAATGAGAAATCCCCAAGTATGAAAGTCATATATGGTGCTCTTGACTTCAATAATCTTGTTTCCCGTCTTCATTCTGCCTCTCTGTTGGACTATTTAAAATTCCCTATATAATAATCAGTTAAATAAAACCCTATACTCCCATTCAAGGAGTGTTATATAAATATTTTAGGAATGTAAGTGCTGTATCAACAATATTGGTGGTTGTTATATTGTTGCTTATGAGTACAATGTCATAAGGATAGTAAGTATTAAGCAAACTTAATAACTAACACGTAGCTCTTTATAGTTTACAAAGCATTTCCTCATGCATTGTCTCATTGATCCTCATAATAATCTTGTAAGGTAAATATTATTACTCCTACTTTACAAATGAGGAAATTGTGGCTAACTTATTTGCTCAATCTAATATACCTAGCAAGTTTTCATATTATTAGTGGGCTCGAGACTGGCAAACTGAACTAGCTATGGAGAATAGCCCCAGCAAGATCACCTGGGCAGGCTGATCCCAGGAGCTGACAGGCAGAGCAAGTTTGGGCATGATTTAGGCAATCATCAGAATCCAGGGAGAGGCTACTCTAGCAGATAAATCACTGCAATGGCAATGGTTGGACACTGAGCTATTCTGGACTGTTCAGAAGAGCATTCCAGGTAGAAGCTCAGTGCCACGGACTGGGCCAACATGGGAGGCAGGAAAATGCCTATCAGTGCTGTTAATTCTAGGTTCCACCCATGGGGATGCTGAGATTCCTGTTATGTATCCTGCCTCTGTTCCATCGACTGGCTCTATGGGTGGGCACTTTCAGTGGCAGGGACAGGGATAATGAGGGCAAGAGACAATAGGCAGGGGGTGAGCCTGGGAGGGCAATTCTTGGTTCTTTTCCTTCATAGCCAATGCACTTTTTCCATCTCACTACCTCTCATGGATGGGGCAGGGCAGAAAATGAAGAAGAGGTAAAGAGACAAAGGTCAAGTGACCAATTAGTGTGTAGAGAAATGGGTCTTAACAGGGAAGGCTTCATGGTGCAAGTGAGTTTTTAGCTTATTCTCAAAGGAAACAGAACATATGGCCTGTTATTTGTTGTGATCTTTAATAAGGTTAAATGATATCATTAATTGTACTAAAGCCCAATCATATATTTTATTATCTTCTCCAGGGAAATCTGTTGGCCAACTTTCTTCCAATCTCTCTTCTCTTCTAAATATTTATTCTTAGTTCCAAAGACCAATTGAGGTAAATGATCTTTCCTTACATTTTCCACGGATATAAAAACTCTTTAGAGCTGCACTGTTCAATATGGTAGCCATTAGCTACATGTGGCTATTGAGTACTTGAAATGTGGCTACTCTTAACTAAGATGTACCATAAGTGTAAAATACATACTGGGTTTTGAAGACTTAGTATGAAAAAAAATGTAAAATCTCATTAATAATTTTTATATTGATTACATGTTAAAGTAATATTATTTTGGATATATTAGATTAAATGAAATATATTATTAAAATTAATCCCATCTGTTTCTTTTTTAGTGTGACTACGAGAAAATTTTAAATTACATATGTGGTTAGCATGGACAGTGCTTCTTTAGGGAGAAGCACCAGGTTCCTAAAGGGTTGCTACCTTTCTGCCTTTGCCACATGATTCTCTCCCCTCTAGGCCAGTTCTAACAAGTCAAATAAAGCAGATTTCATAATTGGAATGAAGGCTGCAAGTCATTTGGAAATTAGATGATGAAACTGCAATAGGATCATAACTCCTGCATGACAATTTGCTTTTCTGAGCCTTTCTTATTCCAAATGGAATAGTTACTGCTCTGTTCTCTCCTCTAGCTAATTTACATCTTATTTTCTTTCTGTCAGAAGTGTCATTTCCTGTGATTGATGAAACCATCTTTGCTAAGTGCAAAAACAAGGCCACCACGTTATTCAAACTTGATTCACTACAAATATTTTCATCCTCTGGATTGGGAAGTATTCATATAGTTGCTTGGAAACGCTTTAAAAAAATTGCAATGTTTGGTTACTTTCAAAAATTGAAATCAAGATTACAGGAATAAAAATATCATTACCCTTATAAATATGAAAAAAAATGAAGACATTATCTGGCAGTACGATTTTTTTTAATCCTAAGTCATGTCTATACATGGGCTCTGAATTTGCCGTTTTCTGACTCAAGGGTTATAGGGTCATCTTAATGATGGGTTTCTACTCAATTAATTAGATTGACTATGCAATAGATTTAATTCACTTAGAGTTGATTCAGTTTCTAGAGATGATTTTAACAAGCCTGTAGCCGTCATTTGATGAACACATCTAAGTCAATAACAGCAATGTTACAACTTTATAATTATTATTACAGTCATGCATCGCTTAACAATGGGGATACCTTCTGAGAAATGCATCGTTAGGCGATTTCCTTGTTATGCAAACATCACAGAGTGTACTTACACAAACCTACATGGTATAGCCTGCTACACACCTAGGCTATATGGTACTAATGTTGTGGGACCACTGTCATATATGCTGTCTGTTTGTTGAGCAAAACATCATTATGTGGCACATGACTATACTTGAAAATATAGAAGACATGTTAAACAAAAAGAAACAGACTCTTTCTCTTTAAGAGGCAACTGGGAGTAACTATATGGTTGTATATACTCCCATGATGTCTTTTTCTTGCTTTGATTGAGTATCCTTTTAAATTATCTTTATTGAATTTATTAAAATATCAGTAGCTCTGGGACCGGCCCAGTGGTGTAGTGGTTAATTTCACGTGCTCTGCTTCAGCAGACCGGGGTACACAGGTTCAGATCCTGGGCGTGGACCTATGCACTGCTTATCAAGCCATGCTGTGGCAGGCGTCCCGTATATAAAGTAGAGGAAGGTGGGCACAGATGTTAGCCCAGGGCCAGTCTTCCTCAGGAACAAGAGGAGGATTGGCAACAGATGTTAGCTCAGGGCTTATCTTCCTCACCAAAAAAAAAGGAAAAAAAAATTCAGTAGCTTAGACTTCTTCATTATTTTGTATTATTATTTTGTTACATATAGTAAAATTCACTTTTGAATTGTAAAATATGCATAGATTTTTGTAACTACCACTAAAAGGATATATTCCAGGGATAATTAACAAGAACAGTTCCAACACTCCCCAAAATTCCCTCCTGCTGCCTCTTTGCAGTTAAACATTTCTCCTACCCATGATCCCTGGCAACCACTGATGGGTTCCCTATCCCTGTAATTTTGCCTTTTAGAGAATACCATATGAATGGAATCATGTAGTATGTAACCTTTTGAGACTGGTTTCTTTTAATTAGCATAATGTATTTGAGATTCATTCATGTTGTTGCAACTATCAATAGTTTGTTCCTTTTTATTGCTGACTACAACAGTATGTTTATCCATTCACTTAATAAAGAGTATTTGGGTTGTTTCCAGATTTTGGCAACTACAAATAATGCTACTATAAATATTCATGTATGGTTTTTTGTGTGAACATAAGTTTCATTTCTCTAGGGTTAATACTTAGGAGTGGGACTGCTGGGTCACATGGTAAGTGTATGTTTAAGTTTATAAGAAATTGACAAACTTTTCCCGAGTGGCTGTGCCATTTTGTATTCCCATGAGCAATATATGAGAATTTCAGTTGTTTTGCAGCCTTGCTAGCACTAGGTATTATCAGTATGTTTTATTTTAGCCATTCTAATAAGGGTATAATGGTATCTCATTGTAGTTTTAATTTGCATATCCTTAATGATTAATGATGTTGAGCATCTTTTCATGTGTTTATTTGCCATCCATATATCTTCTTTGGTGAAATGTCTATTAAAATGTTTTACCCAGTTTTTAAAATTGGGTTGTTTATTTTCTTATGGAGTTTTGAGATATAAATCTTTTGTCAGATGTGTGGCTTTTAAATATATCTCTCAATCTGTGGCTTGTCTTTTCACTTACTTTGTAGTGTCCTTCACAGAGCAAAATTTTTAAATTTGGAATATATCCACTTTTTTCAATTTTTTCTTTTGTGGATTATGCTTTTGGTGTCATATCTAAGAAATCTTTGCATAACCTAAGGTCACAAGGAGTTTTTCCTATGTTTTCTTCTAAGAGTTTGGATATTTGATCCATTTTGAGTTTTTGGGTTTCTTTTTGGTATGCAGTGTGAAGTACCAGTCAAGTTTCATTTTCTTCATTTGGAGGTGCAATTGGTCCAGCGCTGTTTGTTGAAGACCGTCCTTTCTCTACTGAACTGCCTTTGCATCTATGTCAAAAGTCAGTTGACGATATTTATATGGGTCTGTTTCTGGACACACCATTCTTTCCCATTGGTCTATATGTCTATCCTTTTGGTCAATATCACTCTGTCTTGATTACTGTAGCTTTAGAGTGTAATATTGGGTAGTGTGAGTCCTTCAATTTTGTTTTTTTCAAAATTATTTTCATTATTCTACTTCTTTTACCTTTCCATTAAAAATTTAGAATCAGCTTGTCTATATGTATAAAGAATCCTGATGGGATTTTCATTGGGATTGCTTAAAATATACTATAAGCCAATTTGGGGAGAATTGACATTTTAACTATATTAAGTATGCCAGTACATGAACATGGCATGTCTCTCCATTTATTTAGGTCTTCTTTGAGTTCTTTCATTAGTGATTTGTAGTGTTCCACATACAGATCCTATAGCTTTTTTATAGATTTATACTTAAGTATTTAATATTTTTAGTGCTATTATAAATGGTATTTTCTTTAAATTTCAAATCCCAGCTGTTCATTGTTGGTATATTAGACAGCAATTGTCTTTTATATATTAACCCTCTATCTTGTGACTTTGCTATGCTTGCTTATTACTTCCAGGAGATTTTTTTTTTTGATTCTGTGGGATTTTACACATGGATAATCATATCATATGCAAAAAATGTCTTCTTTTCCAATCTATGTACATTTATTTCTTATTCTTGTCTTATTGCACTACCTATTTATTTCCTATTCTTGTCTTATTTCACTACCTAGAACTTCCAACAGGATGTTGAATAGGAGTGGTGAGCAGGCACATCCTTACTTTGTTCCTGATCTTGGGGAAAAGTGTCCATACTTAAGTCCAGTCTCAAGTATGATAGTAGCTATAGATATTTTGTAGATGTTCTATATCAAGTTGAGAAAGCTCCCCTCTATTTCTAGTTTGATGAGAGTTTTTTAAATCACAAATGGGTACTGAATTTATCAAATGCTTTTTCTGCATCTATTAATATGATCATATGATTTTCCTTCTTTAGCCTGCTAATGTGATGGATTATATTGATTGATTGTTGAATGTTGAACCAGCCTTGCATATCTGGAATAAATTCCATTTGGTCATGGTGTATAAATTATTTTATATATTGTTAGATTCAATTTGCTAATATTTTGTTGAGGATTTTTGCATCTATGTTCATGAGAGATACTGGTCTGTAGCTTTCCTTTCTTGTAATGTCTTTATCTGGTTTTGATATTAGTGTAATGCAGACCTCATAGAATGAATTAGAAAGTACTCCCTCTGCTTCTATTTTCTGGAAAATATTGTGGAGAATTGGTATCATTTCCTCCTTAAATATTTGGTAGAATTCACCAGCGAAATTATCTGGTGATTTCTTTCAGAAGGTTATTAATTGTTGATTTAGTTTTTTAAATAGGGTTATTCTGCATACCTATTTCTTTTTGTGAGTTTTGGTAGTTTGCATCTTTCAAAGAGTTGGTCCATTTCATCTAAGTTATCAAACATGTGGGCATAGAGTTGTTCATAGTATTCCTTTATTGTCCTTTTAATGTCCATGGGATCAGTAATGATGGCCCATTTTTCATTTCTATTAGCAATTTATTTCTTTTCTTTTTTTTCTTGGTTAATCTGGCTAGAGGTTTATCAATTTTATTGATCTTTTCCAAGAACCAGCTTTTAGTTTTGTTGATTTTCCCTATTAATTTCCTGTTTTCAATTTCACTGATATCTGCTCTATTTTTATTATTTCTTTTCTTCTCCTTGCTTTAGTCTTAAATTGCTCTTCTTTCTTTAGTTTCCTAATGTGGATTGTTAGGTTATTGATTTTAGATCTTTATACTTTTCTAATATTTAATGTTATAAATTTCCCTCTACACACCGTTTTTGCTGCATCCCACAAATTTTAATAAGTTGTATTTTTATTTAGTTCCATGTGTAGATCGTGAACATAATTTGTTAGATTAATACCTAAATATTTCATGGGGGGAGGCTATTGTAAATGGTATTGTTTTTAAATTTTGGTTTCAAATTATTCATTGTTAATGTATAGAAATATAGTTGTTTGAATGTTGATCTTGTGTCTGTGACCTTGCCAAACTCACTTAGTAACTTTAAGTGCTTTTTTGAAGATTATTTGAGGTTTTCTATGTAGACAGTCATGTCATCTGGGAATACAGATAGTTTTATTTATTCCTTTCCAATCTGTATACCCTTTATTTCTTTTTCTTGATTCAGTGCTCTTTCTAGTACTTCCAGTATGATACTGAGTAGGAGTGATGAGAGTGGGCATCCTTGCCTTGATCCCAATCATCAGGAGAAAGCATTCAGTCTTTCACCATTAAGTATGATGTTAACTATAGGGTTTTTATAGATGCCTTTTATCATATTGGGAAGTTCTCTTCTATTTCTTGTTTGCTGAGAGTTTTTATCATGAATGGATATTGAATCTTGTCACATTATTTTTCTGCATCTTTTGATATAATCCTTTTTTTCTTTAGTCTGTTAATACAGTGGATTATATTGATTGATTTTCTGATGTTGAGCCATCCTTGCATTCCTGGGGATAAACTCCACTTGGTTATGATGTATTGTTCTTTGAATATATTGCTGGGTTAGATAGCTAAGATTCTGTTGAAGATTTTTGTATCTATTTCAGGAGGGATATTGATCTACAGTTCTCTTTTCTCATATTGTCTTTGTTTGGTTCTGATATCAGAGTAATGGTAGCTCACCAAATGAGTTAAGATGTACCCCCTTGCCTTCTTAAATGCTTAGTAGAATTCTACAGTGAAATTATCTGGGTCTAGAGTTTTCTTTTTTGGAGGAATTTTAACTATGAAATCAATTTCCTTAATAGATATAAGGCTATTCAAGTTAGTTATTTTTTTCTTGTGGTGAGTTTTGGTACATTTTGTCTTTCAAGGAATGGGTTCATTTTATCTAACCTGTCATATTTATGTGCATAGAATTGTTTTTAGCATTCCTTCATTGTCCTTTAATGTCTGTGAGTCA
The DNA here is from genome assembly GCF_057802395.1 of Ceratotherium simum simum. NCBI lineage: Eukaryota > Metazoa > Chordata > Mammalia > Perissodactyla > Rhinocerotidae > Ceratotherium > Ceratotherium simum. The sequence goes on along the minus strand of NC_141940.1, from coordinate 94,725,135 downwards.
GTAGTGATATCTCTTCTTTAATTTCTGGTATTTATCATATTTGTCTTCTCCCTTTTACTTGATCATCAAGCTAGAGGTTTGTCAGTTTTAATATTTTTTTTTCTTAGTATAAAGCTTTTGGTTTAATTGATTTTCTCTGTTGTTTTACTGTTCTCAATTTTATTAATTTCTTCTCTTTTTTTATTTCCCTACTTCTGCTTGCTTTATATTTAGTTGTCTTCTTTTCCTGGTTTCTTAATTTGAAAGCTTAAATTATTAATTTGAGACCCTTCTTTTCTAATATAAGCATTTAGTGCTATGAAATTTTTTCTAAGCACTACTTTAGGTACATCTCACATATACTTTATTTCTATTTTTATTCAGTTCAAAATATTTTCTAATTTTCTTGAGACTTCCTCTTTGAATCATGGATTCAACACTAGTGTGTTGTTTAATTTCTGAATGTTTGGAGATTTTCCAGATATCTTTTTGTTATCCATTTCTAGTTTAATCATATTATGATCAGAAAATATATTTTGAGTAATTTTAATTCTTCTAAGTTTAACAAAGTTTGTTTAGTCTATGGCCTAGGATATGGTTTAATTTGGTGAATGTTTTCATGAGCACTTGGAAAGAATGTGTATTCTGCTGTTGTTTGGTGGAGGGTTGTATAAATGTCAATTAGATCCATTTGGTTGATGATGTTGTTCAGCCTTCAATATCCTTGCTGATTTTATGACTATTTGTTCTATCAATCACTTAGAGAGGAATGTTGTAATGCACAAATATAACTGTGAATTTATTTCTCCTTTCAGTTCTGTCAGTTTTTAATTCACGTATTTTGAAGCTCTGTTGTCAGTTGCACACACACTTAGAATTTTTATGTCTTCTTCATGAATCTTTATGTACTGCCCCTCTTTGTCCCCGGTTATTTTCCTTATTCTGAAGTCTACTTTGTCTAGTATTAACAATGCCTACTTTAGCTTTTTTCTTTTGATTAGTATTTTTTTTTATCTCTTTCTATCCTTTCATTTTTAACCTAGTTGTATCATTATGTTTCAAGTGGGTTTCTTTCAGACAGTATACAGTTGCTTCTTTGTGTGCGTTTTGTTTGTTTTTAAATGCAGTCAAAATATTGCTGCCTTTTAATTGATTTGTTTAAAGCATTTACGTTTAATGTAATTACTGATATAGTTGTATTTTGGTGTAGCGTTTTATTATCAGTTTCTGCTTTTCTAATAAGTTTTCTATTCCTCTGTTTTTCCTTACTTGCCTTCTTTGAGTTATTCAAATACTTTTTAGAATTCCATTTAAATCTCTCTATTGAGGTTTTTTTTTTTGCTATATCTCTTTGAATTGTTTCTTCAGTGATTGCTGTAGGGGATACAATGTACACCCCAAACTTTACACAATCTAATTAGCATTAATATATTACCATGTCACAAAAAATAAAGAAAACTTATAAGCATATAGTCATTTTAGGCTTCTCCCTTTAGAAAATTTTCATGTGTATTACATCTACCTACATTGAAAATCCCATCAGACAGCATTGTGACTTTTGCTTTTGACAAACATTATATTGTTAAATCAAGTTAAAGGACAAAAATGATCTATTTTAGTTGCTCTTCTGTCATTACTGGTGTTCCAGGTTTCCTTTAGTCATTATTTCCTTTCTACTTGCAGAATTTCTTTAAAGCGAGTTTATTAGTGATTAATTCTCTTAGGTTTCCTTCATCTGAGAACATCTTTATTTTCCCTTCATTCCTGAAGGATATTTTCACAGGGTATAGAATTCTGGGTTGATAGGCAGTCTTCTTTCAGCACTTTAAAAATGTTGTTCCACTGTCTTTTGGTCTCCATGGTTTCTGATGAAAAATCTGCACTCATTGGGATCGTTGTTTTCTATATTTAATATCTTGTTTTTCTTTGGCTGCTTTTCAGATTTTATTTTAATCTTTGATTTTCAGCAGTTCATTTATGATGTGTATAGGCATGGTTTTCTTTGAGTTTATTCTCTTTGGGATTCACTGAGCTTCTTAGATTTGTAAATTTTGTCTTCCACAAAATTTGGAGAGTTTTCAGCCATTATTTATTCAAATATTTTTCTGCACATATCTCTTTCTCCTCTCCTTCTGGAAATTTGATAATATGAATGTTAGACCTTTTGATACTGTCTCACAGGCCTCTGAGGCTCTGTTGTTTTCTTTAATCTCTATTTTTCAGATTGCATAATTTTGATTGATGTATCTTCGAATTCACTAAGTCTTTCCTCTGTCATCTCCATTCTTCTATTAATCCCTTCCAATTTTTTTAATTTTGTTATTGTAGCTTTTAGTTTTAGGATTTCCATTTGGTTAATTTTTATAGTTTCTGCTTCTCAGATGAGAACTTATATCTTTCCATTTCTTCAAGATTGTTAACCCTTACTTCTTGTAGCATGATCATAATAGCTGCTCTAAAATCTCATCTGGTAATTTCAACATTCGGTTATCTCAAAGTTAGCATCTCTTGATTCCCTTTTCCCTTGACAATTCTTCAGATTTGTCTTATTATTTGTACGTTCAGTAATTTTGGGTGGTATTTGGACATTTCGAATACTATATCCTGAGACTCTGGTTCCTAAAAATCTTCCAGAGAATGTTATTTTTAAATTTTGTTTTATCAGGCAGTCAACCATGTTGCATCCAGACAAAAAGTCCTGAACTAGCTTCTGTGGGCTATGGTTCCAATGTCAGTTTATTTTTCAAAGGCATTACATTGCTCTTCTGGTTTGCACCCCTTTGCACATCCTTGGTGCCAGTCTGGGACCAGGGAAGTGATCTATGTTGTAGTCAAGTTAAAAAAGCCTTTGCTGTATTTATTACATCTAGTTTCACAGATGAGCAGTTTGGGACTGAACTAGTACTTCATATGGAGATTTAAAAATCCCTTTTTCCAGCTTCATCATCTCAGTACTTCTCTCTGATTCCCAGGGGTCCTTTTCCTAGCAGAGCTTTAATATCCCTGCATTTTCATGTACTTATTGTGACTGGACCTAACTTGGGGCAAAGTAGTGAGAGCAAAGAGCCTGTAGGGCTGCCACTGCTGCCCCCACTGCCACCACTTTTGCTCAGTGTAGTGCAGGGAGAGCCAAAAAGGGCTCCCCCACTCCACAGGGGCAGCTCTGCCATACCAGTGGGGAATTGGTCTTCCTTTTCTTTGCTGGTATTCAAAGTGGCTTGGGGCCATCTCCTTCTTGCTGGGGGGTAGGGGACTTCTGTTTTGTTGGTCATGCTGGAGAGTCAAAAGGAGTTGGTCCCACACTGACCCTTACTCCTGCTTTGGCTAGAGAGAGTGCCTATATATGACTTTATTTGTGCCCATTGGCAGTTTTGGATTTAGGCTGCCACAGAGCTTAAGCCAGAACATAGAAGACAAGAAAAAAACCCAGGCAACTCATTGCTGGATTGTCCTTTGAGTACTGAGGACTATATCCATCTACCTGATCTATTCTTTCATAGTCTTCTGATAGCTTCTTTATGTATTTTGTGCGGGGTTCTTAGTTATAACCAGTTGGGGAGATAGGATAGAGTATATTTACTCCATTTTTACTAAACCCAAACTTATCTGCTTTGCTTGTATAAGCACATGGTATTTACGGTATGAAAAGAAAAATATCTGCTAGGAGGGGGGGTGTTTTTAAAAACACAGATTCCCAGGCTCTATCCCTAGACAAAATAAACCAGAATATTCTGGGGAGAGGAGACTGAGAATCTATATTTATGAAATATCCTCAAGGGATTCTGATGGAACAGTCACGTTATGGACCTACTGTTTCTCACCTGACTCGTAGATAAGAAAACTGAGGCCTACATGTTACTCTGTCCGCAACTCAGTTTGTCCTTTATTATCCATGGTTTTCACCCTGTGTGCCATATTTTGTGCTAATAGGGAATATTTTACCACTGTATTAGGGGCCAATCTCATTAGTGCAACCTTGGATGTTTAAACACAAGGCAATGGAAGAGGAAAAATGGCTCCTTGTGACAGTTGGATCTGGTTTATCATTAACATTTTCTATTCAGAAAAGCTTCATAGCCAATGAGCAGAGAAAAATCAGTTTAAAGAAATTCATAGAATTGAAAACATGGGGAAAATTGCACAACTGAGATATCTTTTGGCTAAGAGAAGCCAAATTAAAGAACGAACTAGAGTCCATGGACCTGGTGGACTCCTCCACCACGGAAGGAGCTGGAAGAGAAATTTTCAGGTTTGGGCTGAAAATATAGGGGAAAGATGGGGAAGAAAGACTGATAAACCAATACCTAAATGTAATCTAAAGATTGAGGCTAGAATAGGACTGGCTGAACTACCTGTGAAATTACTTACAAAATAAAGAAAGACTGTGATTAAAAAGTTAAGCTATATCAATCTAGTTTAATTTAATGAGACTCTGTACTTGTTGTTCCCTCATATGTATCATCTTGTACACCATGGATGGCTGTGCAGATTGTATACCACACAACCCCACAAGGCACCTACTCATAAAGATATCCTCCCTGGAGTTATGCACAACTGCATGTGGTAGCCCTTCTTATACCCCTAAGATTTTTTCACTAAGCAGGAAAAGGGTACCTCTTCTAGGTGACTGAGTGTGTACTGTGCTTGAAAGTCTGTATAGGAGGGCTAGTAGTGGAAAGGAAAGTGGAAGAACTTTAGTGTAAATTGATTTTAAGATGTATGGAGATCTAGAAATGGTGAGAACTCATAACCTGGACTCATTAAATTCTCTACTACCACAACCAACTTCCCCCTTTCAACATCTCCTCCATCACCCTACAGAACAGGTTCCCAAGGGAAACATTTGGCCAGAGGACAAGGCCCAGCAAACATACACTCTTTATTACTATTATTCTAATATAACTCTTGGTGAGCCAAATTGAGTGACATGGAAAGTCCTTTTTTTCTGGGCCTAAGCACCTGAAACTATTCTTTCTCATCCTTCTGTGCTAACACCCAAATCTTTCAAAACTTATCATGTCACTTGCCCATTATTGTGAAAAGTAGACTCAAAGCAAGAAAGATGGAAGATGTATTGGAAATTGGAGGTGCTGTGGAGTGGTATGAAAAATCTTGTATTAGGCTTGTTTCTCAAAATGCAATCCTCTATAAGTATTGGGGTCACCCTGGGATTTTGCCAAAAAAGGTATATTCTTAGCAAGTAGTGTCTTTACATGTCTTGTCACTACCTAGCACTGCAAGGGTGTATTCTTGAGGGACTATCTATGTCCTGAAAAATAATTTGAAAGGATGTTTTGATTTTGTCAAAAGAAACCTTTGCAAGTCACTTGGGGGGCACTCAGAAAGATAATTTATATATTATTAAATAGTCTGTTACTTATTCTTTGAGTTAGGAATTCCATTCCAAGATATTTACCCAAGAGAAATGAAAATATGTGTTCACATGCAAAAAATTTATAAGAATGTTCATAACTGCCTTATTTATAAAACCCCAAAACTTGAAATAACTCAAAAGTCCATATTTAACAGAGTAGAAAAATAAATTGTAGTATATTCATACAATGGAATACTAGTCAGCAAAAAGTAAAAGGAATGAACTACTGATATATGCATCATCATGGATGAATCTCACAAACATTATGCTGGTGAAAGATCTCAGACAAAAAGAAGGAAAAAGAGCATATACTGCGTGATTCTATTTATGAAGTTCTAGAATAGGCAAAACTAATCTGTGGTGTGGAAAAAAAAGCAGAATAATGGTTGTCTTTAGGTTGGAGATGCAAACTGACTAGGAATGGACGTGAGGGAGCTTTCTGAGATGATGAAAATGTTCTATATCTGGTTAGGGAATGTGGGTTACATAGCAGCTATATTTGTCCAAGTTACACAGATTTTTGCTTTCCAATATATGTAAATTTCACTTCTATAAAGAACTATGTATAAATAATAATTGAGTAGAAAATAGAGAGCAGTGTAAGATGAAACAAGAATGGCAGAATGCTGTAGTTGTTGAAGCTGGAGGATGGCTAAATGAGGTTTATTATGCTAGTCTTTTTACTGGACATTTTACATAATAAAAAGTTAAAAGAGCTACTCTGGAGGTCTTGGAATCTGATCATATTTTTTTGTCTACATGATTTTTTGTTAATCTGTTTAAAATTTTGATGTTTCAATATGAATTCAAGAAAAGAATAAAAGAGTATCATTAATTCATAAGTCCCAAAGTAATTGATGCTCTCAAGTTTATCAGCCCCATTAATGCTAGGCTTATATACCACCCTTCAGTTTTTATTAGTTACGTGTTTTTACAAAATTTATTTTAAGAACCAAATAAATGAATGCTTGAAAAATTCTGAGGACACTGTTAAAGTTTCCGTTAGCAGTTAGGGGACAATTGTTGCTCTTAATAGTAGCCAGACTCTTTAATATCTATGCTTAGCAACTAGTCATGACTATTATGGTAATCACTCAGAGAGAGTTAAACAATTATGGTCATCAGTTTGCATCAGGGTACAGTGTCTTCAGGTTCACCATAGTGTCTGCCCATAGTAGATAATCAAATACTTGTTGACTGAATAGCTGTTAGACAAGAGGAATGCTCAGACACCGTGGCTACCATAGGTTTCCATGTAGTCAATAAACTTGATTTCCCTTTTGCCTTATAAGAGGATGTTCTCAATTAAACTGTTTAGCCTACATTCCCACTCCCCTCCATGCCCCCAGGCTGTGGTCCTTCAATAGATATTTGTTGAGTATTGGATAAAATGTATGTGTAAACATTTACCAGCTGTATGAACTATTTAACCACTTCTTAGCTCAGTTTCCTTATTTGTAAAATGGGAATAATACTAGGACCTACTTCATAGGCATCTTGTAAGAATTAAATGAATCAATATACATAAAGTACTTAGAACAGTGCTTGAGACATAGTACTATGAAAGTGATGATGATGATGACGATGATGATTTACCATGACCAATACTAATCTGTGCTGTTTCTTTCAGCTGAGAGCTCTTACTGCCTGAGTTAAGTCCCACGTTCCCTTCAAGTGTCCAGGTAACCTGGCATCTTCTGGTTGTGCGCAGCAGGCAATTTCTTGGTATGATATCACCACCACTCACTGCTGCATTTCTATTCCCCTTTAGTCCTTGATGACCCCAAAATCCCACTTCTCTGACTTTTGCCACTAAAAAGTGGCTTTTTTGGAGGCTGCTAAGGGCTACAACCCTTGGAGGGGAATCTGGGAAAAAGTGAGGATTTCTGATAGAAAGACTTTGAGGAACCTGGATGACCACTCCAGCTACTTGAAGTACACTTAAACCCCAGGAAGTTTACCAAAACCCACACCACCAATTTTGCAAAACGCAACTCCTAAGAGTCCTAGATGGAGAGGGACTCACTCTTATGTCAAGAAGACCCTGTGGATAATAAAAAGGTGTGACTCTTTTATACCCATCAATCATCACCTCAGAGGCAGAGAGAATCAAATAGTATGAGGTTTCTTCCAGAATACCCCTAGTGCTATTTCAATAGCTGTTAACCTTAAGGATTCATTGTTTGTAGTTGTAACTCACATGAAGTACTCTACAAAAATGGTATGTATATGGACATATCTTTTGTATATTTCCATTTACCTGCTCAAGACCGCATTCCTTGGAAATCCAGTTTCTCTCACTCTCAAGACTCTCTTTTTATTTGCTTAACCCCTGCCGCCCAAATACTCTGGGAGTGCAAGGGCTTACACAGTCCACGTAGGAGTCAGCCTGGCCTTCATACCCAAGTGGGGAGAGAGCTGGGCCTGATCAGTCTACTACCACTTGTGCTTCTGAAAGCTATAACATGTTATTGAACACTTGTCCTGCACAGTCCATGGGGGATGCTTGTCCACTGATGCAATGAGGCCTTGATGATCAGATTTTGAAAATGGAAGCCATGGTCCTTTTTGAGACCATGCCATTACCAAAACATGGAGTCAACCAAGTTTGCCCTATGATGGTTGTTCATACTTCACACATTCAAAATCCTGCCCTCCCCAAGGTTTAAATTGAGGCTAGATGGTCAGGACTGGTTTAACCATCCATCCCCTAGTGAAGCCTGTACTATGATTCCATTTCATTCCCTAGGGAATATATTCTATAGCCTCAAAGTTGGGCACCTTTTACTATTAAGCTTTCAAAACACAATATATATGCTAATACCTATTTTTCCTGGCCTCTGAGCTCCTGGACATCTCCTAAGGGGAGGACATCACCTTCAGAGACACCAAAGTGATTTTTGACTTTTCTCTTGCTAGAGAAAAAAAAAAAAAAACCCCTTCAAATCCCCACTGCACAGTATAATTCAATATATGTGGGTTAAAAAAGGCTTTTGTGGTCTAACATGGTGATCTAACTAGTGCATGTAATATTTTATTTGTCTATAAATGCATGAAGGTCCAAATACTTGGCTTGTATGTAATACATAGAAACATAGTGTATTAGTTTCTTGTGGCTGCTGTAACAAATGACCATAAACTTAGAGGCTTAAAACAGCAAAAATGTAATCTCCCATGTTTCTAGAGGCCGGAAGTTCAAAATCAGTTTTACTGGTCTGAAATCAAGGTGCCAGCAGGGCCATGCTCCTTCCAGAGGCTCTAGGGAAGAATTCATTCCTTGCCTCTTACAGCTTCTGGTGGCTGCTGGCCTTCCTTGGCTTGTGGTCTCATCACACCATTCTCTGCCTTTGTGGTCACATTGGCTTCTCCTTTTCCATGTGTGTCAAATTTTCCTCTGGCTCCCTCTTGTAAGGATACTTAAGGATAATCCGGGATAATCTCCTCGTCTCAAGATCTGTAACTTAATCACGTCTGCAAAGTCTTTGCCATACAAGGTAACATTCACAGGTTCTGGGGATTAGGATGTAGACCTATCTTTTGAGACAATTATTTAGCCTACCACACATAGCTAATTTAAATTTAAGATTGACTATGTACTACATACATCCCACTTGCCTTTTCCTTATTCACAGAAGCTCATGATACTAAGAATTATTTACCATGTAAATTTCAACTCACTGGGCAACTAAGTGAAGAATGAAATGTCATTATTCAGTAAAATGAGGTTAGTAACTCTACAATATGCATCTGAGACAGATAAGCTTGATCAGTTATAACCATTTGTAAACATTGAAAGGAATTGCGTGAGCATCTTGGTACCTCTGGGAATAATTTGACTATTAAAAAAGACAGCAAAATAATAAACCAATAGAAAAACTTACACAGTGTTTAGAAAAAGAAACATTGTTATATACTGGTTACCTACTTTCTCTCTGGTGTAAATTCAAGCGTGCAGAAATATGTTAAATAAGCACATTTAGCCTAAATAAGAATATGTTAAATAAGCACATTTAGCATACTCAGTTTATGAAAATATCTTTTGTCAGTTTGATGCAAACTACATTGGGGGAAATAAACAGTAAAATCCAGAATTAATGTTCCAAATTGCAATTGCTGGAAGCAGGGAAGGACAGCGAAAAACCTCAAATAGAAATGACACTTAAAAATAAATCCTTGAGTGACTTCCAGCCTGTCTGATATCTATTTCCCAAAGCACAGAGCTTTTGTTGTCTCTCATCTGAAATAGATGGTTTTGTCTTGCTGGAGCTTACCCATATGTACATTTGTTTATTTTCTGAAGGTGATTCTTCATCATAAGGTATTGGAAACAGATTCTCTAGGGAAAACATCTGTTCAGCTATAATGCTAGCATCTGCCAAGATAGGTGTGCTAAGAAAAAAGAATTTTACCTTAGTGTTTCAGGGACCTGAAATCCACAAGCTAACATAATATCAAAGACAGACAAGCTGTATCTTTCCTCCATTGCTCCTGCACATAGCCTGGCTCTGGCCATGCCAGGCACAGAACACAGAGTGAGATGGCACTGGTCCTGGGGTCAGTTTTGGAGGCACAGGCTGTTTGGTCCACTTAGCAAAAGGACCTCAGACCAAACTAGACATTGGCTCTGCTTTAGCATTTCCTTAGAGCTTTCCCTGTTGCTTGATGTTTATGGATCTGAGGTCTTGGGCCTGGCACAATGTGAGAGAGGTCTATCATAGTGAACAGGAGCATGAGCATTGGAGCCAGATTGCCGTGGTTCAGGTTCTTGGCTCTGCCACTAACTATGTTACTCGGGAAACACAAGTTAGTATTGGGAAAATTACTTAACCTCTCTGAGCTTTTGTTTCCTCATCTGTAAAATAGAGATAGTTATTTCAGAATTGGATGGAAATGGACAAGACATGTAAATGCACTACATGCAATCTGGAAATATGTGCTCTTAGAACTGATTAGAACGAATAGCAAAATAGTTCATACTGACCTAGTTAAACCTAGGTAAAAACTAACCCTTTGATAACAGTACCCTCTGGAGACAGCTCTGAACCTCCAAAGGACTTTAATCTACATATATTCCTACTTTACCTCAACTTTCTTTACTCCAACAGACTCTATGGGCCTCCCTCACCTTTAGTCTGTGCTGCCTGTCATGGGGATGGCGAGCAATTTGAGTACTTCCTGGAATTTGCAGAGGATTTATAAGACCTGAGCTGATGGAGCTTCAGCTTGCACTCCATTCCCATTCCACAAATGTTTTCTGAGTGTTTCTGGAAGGTAGGGCATTTTGGTGCTGAGTAGGACTTTGGTGCTGGCAAAAGCAATTTTTGGTTCTAAAATCTCTTCACTGTCTTGTTTCTCTTGATCAACCCTTACTGATTCTGCATTATGCATTTAACTCTGTCCTAACAGCTTCTTTTATTCCTTCTTCTCCATTGTTCCTATATCCACTGTAATGCAGATCCGCGTTGTTGTCATTCCTGGAGGCCACAATGAGATGCCACTTTAGAAATTTAAAGAGTTGAAATGAGATTTCTGTTTGAGAGTTAAACTTTAAAGGTCATATACAATAGATCAGAGGGGAGAATTAGTTGCTTAAAGAAGCAGCATGGCTCTCAGACCAGCAAGGCTGGACAGCAACCAGACCTGCTCTGTTAACATTTCTGAAGAATGAAACTGCCTTGATCTTGGTGGAAAGGGAGTCCCACACCATCAGGATCCTTCTAAGCACAGTACAGTAGAGAGGGAATCTGGGCCAACTAGAGTGTCAGGTAGAGCATCCTTGGCAAGACTCTCCCTGTGCTGGGTGAGGAAACTCAGGCTGCTTAAGCTAAGGAATATTTCTCAGGATCACTTAAGTTATCTTGCTCTGAATCCATAGTCATTAAGACCTCTGGCCTCCCATACAGAGAGGGAATGTACTGATCCGCCACTTTGAGTCTTCTGTTATTCTTGACATTTGTAATTCTCGTGGTAAATGGATGAGTCAGCATTTTCTTGGGTCTACCATTTTGGTTTCATGAGCTTGATGAGTACAAGAATGCATCTCAGAGTGGGGGCCATAACCAATGGCCAGGCAAATCAGGTTCCTGGGTCTGCCACCTGAGGCCTAGGCCTTGTTGATGACACTGTTGCCCAGTGCTTGTTAAATTTGACAAAAAAATAACCTCCTGCTGGGAGTGTGACATCACTTTCCTCACTAATTTACCATTTTCCTGCCTCTTGTTTCTTTCCCTTCTAGTCCGTCTTGTACCTAACTGCAAATGCTTCTTCCCCCAAATCTGCATTTGATCATGTCACCTACTTAAAAAAACACGATGGCTACCTATTGCTCTCCAAAAGAATTTGAAGAGGCATGTAAAAGACCCCCACCAAAGAATGTTTTACCCCATCCTGACTGCTGAACTACCAGAAATGTTACATCAGAGCTTCATTCCTTTTAGTTTAAGGCCCAGAATTTTGGAGCATTCTGTTTCTATTGCCTTCTGACCTCCATTATTTTTTGAGAAGTCACACATCATTCTTATTTTTGTTCCTTTGTATTTTTCCCTCTGGCTATTTTTAAAATTTTCTCTTTATTTTTGGCTTTCAGCCTTTAGACTATAATATGCCTGTTTGGCTTCCTTCGTATTTGCACTGCTTGGGGATCACTGAGCTTCCTGAATATGTGGGTTATTAATTTTTATTAAATGTGGAAAAATTTGGTCAATATTTCTTCAAATAATTTTTCTGCACCATTGTCTCTCTCTTGTCCATCTGAGACTCAAGTTGCACTTATGTTAGACTGCTTGATACCATCCCACATGTCACTTCATTCTTTTTTCGAATTTTGTTCGCTCTGTACTTTAATTTGGGTGATTTTATTGTCCTGTTCTCAGTTTTACTGATTCTTTCTTCTGTTGGATCCAATCTATTGTGAAAGCCATTGAGTGAATTTTTAAATTTTTGATATTGTATTTTTTTAGCTCTAGAATTTTTATTTGGCTCTTTTTTTCCCCCACAGTTTAAGAATCTCTCCTGAAACCCCTTATTCCTTCACTCTTTACCCATTTTTTGTGTATTTTAAAATATATTTATTAAACCATATTTCTCATAGTAATTTAAACATTCTTATCCATTAATTAGAACATCTGGATCATCTGTGGGTCTGCGTATATTGACTGATTTTTTTCACATATTCCTGTTTGTTTTTTTCTTCACATATCTAGTAATTTTTGATTGTACACTGCATGATAAATTATAGAGATTCTGGATTCCCTTATCTTCCTCTGAAGAGTGTTGAGTTTTGTTTTGGTAGGCAATTAAATTGCTGGCGGATCACCTTGATCTTTTGCAGACTCAGTTTTATGCTTCATTAAGGCAGGTCTATCTTAGTTTTGCCGTTTGTCCTTGGATAAATCCCTTAATCCTAGCATGTGGTATTTATTACAAAGATATGGCCCTGATGGAATTACAGTGGAAAGTCTGAGGTGTTTGCCAAGCCCTTCTAACCTGAGAGTACCCAAATTCCAAACTCTTTCTCCTCTGCAGTGGGCATTTGTTAAAACTGCCATTCAGTTTTTCAGATTTCCAACTTGTTTCTCTTCTAGGCTCCTCGGAGTCTTATCCCATGACTAGTTCAGAAGTCAGCCACAGATTTGAGGGGTGTTTGAATGCAGGTTTTGTGGCTCCCCTCTATGAAGCTCTCTCTTTTCTGGGATTTCTCCCTCCTCAATTCCCAGTTGCTCTGTCATGTCTAAACTCTGACCTCTAAATCTGTGGGTCAGTAACACTCAAGATTTCTGCTTTAGCCATTTCCAGGAGATTTGTGAGGGTTGAAAGATGCCCTAAAAAAAGACATATAAATGTGAATCTCAGCTAGTGTGATTCCCCTGTTTCATGGGCCAAATTTCCTCCAGTTTCTTCCTGCTTTTCATCACTGTCTAGTGCCTCCAAACAGTTATTTTATATCTTGTTCCAAGTTTATAGTTGTTATCAGCAGAAGAGGTAGTCCGATATCAGCTACACCACTGTTACTAGAAGTCCTTAGTCTCCTCTTTGACATTATAAACTATCCTCACAGTGGTTAATGCATGAAACTCTTATTGGCTATTAGTACATTTTCTAAGACAGAAGCTGGGGTTCTCTTTGATAGCTTGACCACAGCCACTGGTTCCCAGTGACCAGCTATTCCCTGCCTGTCTCATCTGCTCACCTACAGTAGCTATTTCGGCACAACAGGAGCTTGTGTGAATGATGTTTTTAAAGTGATATGAATTATTATAGTGACTGACTAACCACCATGAGGTTAAATGAGTGAGCATCAGAAATATGAAATATGCTCCCAGAACTCTTTGGGAGGCCAGAGAGTGTAACAATTTGGAACAAATGCTTTGGTGTTAGATGTCCTAGGTTTGATCTTGAGCAATTGCTTAACTTCTGTGAGTCTCCATTCTCTCATTGTAAAATGGGAATATTATCTCACAGGTCATTGTGAGAATTAGTTAAACTGATATATATATATATATATATATCTTAGCACAGTGCCTTGCATAAAGTAAGTGTTCCTTAAATCATTATTAGAAATTTGAAAAGTAAAAAAATGTCTTTGCTATCACCACACTGTTAAGGGTGAAAGTAGCAAATTCAGGATGAATTTTCCCTGGATCACTGTTACTCAGAATGTAATCAACAGACCCCTGTAACAGAATTGTGTGAGATTGCTTGTTAATAATGCAAATTTCCTGGTTCCCACCTTAGAACTACTAAACCAAGATTGGCGGGGTGGGGTCTAAGAATATGAATTTCTAATCAGCTCCCCAAATAATTCCTATGCTCACTAAGTTTTAAAAACTACTGGATAATTCAGAGACAAAAAAAAAATTCTTGAGAGAGAGGGGTGGAGAGACTGCAAGACTTTGAACTACTGCCTCACCTCCTAGAAGTTTGGATTTTGTTGCCTTTCTCGCATTGATGTCTATAAGCTTATTATTTTAGATGGAGGCTGAAAAGTTTTTAGTCATCCTTAAGTGTCTGGCTGGAGGGCGATCGGCAAAGTGATTAAACCAAAAGAGGTTATAATTCATCCTTCACATTCATGGTTAAAGGCATCCTGCTGCATAGCTTTTCACCTGTGAAGTATTCCACAGCTCTTAACTCATCTTTTACTAAGTGGAAATCCCACATTCCTAGAAGAATAGATATTGTTTTTAATCCTTCATTTCTCTCGCTTTCAACAAACATGTTAAAAACAAATTTTGGATTGTAATTTTCATTTCCTTTTTATTGTGGAATCGTGGCAGAGTTTTGTAATCAACTTAACATTGCATCTGGACTTAACACAATGTAGGGTAATTATAAGGGTCTAAGATACAGTGTGATTCTGGTTTTTAAAATGTGAGTTATTTATTTATTTATTCTTTTGGTGAGGAAGATTGGCCCTGAGCTAACATCTGTGCAAATCTTCCTCTATTTTGTATGTTGGACGCTGCCACAGCATGGCTTGATGAGAGGTGTGTAGGTCCATGCCCAGGATCTGAACTCGCGGACCCTGGGCCGCCAAAGCAGAGTACCTGAACTTAACCGCTACACCACCGGGCCAGCCCCCAAATCTGAGTTCTTTGAAAGAAAACAGAAGTTCCTATTTTTAGCAAACAAATGAAAAGACTAAAATAGTGTCACCAAAGTCAGAAGGAAAAGAGGCCAGGATAAGGCCTCATGAGAGTGAGTCTTAGGTATCTAGTATATTGCCTATCACTCAATAGGCACTCACTAGAGATTTATTACACAAATGAATGAATGAATGCACATTATGTGCTTTACATTTGGAACTGATGGAGCCCCACTTTTGAGTGGGTAAATGGGTACGTCTTGTCTTATGGAAGTCCTCCCCTCACAGTTTCTCCCCTTTCAACCAAATGTGCTGGGATGGAAAGACTTGTACAAGTGCCAATTGCAGAAGTTGCTGAACGGCTTCCAGGTTGGGACAGGATCAAGGGTGATCTATCAGGAGGCCCCTGCCTGTGGAGCCCTGTATGGACATGCTCCTCTCTATCCTACTCTTTACCCCACAACCCACTTCCCAGAATTTTCCACAATTTCTCAGCTTCCTTATCTATATTGTCTCGCAGAGTGCTACTTAACTCAGGATCCTTGCCTACTGCCCTCCAAAGGGACCTTTTTGAAAATCTTACTAGACAAGTGAGGAGCAGAAGCTCTAACCATGAAACAGACCCCTTTGATCTGGGAAAAATACATCCCACACCCAGCAAAAACTGGGTGATCAGCAGTGGTGGTGTTATGGATTTGCTTGCTAGCTGTTTCACTTGCTGAGGGAATTGTTTTAATTTTGTAGGCTGTGGAAGACCTGGAGAAACATACTCTAATATGCAAGGCACAGGCCCCAATTAATGTTTCACCCATTGCCTGTGGCTTGACAGTTTTCCTGACTTGTTGCAGTCATAAGTGTGAAACTCTGGGGGTTTCAGTTAAATTATTTTGTGACACGCAGCCTAAGTTTTTCATTCCCAAACCTTGCCTTCTATTGAAAGAATTTTAGGGTATTGCCTTTTTACGGTGACTATGTATGTATATGTGCATATATATATAACCATGTTTTATTCACCAAAAGATGGGACATCTGATCCCTGTTTATTGTGGTTACTGCCTTTAAAGATCAATGGGTGATATAACCAATAAATCCACAGTTCTGTATAAGGCAAGTATTAACACTATGAAAATGTATAGAGGAAGGGGAAACAAAGTTGGCAGTTAACACAGCACACATACAAGCTGAAAGCTGATCTTAGGTGAATGGTTTATGCTGGTGGGCCAGGGACGAGAGGGTACAGCACAGGTTGACGGTGATTGTTAAGAATTAAAAGATTGCAGTGGACACTATTGAGGTCTTGCTCATATCCCCTCACCCACACCACCTGTAGTGGGTTGAATAGTGGCCTCCCAAAAAATATGTTCGTGGTGTCCTAACCCCCAGAATGTGTGAATGTGACCTTGAGGGTCTTTGCAGGTGTAATTAAGTTGAGCATCTTTAGATGAGATCATCCTGGATTTAGGGTGGGCCCTAAATCCAAAGACAAGTATCCTTAGAAGAGAAGAGAAGAGAAGGGGAGAAGACAGAGACATGGAAGAGAAGGTGATGTGAAGACAGAACAAGAAACTGGAGTGATGTAACCACAAGCCAAGGGAAAGTAAGGAACATCTGGCGCCACCAGAAGCTGGCAGAGGCAAGGAAGGATTCTCCCCAGAGCCTTCAGAAGGAGTGTGGCCAGGATGACATTTTGATTTCAGACTTCTGACCTCCAGAACTGTGAGAGAATCAATTTCTGTTGTGTTTAAGCCACTCAGTTTTTGGTAATTTGTTATGGCAGCTCTAGGAGACTAATATACCACCCCAGTGCACACTGGCTGGCTGGACTTCCAACTGCCAGAACCTGCATTTCTTTACCTGAAGGCTTCCTCTGGCTGCCAAGACCTACTCTGTCCACTTGCTGAGCAGGCTAGGCCAGTTGTGCCACAGAATGAGTGTCCCTGCCTTAGCAGCTCTCATGTAAGGACTGATGGGAGTCAGTGTATAAAGACACCAGCCCCCTTGCCCCTTGGGTGGGGTGACTCTGAGGCATGTGTCCTATGCTGGCTCCTAGAATTTAGCTCCAGCTCTGCACAGTGGTAACTAGTGTGACAAACTCTGTATGGACTTCCCTCCCTTCCCCAGATTCAACTGTCCACTCCCATACCAGTTTTTGCTGGGATCATCTCTCAAATAAACTACAGATCTTCCTTGACTTGTGATGGAGTTACAGCCCAATAAACCCATTGTAAGTTGAAAATGCTGTAAGTCAAAAATGCATTTAATACACCTAACCCACCAAACATCATAGCTTAGCCCAGCCTACCTTAAACGCGCTCAGCACACTTACATTAGCCTACACTTGGGCAAAATCATCTAACACAAAGCCTATTTTATAATAAAGTGTTGAATATCTCATGTAATTTATTGAATACTGTACTGAAAGTGAAAAACAGAATGGCTGTATGGGTACAGAATAGTTGTTAGTGTATCATTTGTTTACCCTCGTGATCATGTGGCTCACTGGGAGCTGCGGCTTGCTGCCACTGCCCAGCATGATGAGAGAGTATCATACAGCATATCGCTAGCCTGAGAAAATATCAAAATTCAAAATTCTAAGTACAGTTACTACTGAATGCTTATCACTTTCTCACCATCGTAAAGTCGAAAAATCGTTAAGTTGAATCATTGTAAGTCAGGGACCATCTGTACTTATATTTGAATGCTTTTCTCAGAGTCTGCTTCAGGGGGGAACCTGAAGTAAAACATAAATATAAAGGAAATGACATATTGTCCTGGTAGCTTAGAGAAGGTACCATCTCAGTGATGGTGCCTTGGGCACCATGAAAGTTGTCCGATTCTACTCTTATACTAACAGAAACCTGCTGTTATCAAAAATGATCTCTTGAGATATGTATTTATCCACAACCTCTTTTTCAAAGGGATTTGAAGTAGCATTTGAATTGTGGTATTTAATATATCACGTCATATTCTTTTAATCTCTCCACTACAAAAAAACATTATGATGCCCTGGCACATAATTGGTGCTCAATAAATATTTGTTAAATGAATGATTTACTTAATATATACATATTTGGATATAATATCTCAGAAAGCCTTCTGTATATATATTATAAAAATTATTTTAGGGAATATTCTGGAAATGAATAAAACATTTGTCTTCTTTTCAAGTGAAAATCTTCGATTACTACTGTTTTCTAGACCACTGTTAGATGAAATATTTACTTTAATCTAGTTAATATCCATAAATAGTTTATCATATTTCAATTTTTAGTTGTTCATCAGTCTATGCTTTATGTAGATAAATGATTAATAAGCTATATCTCTGCCCTCAAAGTTGGGGTCAATACTAGTAAATGACACATGGCCATTTTTATTTTATGCGAACATGTTTTTCTCTATGTTAACAATCAGATGCTCTTTTTTAGAGTTTTCTAAATTCCTTTATTATTCTCATTATTCAATACTAAATTAGTTACTCCTTCTCCCATATACTGTTTTTTGTGAAATTTGAAAAAAACACATTATGATGATTTAATAATAAGTAAAATACCATACCAAATTTTCCAGATATTATATTTCAACTCTTCCATTATTTGTTTTCGTTAAGTATACCTGCCCTTTTTTGGTTCCCATAGACTCTTCCCTTGCTTTCATTTAAACAAGCAAACCAAAAATTCTCAAGTGGAGAAAAAGGTGAATATTTTCTCATAATAATTTTCACTGAATGCAAAGCCTGTCTGCATATTCAAAAATGCTTGCTTTTTTTTTTATTGAGGTAACATTGGTTTATAACATTATATAAATTTCAGGTGTACATCATTATATTTCAATTTCTGTGTAGACTACATCATATTCACCACCCAAAGACTAATTACCAAAAATGCTTGTTTGTATATTGTTTGTCTTAAATGGTTAAGTGAATCTTCTCCAAATATTGGTAAAAAGTTTTTGAAGCCACTGACTTCATTGTTCTTTTTATTTCTTCTCAAAACAATGAGGAGATGGACTGAAGGTCAAGTAAACAGTTTATAAACAAAGGGTAATAAGCTCCACAGGATTTTTAAAAATAAAAACTTTTTAATGCAGATATGCCCTGGTGCAGCCAAAGTGCTTTAACTTCAAAATTATCTGGAAATAACTGCACAGTCCAGTCTCTGTAGAAAAATTATATTTGACCTTTTAAAAAGGTACTGCCCACACTGATGACTTTTTTTCCTTAAAAAAATATAGGAAATTATGACAAGTTTCAAGTTTGTTGGAATAGAGGGCAACTGGCTGTGGAAAAGTCTGCTGAAGTCGTACAACCAAGAAATGACTATTTCCCTCATTCCAAAAGCAGCAGCTTCTTTTAAATTCTTTTTACTCATTTCTTAACAAAACACTTTTGGGTCCATGCATTCAACCAAGAAATCTTTATTGGAAATTTCTTAGATCTTCAGAATCCTTCTTGCTTCCATTTATTAATTTATTATCAAATGCCTCATTCACTGGAAAAAAATATGAGCAAATTTTATATTAATCTAACTGGATAGTGTATTAAGTTTAATCTTTAATAAAAATTTACAGAGTGGGATAGAAATGTGACAATGTTTCAATAACCCATTCTCATTGTCTGTGCTCACAGTGAACTGAATGCTTATCCCTGTTTTTCTATAGCAACAAAGTATTTTGTATTAAAACGAGGCCATTTGTTGACATGTGGATTTGTGTGCGATTTTAAACATTGTTGAAAAGCACAAAGTCTGGGGACAAATATCACATAAAAAAGAAATTAAACTGAGATATTTTGTACTGAAGCACAAAATCCAGGAATTAAGAAACTGATTGATCCAAGGATGAAACCTAAGTTAAGATTCCATTATTGTGTCAGTCTTTAGGGAGGAAAAAAAATCCCATCGTCTAGATTTTATCATAAATGCTGGTGCAAATAAGTTTTCGGTTGAGGTTATGAATTGAATTTAAAGTAGCACAAAGTACTTTATTAATAACTTTGAGATATTTTATTACTTTACGCGGCAATCTGTCCAGACATCACACAAATAAAAAGAGAAGTCTCAGCATTTCTTTGCTGCAGAACAAACTATTTCGTATGATATTTTTTTTCATTTCTAGACTAATCCACTATCAGTATGCTTCTCCCAATGACTTTGCTGTGATTTTTAAGGGTTTTTGATGGCTTCTTTTTACATTTGTGATGCAATTTCAGGTGTAAGGATATAACACTTCTTCCCAATTATTCTTTGGAATGGTGAGGACTCATAGTCAACGATAATCTAATAATTCATAGACCACTCTGCGATGCATTATATAGTATTCGTACACAGATCTGCCTAATCCAGTTGCTTATGCTCAGTAGGATCCTGACAACTGTTTGCATTTCCTGAGTGGACACTGGTATTGCTGGTGTGTGTGTGAAGAGTGATGTCAGGCAGACATTCTGCATGGCACGGTGGTAAGAGAAAGCCACTTCCGAAAGCTCTGGGGTCTCAGCAAAGTGGATTCTCAGGCCTTGACTGTAGGTTTTCAGATATAAAGTCTCATCTAGCCATCCAGCCCAGCAATTGAGATATCGGGAATATTTACTATTCTTCACTGTGGGTCAACTCACCAGGAACCGTGTACTCATCACGCTTCTCCTCTAGTCAAACTCTAACCTCAGGGCTCCTGGGCTCCACTCCATATTCACCAGCACAAGGGGGATCAATGACAAATCTCTCATAAAAACGTATCCTTGCACACAGTAGTTTGGTTTCAAAGTTTTTGTAAAGAAATTAAAAAAGAGAGAAAGTTCAAGTTTCTTGCACAAAAGGAGACTGAACCACCTTTCTGCGTGAGGTGGATGCTGCAGGGAACTGAACTGACAGGTCAAGCTTTTCCACAGGACTGGGTTGTTTTTGAAGCCATGTTCAAGGCGAGCTTCTTCTCAGCACTCAACACAAAATGTTGTGCTTTGTATTAAGTAGGATCTCAAAAACATGTGAGCTGGGACTCACTGTCACCCAGGTCTGAATGGGATGTTTTCAGGGATTCTGTTACTGTTTGTCCCTCCTCAGGATGTTTGTGAAGAAGGAAAACACCGAACAGAAGAGTTAGACACTCTTGTACTTAGAGTAGGTTTTATCAGATTACAGTGAAAGCCATCCGTCCTTGTCAACAGCCTGTAAAAAGGGTGGCAGGATGGAGACAGCACTGTTCCGTTGTCACCAGCTTTGCTTCTCTGCTGTCTGCCATTTCTGAGCCTCACAAACATTACAGCAGAGTTATAGACATAGTTTATGCACTTAGAATGGCTGCTAGGGAAGTGTTCGTTAAAATTTAAAAAAAGCAAAGCATAATGGAGATTTTTCTCAGGGCTCTGTAGTCAAGCAAATCTGTTCATAAAGAGTGATTGGTTTCAGAGGTTATGTGAGACACCGTCATTCAAGACATTTCCAGACACAAACTAGATGATAGCTTAACAATTCAAATACACATGAATCTTTTTCCCTCTGCATATTTAAGCTTTATAATACTAAAGACATCAGTGCTTGTGTTTGGTGAGAGACATTCTGTCTACAAGGCTAATGATTTATGGCAATTCTATAATCCCACCAAGCCTGGCCAATGACTTCTCTATTCCTTGGGGAGCTGGGCTCCCAACGTAGGATTAAAAAGAGCAGAAATTGAATCAGTTTATTGGATTGCACCCATTGCAGCTCTCCATGACAAGGCTCCAAATTATATTTATCCCTAGAATCAGCTGAGATGAACTCCTTTTACCTTATCAAAGCCTAGTTACACTGTCCAAATATAATTTTCAAAAAGTTAAAAACATGACTCATAAGAGTATAGTATGAACACATGTTGAAGATTTATTAACTCATTAATGAGAGAATAGGTATCATGGTATTAGCTGGTTGAAAGAGCATTTTTGAGGGACTGGGTATTTATAGGCATTTAAAAAGGATATTAAAATGCTATTAGATACAAAACTATTATTCTACAAAACAATAAAAACCATAACCTTTGGAATTTTGTTTTCAATTGGATAGAAATTATTTGCATCATTACTGGAAAAGATCTACAAGTTAACTTGTAACATCACAGAATCTGAGCCAGTAATTAATAGTAAATAGCAAAGTCAAACAAAGATACATTCCTATAGATAAGTAAACAATCCTTAGTGAGCTTGTTCCAAGATGACGTTAAAAGGACTTTATTTCCAAGATTTAGATATTTTTTCTTAACACCTTGTGTTACATTAATAAGATGAACCTAGATTTCATTTGCTCCTGCCTGCCTCCCCACACCTGCCCCAGTTTGATTTAAGGCCCTCAGGCCCTGCAGAATATTCACTTCCCTATGCCAATGGGAATTTTGGGGACTAACCAGGAGGAGAACAGATCATTATTTTGCCTGACTGCAGCTCTACTCTGCTGGGTGCTTTGGCTGCCACTTCTGCCCCTTTGGCCATCACAGTCTCTATTGTCGCTGCTCAGCTGTTGATGGGGCATCTGTAACCTCGACAGATGCACTGGAACCTTCGGCCCTGCTGTCAAGTGCATGGTGGTCTCTTCTAGGTTGGATCTGCACTGTGCTGATAAATGTTTAACAACTGGCTCTCAAAAACGAAAAGCCCTGATTTGTAACGTTTGCCAATTTTCATGGTAGAAATACTTGCACTATGGCCAATTTCAAGCTGCCAATGTGATGTCAACCAGCTAAGCTGGTACAAGCCAGCTCCAGTACACCGTTGGCTAGAAGCAGGAGGGGTGTCTCTAACCGCTGAGATAAAAACTGTTCAAGACTCCCACAGCAGTGCTCCTGAGGCTGTTCCAAGGGTTTTAGTAAAGCAACTCTCAGCATTTTTTCTTACACCTTTCCCTGTTTCTCTCAATGACCCAGTAGGAGAGCCTCAGTCATTGTAGGGAAGAGGCAGTTCCAGTGGGACCCAGAGCAACCCTATGTCTGGCTTGCCCAGCCAGGCCAGCACTTGGTTAGACAACTGAGTCTTGAGAATGGAAAGCTATAAGAAAAAAAATACTTAAAGCTATTTTATTAAAATCCTAGCAAACACTCAGCTTCAGGAGCACTACAGTGAGATCCTTGAGTAGTTGGAAATTGTTTGAAACTGCTATAAACTGAAGGAGTTTAAATGTGTACAACCCAAATACAAATGTTCTCAGATTTCTGTCTTAAATCTAAGTAAGTATCATGTATTTGGGGGTAGGCTTAGAGGTCGCCCATTTGCCAGAGGGCTTAGAACCTGTCCCAACATTTATGCCCTGCTGTTATATCTAATATCCTAACTTTCCAGTCCTGAATGACAAAATAACCAATAGAGATTTGCTCCATTGTTATGGCTAAAATTGACCAACCTAAGGATTGCCTGTCAACCTCATCTTCCTTGAGGAGTTGCTCATTCAGGATCCTATTTCACCACATGACCTGGAGCATTTTGTTTTCTTGGACCTCCTCCTGATCCTTTATGTACTTCTTGAGTGTTGTGAACAGAACTGCACACAATGTTCTAGCTGTGGACACATTGTATTTGGTACAAAGATAGGAATAATTTCTGATTTATTTTATATACCTCTTCAGAAGCGTTGCAGCATTTTGCTAGTTTCTTTTGTCTGCAGAAGCATGCCGAATCAGCGTCTTCTGGGATTCAACCAGAGGCATATCTGCATGTTTGGGGAATTTTCCATTTATTACGTTCCTCACACAGACAGGGACCTAACCGTGGCTCATGCTAGCCCACTCAGGGCTTTTGTCCAAAATAGAAAGATGCTCCTTCCTCTAAGTGGAAGTAGCTCTGTACCAAGGCACAAGACTTGTTAAGTTGAATATGAGCTGGATTTCAGCATTAATTCCTAGAGTGTCTGACTATATTTACCTTCCTACCCAGAGAAATGCTGATCATCCCTCTTTGTCTACTGACTCTAAACCAGACTTGTAGCCTCTACAAGAGACCCTTCAGAACAGAACTTTTCAGATCCTCTTCTAAAGGAGCGATGCTATGACGGCAGTCCATATTTTAGAACCTGGGAAATGCAGCAGGCTGGGCATTAGCTCCACAAGGCTGAGATGCCCACTCCCTGTCCTCATCCCAGAACTCTGTACTTGGCAAGTGGTCTTCAAACTTGTTTATTTTTGCTTACCTCCTAAAATAAAAATAAATAATTTCAATAAAAACTATGCAGCCTCTAGGACATTTTTAAGTTGACATGTAAAATTTTTTACCTTAAACCTAAATAGCTGCAAAGGATGTTATTTGTGGGATATTATAAATATTGACATTTAAAAATAAAACTCTTACATCACCCTTTTGAATGTGCCTCAGTCCGTTTGGGCTGCTTATACCAGAATACCACAGGCTGGATGGCTTATAAACAACAGAAATTTATTTCTCACAGTTCTGGAGGCTGGGAAATCCAAGATCAAGGTGCTGGCAGATTCTGAATCAGTTGAGAGCCCACTTCCTCAGTCATAGAACAGACGGCCATCTTCTTGCTGTGTCCTCACATGGTGGAAGGGGCAAGGAAGCTCTCTGAGGTTGCTTTTATTTAGGGCACTAATCCCATTCATGAGGGTTCTGCCCTCATGACCTAATCATCTCCTAAAGGCTCCACCTCCTAATACCATCACATTGGGGATTAGGTTTCAACATATGAATTTTTGGGGAAAAACATTCGGTCTGTAGCAGAATTATCCAAAGGAATCTAAATATCATAGTGTTTTGATACCAGCCATCATCCTTTAAAAAAGTACATGAACAAGCTCGTCTTTAATAGACAGAAATTTCACAGCCCTCCTTTATCTAATTGAACTTTGTTCCATTCTGCTTCCCTCACAGGATTTTATTCTAATGTAATATATTTTTGTTTTACAGAATTTTATTAATCACTGTATTATATTCTCTACAATAAAATATATATAAATTAATATTATTATTATTTTTATTTCCTATGACTACAAGACTCTAAGTGTTTAAAAATGTCTTCTGGATTGAGTCATTGTTATAAAAGTTAGTTGTTCCCAACTGATTAAAATAATATAAATATATTACAAATTTTGGTAATCATTAAAAATAAAAAGTAAAATTTTATTGAAAATACATTTCCTACTACAGTAAATGGAGATCTTTAAAAAATATTTCATGCATCTATAGCTGAATATTTTTCATTGCTAGAATGAAATAGGGCTTGCATGATTTTATTCTTATTTTTAAAAAATGATGTGAGCCATAAATAAGATGAAGGGAAGGGGTTTGTTATATCAATTTTACTCAGTTGTTTGAACTCCTTCTAAGTTACATACCAAAAAATCACATGGAAATCTATTTTCAAAAACAATCTTAAATCATCTATCAGCTGACAACTCAATAATATCATAAAAGCTGAAACCACTGGACTTGCAAAGTTTTGTGACCCAGTCTTGAGAATCCTTCACTTTTTCAATGCCAACCCCACTTATTTTGAGTTGTACCTTTGTTTGACATTCTAGAGATTTTAATACCCCAGGGAAATGCACCAGAGTAATAGTCAGGAAAAAAGAGAGGTGTGCCCTTAGGAGAGAGGCAAATGTGAAAGAGGAGGTGGGAAAAGGAGGTAACTTCAATCACAGGCCTGTTCTCAGGCAGATCACATTTGGAAAAATTGAGGATCTGGACACTGTTCTCTTTAAAATCCAACTGAGTCCACATACTTCATGGAAAGTCTTCATGTGCTCCCAAGGTATGTACCTGTTTGAAGACCATTGTACCTGCTACTTATGGTTGCTAGATTTAGCAAATGAAATTACAGGACACCCAGTTATATTTGATTTCATATAAACAACAAACTTAATTAGTATAAGTATGTTCCATGAACTAACTATAATGTGCAATTTTTGGTAGATACATATACTGAAAAGTATTCATTATTTATCTAAAATTCAAATTTAACTAGCTGTCCTGTATTTTATTTGGCAACTCTAGCTACCTTATTGTGCAAATTACTGTTACAGCTCTTGGGAGGTGATCTCTTCCTTGCAGACGATGAAACGTCTCAAGGGCAAGTTCAAGTCTTAATCATCTTTGTAGTTTTTGTTTCCTCAGCATTTAGCAAACTAGGAAACATCAAGGAATACTTGTTGAATGTTTGAACAAAAGAATAGTTGGCATATAATGGGCACTCTATAAGTATTTGTTGAATGGAAAAGAACCATCTGGTCTTGGCTTCTGGGCAATGGATTTCTGGACCGCACTTTTAATAACATTTGGTGCCCTCCATGGGAATAACTAACTGTTTCTGACCTTACTGCTTACCCACATCCTGCTGCTACGTCTTTGATTGTATAAATTCTCACGCCCAGATATTTACTTGTTTAATTCTACATACCTAGGCATAGCAGTCATTTTACTCAGGTTCCATGTACCTACATGTGGAAGAACCTTCCCAACCCACTCTGAATAAAATCCAAATGCCTTATAATGGCTTACAAGGCTACACATGATTTGGCCCCTGCTCTCTCTCTGATCTCAGTTCCTGTTACTTTCCCCATCCCTAGTTCTGCTCTAACCACACTGATTCTCACCTCAAGGCTTTGCATTTTCAGTTCCTTCTGCCTGAAATCTTTTCCTCAAGATCTTTGCAAAAGTCTTATTTACTCATCTCATTCAGATCTTTGCTCAAATGCCACTTCCTTGGGGAGACCTTTGTTGACAACCCTGATTGGAATAGCTCTCCTCCTCCTGCACCTTGAATGCTGTCCTGGCTCTTCTAGTTGTGACCAGACACTGGGATTTATGCTCAAGATGCTGGAGAAAAAAAACCTCAAATGCCTCCATGCCTGAGCTTGCTGGCCCAAATAGCAGGGGGCTCAGAGCAAGGTCTCTCTCTCGCTTCCACCTTTCAAATCTCATGTGAGTGCATCTGATTAGTGGAGCCTTAATCATACCTAAAATCCTAGCGCAAGGGAATCTGGGAAATGTAGTTTTTAGCTCTCCAGTTGCTGAGTTCAGCATGATACCAAAGAGGGAGAGTGGAATGAATGTCATATCTGCCATATCCACTACAACTACATGGCCATTACATATAATGTTTAAAATAATATTTATATGTGAAAAAATTTATAAAACAGTAAGAAAATACCATTTTTGTTTTAAAAATTAATATAGTGCCTATGTATATATAAACGGTAAGAATATATACCAAAGCTAATGGTATTTCTGAGTAGTGGCTGTAATATGTTGATAGAATAAGTTTTGAATAGGATGGGAATGGAGATGGGATTCAAACATGTGATGGGATTAAGCTTGGGACAGGAGAAGGGCCATCCTGTCCTAAAAGGTTGGAGAAGAGAAGATAAGAACAAATGTTCAAAGACTAGTTGTAGGAGGGGAAGGGAGTAGTGAGATGGTTCTTAACTGTTGGCCTTATTTTTGCTGCAAAGTGGAGCCAAGGCCATTACTGAGTGTGAAAGGGGAAGCTGTAGGGTTGGAGGCATTGGATTAATGGTGAAGTTTCCAGACTATAGATATGAAAAATGGTAGAGACAGCTGGTCAGGCTCAAATACAGTTGTTTCTGGTGGGCAATGAGGGTCCAGCTGATGTAAGAAAGTAGCCAGTGCTGTTGAGGTCACTTCTCCAACAGGACTCAACAGCCACAGAGGCTGACTGTGGTTTGGGGTGTCACAATCTTCAGCCCACCTGACATTTGTGGAATGATGTAAAGTTTCCCATCAACAATCATTGACTTTGACCACATCAGACATGACTAGGCATTCATTTTTTTTTATTAAGGAGGCAGCTATATGTAATCAATAAGAGTTTGGGTTCTCAAGTACAACTGCCTGGATACCAATCCAGGCTGAATCACTTATTAGAGTTGTGTGATTTCTCTATGCCTTAGTTTTCTCATCTGTATAGTGGAGGCAATAATAGTATTTATTTTACAGAGTTGCTGTGAAATTTAAATGAAATAATGCAAAGTGTTTAGAACAATTTCTGTCACATAGTAAGCCCTTAATATATCTTGTTTGCCATTGCTATTATTAATCTGTGTTAGTATGGAAGAGTGTGAAAAAAAAGTGTGATTTAATTTTATTACCTATTTCCACTTGCCCACTAGACCTGACCTCAGGCCTGCTTGTTATACCAACACAGTTGAGAAGTAGTGTCCTTTCATTAATCAAATATTCTGATTAAGAGCTCATGGCCATATATTGACTAGCAATTTCCAAAGCAGCACTGTACAATAAAATATGCAGAACATGAATTTTTTTCATTGTATGTAATCTACTCTTTGATGGATTAGGGGGGTTTAAGCACCTGTTACAGATTGGGTTCCCCAGGAAGCAGATTGTGAGATGGAAATTAACATGCAAGAAGTTTATGAGGGAGAGCTCTTAGGATCGACACGAGTGGAAAGAAGGGGAAGGAAGCAGGAATGAACATGGGTGGAAGTCAAGCTGTAGTGCAGTCTCTGTTGAAGCCTCAGCCCGTCTCATTGGGGAGCTCTGAGCCTTGGATGGCCCCTCAAAGTTGTCTTGAATTGGAGTGAGGGGGTCCAGCCTTTATATCTGTGCATTGACCAAATATTTGATGCAGGCTACCCCTGAAAGGAAGCATGACCATGGGCGAGGTAGTTTACTTGAGCAGAGGCAATCCTCAAAGAGGGCTGATAGCTGATGACTAGCTTCTGACAGCCCTACTAACAGTTAGGAGAATAGTCTCTCCTTCCTTCTGAAGAGGGATCTGGGTGCCACATCAGACTGTGCACCACCTGATCCTTTGAGCACCATTATTTGAATGTCAGTTACCCAAATATGGTAGATGTACAGTTTTGTTAAAAGAGAACCTTGACCAATCAAATGTCAGGTGAGAGAGATTCCATAGTGCTTTGACCTTTTATGGAAACAGAGCTCAAGTGGTCTATTTATTGCCTGTGAAGCGATGTCATCATTCTACTGTGGAGTTCTGGGAACATAAGTGTGTGTGTGTGTCCTCCAATACAATCTACAGGCACTGTTCTTTCTCTCTCTTCCTGTAAACTATCCCTCCACTCTCCCAGTCTTACTTTCTCTATCTCTTCTGTTCATTGTTCTTTAATACTACATTTCCTTGTAACAGAAGAGAATGTAAGCCAGAGCCACAGGGGAATTGACCTTCTTGTGTTGTTTTCTACAGATGCTGAGGATTAGCTGAAAGAGGAACTTTTGAGGGGAAGGATTACCTGAAGGACACTGTAGGTCCCAGGGGTGGGAGGTCAGTGTTCTGGCAGAGATGATAGGCACGGCAGCTGGTATCATACGGCAATGGTGGCCTCGGGACAGTGGGGTGAACACTGGCCATTGGGCCTCTGTTTGGGAATAATGAAGGAGTGGCTGTCTTTGTACTTGACCATAGTATTTCATCGTGCCCCATGTCAGCCGGGGCCGTGGATTAAACATGGAGTTGGCGCTAGCTTACCCCTTCCTTTACCTTCATATTAACTTGTTCTATCTGGGACTTAAATTTCTTCAACCTATTGAAAATCATTTCTCTTGCCAGGGCTGCTTGTTAATAAGAGCCTGAGAAGGAAGGCAAGACATTGTTATTGCTCCTACCACTGTTTCAGCCCTGATGGCAGCGCAGGTGATTATTCTTGTAAAGCATTTACAGCAAAGTAGAACAAAGAAAATCTCCAAGACCTTATCTGTAAGGGATAGGAAATGGTGGCAGTAAATGGTGGTGTTCAAATGAAGGGTTCCAGCATTGTTTTCTCTCACCTCGACCTCACTAGGGATTTCTTATTTTCTTCTTTTGTACGTGGGTATTGAGAATTGAGAACTGGTTGGTAAAGTGCACGGCTTTATGATGGAGGAAAATAAGTACTAGTTATAGTGGCGTGTAGGATATGGTAATGCAGGATGCAAAGTCAGCCAGACAACACTTATTTGCTGAGTGCCTACTGGTGGCATGCAGCTCACTGAGGATATGCAGGAGAGCAAGGGGCCTTGAGTCAGTAGCAGATGCTGTCCATGCCCTGCCCTGCTACCTTGTCTTTACTACTTCAGTGCGCACAGGTCTTACTTACAATTGTCAGCACGTGTATTTCATTGCCTGGGGTTTTTTTTCCGGCTGTCACAGCCCACTTGTCTGCATGTAGGGCATCCCAGAAGTGCTGGGAATTAATGCCCCCTAGGAGCAGCCCTCAATCATGACTAACAGGAATGGATGTATAAATAGTCCACCTCCATCCCCCTCTACACTGGCTTCTGTAGGTCCCCGCTGGATTAACTTCAGTGTAGCTGGCTTATAATGGACATTTTGTTGGCTGCCTTGTTTTTCCCTGTCTCACTCCCTGACTCCTCTATGGATGTTTCCAGAGATCATCTCCCAAATAAACTACTTGTCCTCTGATCCTTATCTCAAGGTCTTCTGTGGAACCCAAGCTAAGGCCCAGTCTGTTGGGAAAGGTGGACATATTGACAAGTGTGAAGAGTGCTACAAGGAGATGTACAATTTGCTTCAAGCTACAATCTTTCTGCTTAATTTTCTGAGTGACATTCAGGGTCCCCTGTCATGAAGAAGAAGAGAAATTGGTAAAGAAGTATTTGTTTTGCTATATATAGTACAGGGAAGAAGTTTCACTGCTTTATTGGAAAAGGAGAAATACAATTACGAATCCAGCCCTGAGCGTGATGCCTTTGTCCTCTGTGTTGAGAAGGTTGGAAGTGCTTCTGATGTGCACTGCAGAATCTGGCTAGGTGTGGGGGTAGAGGGCTCCACTGGGCAGCAAGGGGAGGCAAAACGAGGGTCACATTTTCAGGACCTTTGTGGTGGATTCCATAACCCTAAATACACGTTTGATAACTTGCCATGTAAAGCTTTTTGTTAGCCTTTAAAACTAAAAGCAAAAGGACCAAAAGTGATAGAATTGGGACTAAGAAAAATCATTTTCCAGGCCGGTGCTGACCATTACAAAGTGGCTTCCTTGTGTTAACAGTGAGGAGCCACCAGCCCCCAAGTTATTTATTACAGTGTAACAGCTGCAATTCTATGGGTCTAGATGCATTCCCTAAAATTCTTTAAGCTTTCTTTCAAATACTGATTTTATTAGCGTCAGTGATTGTCTCTATTGAGTAGTTTAGCATATAGTGAGCTATACTGTTTTATCTTGAGCCAGAGCTCAGAAAATGTTGCTTAAGCAATGCAAAGGAAAGCCATTTTGTTTTGGGCACACTGGCTCAAATCACTGTCTTCTCTGTTAACCTGCTATTTACCTAGAGTGGAAGCAGGGCACTGCAGAGCAGAAATGAGAAGCGGGATGTGAACTCCCCTTTCCATCCCTATTCTCCCTCCCCAACCCCTTTGGCACAGAGGACCTTCTTGCCTCAGGAAATAGGGGAAGGAGGTGCTAATAGCATCTGGGGTAAATTGCACTCAAAATCTTGCTCTCAGGAGCACAGCTGCCAGTCAATTCAGCCACTGTGGACTGGTGTTTCATTTCCTTCCCTCTCAGCTGGAGGAAAGTGTTGTCCCAGGGTTCTACCAGGCAGGAAGGGGCCTTGAGGAAAAAGGCTGGGTTTGAGCTTCTAATCAAACACTTGCAAAGGTGCAGGAAATGGATTCTGTCCTCCCCACTGGAAGGATCTCCTCTGCAGTCATGTCCCCTTTTATCCAAATATGTGGCACGTGCAGAGAAACACATTTAGTATCCAACACCAACAGTACATTAGTGTAGCTTAGTTCATCTTGTCCCCTTTGAGAAGAGCCTTTCTTCTTCTGAATAATAGTAGAAAGTTGTTGTTGTTCCTACAGGGAGAATAATAGATATCTTGATGGGACAGAATCTGTGTAATGGGGAACCCTGGCAAACAGAGACTGCTGATTTCACAGAAAATAATTTGATTTCTGAAATCGTTATTTAAAGAGCACATCGATTTTCTTTTTAAATGAGGATTCCACCTGCTGTACAGGGAGGAGTGAAGGAAAGGTGCCAGGAAATGAAAGCCTAGTAAGGGATATTAGAGATGACTAAGTATTCTTACAAAACCACATCTAACACTGGGCATAAAGGCTGGCGTTGGAAAGCGGCCAGCCTGAGAAAAAGGAGCTGACTGTACTCCTCGCCAACTCCACTGGGCAGAGCTAGCAGAGGGGAAGCTGAAAAAGGGCAGTTGAGGAAGATAAAAGTGAATAGAAAAGAGACTATTAATTCAGAGTCTTAAGAATAACTTGTGCTTTTATACTGCAGCTGTTATTTAAGTTAAGGGAACCAAAGGGGAAAGAAAGGATAGAACCACAAGTCTTCTTCTAGAAGAGTTACCCATAAAGAATACAGACATTTCTCTGTCACTTCATCATTAAGCTTTATTTGTTCACTGCATAATTACCCCTGGTTCTTGCTCCTCTATGAAGGCATCTGATGGATTAAGCTACACTGACGTATTATTGTGTTTTGGACACTCATTGTGCTTCTCTGCACAGGTAGTATATTTGTATTTAAAAGGGAGTCCAAACTTGAAGAAATAATTTATCATGGGGGAGTGGTAAACTCAATTAGGTCAAAACCAAGTTTTGTTCCCCCTTTCTTGTCACAGACCCATTTGTTGTGGGTTCAAAAAACATTATCTCTCTGGATTTCTGTTGAACTGTTCATCATATTGCTTAAATGTGTGAGTGGAAAACGTAAAATATCAAAAGGCAAGTTACAAGACTAAATGGCAGAGATATGTGAGTTTACCAACACCCTCACCCCAACCAGCCCCATGCTTGGGTGAAGGCATCTGCAGAAGCTACAAGTTTTACAATTGTGTGAGGTCCGAATTGAACATCAACAGAAGACTCGACCTGGAAGGGATTTAGACACAGCAGGCCTCTTGCCAGAATTTTCCAGGATACAATGGATTATCTCTTTGCCTATGGCACCTTTCCAGGTGACCTCCTAACTCATGATTTGTACTCTGGGGTACTAGGTGGTGTACAAAAAACACCAAATTCCAGTCTAAAGTGAACAGATTTATTTCAATGTGCTTTAAGGTAGACCAGTACTGTTCAATAGAACTTTCTGTGATAATGGAAATGTTCTCCACCTGCACTCTCCAATATGTAGTCTCTAGCCACGCGTTATTGAGCATTTGAAATGTGACTAGTTTGGGGAAGTGGATTTTAAATTGTATCTAATTTTAATTAATTTAAATGTCAATAGTCACATGTGGCTAGTGTTTACTGTGTTAAACACAGTGCAGAGGTAGACCTTGGAAAACGAGAAAATGGAATAATTAACAACATTTATCTTTAACATTAAAGAGAAGGCTGATACCCTGGAGTCACCCATTTAAATAGCCGTTCATCCTGGTGGCCATGTATGTCTGTGAGTTTGAGCGACTAGGATGTTACTCAACTTTTCTTTGGGGAACATACACATTTACTGTTAAGGGTAGAGTCCTCTTGTCCTCTTTTTCAGCCTTCAGGTTAGACTAACACATAGGGCTGCTTTCTCCTCTAGACAATAGGCATTGCCTTCCAAAGCTCGATCAGTTTTTTTAATAAGAGCAAGAAGCTGGAGTCTTTCCAAAGAATAAAAGCTTTCCTTGGAGACAAGGCATTCTCTAGACACTGGCTGTGGAAACAAGTGGAGGCCTCTTAAGTAGAAATAACAACAGTCCTTCCTTCAACGCTTCCTAGGAATGACAGCATTAGTGGTCTGAATACATTAAAGGCCGGATCACTCTATGCCCACGCCAGGCGGATTGTATATATACATATTTTTAATTCCTTGCCCTTGGCCAACCAACAAAAGGGAATTGGGACTGAAATCCCATGTGAGCCTCCTTGGAATTTAAAGCCCACTTTGCTGAGACGGGATTAGGCAAGATAAAGAAAAAAGCAAGAAAATGGACACAAACACAATTAGACTAGAGCAGCCCTCGAGTCAAGTCATGTGTAATTTCCAATACAAAAAGATTTAATTATGCCATCACAACCAAAATCACTTATTAAGTGCCCATTTATATGTGATGCTGGACCGGGAAGATATACGGAAAAACTCAGACTCAGTCTCAGCCCACTAGACAGACAATAATGAAATAGAAAGATATTCAGGATGGGAATTAAATACATTAATGAATATTTACATTCAGTGCAAATGTAGCCCCCACAGAGCAGGCTTGAAACTCAAATGACTAAAGAACAAAGCTCTGGACTGTTCTCACTTGGATGCAGAAGGTAGGGGGAGGAGGATGGAGGAGGCTGTTTGGATCTCTTATTCTCTTTGCCATGTGCGTGAACATGCTATTTGTCCTTTGGGAAAGGTGTGTGTGTGGTAGGGACGTGGGTTCAGGACTTATGCAGCCTGGAAGCTGTTCTCTTCCTGCTCCAAATCAGAGAAACACAGTGAGCCACTGCCTCTTCCTGCAGCATGCACTAATATAGGTCACAGAAGGTGTGTGGAAGAGAGACAGGGAGAGAGAGAGAGAGAGCGCGAGAATGAGAGCTCAAGTGAGCGAGAGAACAGTGGAACTCCATGCACTACCAGGAGTCCCTCTAGACTAGGAGTGGAGCAGAAATTTTCTGGCCCAATGCTGTGGAGGTGAGAGAGGCAAACTAGGCTTAAAGCTAAGCATGAGACTGATGACCAAGAAACCAAGAGGAGGAATCCAATATTTTGTCAAACCAAAAGGACTAGAAGTGCAAAGTAGGTATGAAGCACAGAGCCAGGAATCCAGAAACCAGGAAGATGGGAGAAAGAAAATGGGTTGATAAAAAAACAGGAGAAATTTGAGGCAATTGCTTAGAACAGTTATCGTTGTTTGAAGCTTGTTTTTAGGCTGGCACATGCTTTGGTGGTTTGACTAAATTTGAAAGTTAGATGGGTCAGTGAGGTAACAACAACCAGTAAATTTGTAGATCATAAGCTGGAAGTCCAGCATTGCACAAATCTGTGCAATAGCCAATTAGGAACCTAGAACTCTAGGACAATCCATAGCCAAACCAAAGTGGCATCCTTGAAAGATTAGGAAAAGTGTGAGAATTCTCTAAGTATACTGGCTCTGACATGAAGACGTGGTCCTTCCGTAACAGACTGGTGTGGGTATGAAACAGCCTGGAACACGGACAATGGATGATCTAGGAATCTAAAAGGACACTGAAGCTTTCTCTCAAGTACAACTCCTTAGATGCTTTACCTCACTAAATCCAGTGGGAATTTTTCAGTCCCTGCTTATCTACTTGGTCAAATTTGATAGTGTGGATCAGTGTTACCGTTTTGAAAACTTCTGGCATTGGTTCCTGGTTTTTCAGCGTTCTGCACTAGACCCACTTTCCTCCTCACTTGACATCGATTTCTTTCATGGAGTCCATGGACTGTCTTCAGGTGATCCATGACCTGAACTCATCTCAGTCCAAGCCACCATCACCTCTTACCCAGACATTCCACAGCAGCCCCCTTACTGTTTTTGGTTTTGTTTTGCTTTAAGAGTGTGGTATTCTCTTTGCATGCCTGCCTCAGCTCATGAGATGGAAACTTCTGCTGGTCTTTCTTCCCCTTCAGGGAAATGCTGGTTAACTCCAACACTGCTACCTTCCCTGAGAAGTTTGGTAGAGGAGACTCTGACATTCTCTCCATTCCGCCCTATCCCTGACTTGAATGCTCCACAAACAATATGAAACTTATCTACGGGGTGAGATTGGGGTAAAGGTCATTGTCTGGCATGGCATTCTCTTTTTCCTCATCTATCCAATGTCTTCCATCTACCTGCCTTTGAGGCAGTGAAGGAAGTAAATTATATTAAAAATTTAAAAGTTACTACCTTAGAGACAGGCACCTCCACGCCCTAAGGATTCCTGGTATAGAAGGGAACGTTTATCGATCCTGACTGACTCTATTCATGAAAGACCCACCCTAAACTGTTCGGGGAAAAAACTGAGAACAAGAGAGTGCTCCAGAGGAATAAGTTTGGGAGGGTCGGGGTGGAGGGGGTCCAGATGGGGACGCGTGTGTGTAACCTGATAATCGCTTCGCGCCATAGCAATTCGCGCCATAAAATGTAACTTTTTAAATGTTTTAAATTAGCCAATCATGTAAGACCGCGCCAACCTTTTCCCGCTTTATGCTTCCGAATCCTATAAAAGAGCTTGCCCTTTAAGGTTGGGGTCGACTCTCTGTCTCCTCAAGTAGAGATACGTGAAATGGTCCGGAGCTCCGCTTAATAAAACCTCTTGCATTTGCATCAAGCTCGGTCTTCTGTGTCTGTGGGTCCGCGCCTTCCCGAGGCTGGAGTTGGGATTCCCTTTTTGGGATCCTACATTTGGGGGCTCGTCCGGGATCTGCGCGGTCACCCCAGACTCCGAAGACCCCTTGGAGGTAAGCCTGAGTGACTGGGTGTGTGAGTGTGTGCGGCGCCGCGAAGCATTGTTTTGATTCGGTATCTGGGCAGCTGCCGCTTCGGCCGTAAAGACCGAGCGGCTGCAGTGGCAGACGTGCTGGGAGCTGCAGGCTGCAACCCTGGGGGACGCCCCAAGGGACAAGGGGAGTCAGAAATGTTTTGGTGTGTCTTTGGTGTTCGTTGTTCTGTTTTTGTTCATCACGTGGACCTCATTTGACGAGATGAGATCCTACAGCTGGAAGACCTGCCTTCTCCCTGGACTACTGCAGATGGTGAGATACGGGAACGCCTGACAAAAGCCGGCAAAAAGGTAAGATTTCTTACCACGTCAGCCTCCCGGAATCTCTATCTGCGGAGTCCGGCGGAAAGAAATGGTGAAAATTTTTTCTCTTTCTAAATTTAGATTGGCAGGAGAAAATATTTGGGAAACTAGTTTCTTGGGCTTTTAGTGACTCTTGGTTTAAATTTGGTAGAGTACTCTTGGTTTTTGATCTTGATCCCTTTTCCTCCCAAAGGTAGTCTCTGTTTTTCTCTTTTGTCTGTGTCTTTTGTCATAAGAAGGAAATACCATAGGGTAGGACGCAGGCATAGGCCCTATTAGCCTGCTGTCCGGGGCGGCCCCACAGACTGGTGAGTTTGCAAGTCTCACCAGACCGGCGTCTACAAACTTTGCTGTGGGTTATTAAGTGAAGGTCATTGCCGAGGGCATCTTGGAAGCCAAAAAGGCCGCAAATTTAAGTGGGCGCGGGTCGAGCAGTTAAGAGCCATTAGGGCGCCGCCACTTTCAGAAGACCCCGTGACAGGATAAGTTGGGTCACGGAACGGGTAGATGACACAGGTCCCCGCCAACTGCAAGAAAATGTCCGCGGCAACGACGAGGTACTCTGTAAAAGCACACAGTCCCCAACCCTGCAGCACCTCCCCCCCAGGTATTATTCTGGCTCCAAGAGACCTAAGGCATGGCGTGGTTAAAGCTGTCATTGTGCACATAAAAAAAAAAAAAAAAAAAAAAAAAAAAAAAAAAAAAAAAAAACCAGATGAGGTTTTTCCTTCTGTCTTGTTCTGTGTCCTGAGAAAACTTGGCTTTGTGACCAGTGAGAATATTCTCCTTGGTCTCCACCATACGGAAGGTGCATTTACCGGGGTGCACCTTGATGGCCAGTCGAGTACACTGGGGTTCCGAACTGTCTCTGTCCGGCTGTGCCAAGCTCTCAGGGGAGTCTAAATATCTTTGGGAGTGAATTCTGTGGATCATGGGGGCTACATCATCTGCGCCCTCACCAGGGACGCCTCTTGCGTCCATGGGAAAGATTTATTCTAAGCGTGAAAAGTTACCTCCGGGTCTTTCCTTAAAAAGGCTTATTGGTTCAAGTCACTATTAGAATAAATATACAAGTGAAGATCCTACTCGTCAATGGCCAGACGACGGATCCTTTAAATTGGAAAAACTTCTAAATTGGGGAAAAAAAATGTTTTGAAAGCTCTCACATAATTGCTTAATTGGTACCTAAGAATTAAGGCTAGAAAAAGGAAGGAAAAAATTTGACTAGTCTTGAGACCTTGACTCAGGTTGCAGTTGAGTTAAAAACATGTAAAAATCTAAGTGTTGATAAGATTATAAAGGTTAGAATGTTTGAGCTGATTTTGTATAGAGAGGTTACATCAGCCTTGCCTGAGTATGTTTTAAAATATCTGACTGGGAATGCTCCCCTGGTCCAAGATTATAAGACCAAGACCTATTGATAAAAATCTTAATGATAACTATGTTTAAAGGTATAAGAAGTGATGAAAACTGCATGAAATTTTGTAGGAAAAAACTGATGTTATTTCTATTACAGAACTGGTTAACAAAAATAGTAATTTAAATGATGGCTAATTTTATCTGAAGTCTTATGAAGTCTTGTAGGCAATCTAAATAATTATTGGAAATAAGTAACTAAATAGTTGTGAAAAAAATGAACATTGGATAAACTTTACACAATAATTATATGTTATGGTGGTTACAGCTTCCAAACTCTTTCTGGTAACTTAAAACTTTAGAGTTTTGCTAAATTTTATGATGGAAATTCTCTGAGTATCATCATTTCCAAATAAGATAAGATATTAGACATTGATTGCTAAATGTACATTTGTCTACTTTTGGCTTTTCATTACAGGAAAACTAAAAGGTGTTTTAGGTCTATTGATAAACATGTGTTTTATTAAAAGATTGTACTATAAAGTAACATATTTCTGGAGGTTATGAAGTGTTCATAGATTTTCCAATCCACAAAATGCTAATGTAAAAAAGTTTATAACTGCTTACTTAATTTTTACTTAAAAGTCAAAGTCTATAAGGGTTAAAATTTCTAATTAATATATGTGATTGAAGCTACTAAAAAATTAAGAAAAATATGTCTGTGTACAAGGAAAGTAAGATGTATAAAGAAAGAACAAAAAATAGAAATGTTTTGTTTGGTCGATTAAGAAAGATAAATTTGTCCTCAAGTACTAAAAGGGAAAAAAAAGACATGGGACAGATTCTAAATGTAAAAAAAAAGTTATAAGTTTGTGAAAGAAAAATTCTGGAAAAAGAGTTTTTACATGGTCAAGTTGGCTAAGATTAAAATAAATTTAATTAAATAAATGAGTTTTAATATCAAAAATAAGCTGGTACAAAATTATAATTTGGTCTTATTTCTCTTAAAAGGATAATTTTCTTAAACTTGATAAAGAGGTTACAAAAGATTTTTCTTTACCTTTGAGTAAGTCTACCTAAAAGACAAAAAATCTATGTTTTGTTAAAATAATTTCCTGTGTTCAAAAGACTGAGGTCTCTCTATTAAGGCTTTTTAGACTGTTAATGCTATGTTTGCTTTGACTGTTTATATTTTTGATAAGCTCCCCCAAAATTCATATCTTAAAGTCTTTTTTACTTTTTTCTTTGAGAATTTTCAAAGGGCCCTGGAACTTCTCAAAGAAATTTGCTCTCTTCCTATAAGGGGAAAAATACTAAACTTATTAGGCTGATTCAGTATGTTAAATTACATGGAAAGGATTGTCAGACAAGTGATGATAAGTCTGCTTAGGTGCTATTATGTGGGTAAATGTTATTGATATAGGTGTTTTAAAATTGTACAACATTACTGAAATGCTGATCTGTCCTGATTATCAGTCATAATTCTGGTTATTATTATTTTAAAATGTTGTATGTCACAAAATTAACCAAATTTCTCTGTCAATTGCCATTTTGAGGTCTTGTTCTTTACAGACTTATTTCTTTGCTCTAATGCTTTTGCAAAATGTTTCAACTTCAGAAAAATTCATAGAAAGGACTCTGACATTTACACTGAAGTACAGGCTTCTGATAAACTTTCTGATCATAAAACTGAACTTGATAAGAAATTACAGAAATCTGTTGGAGAGACTGATAACTTCATGAAGCTGCTAACAAAAAGATTGGGATCAAGAATGGATTACACAGGACTGAATGAACTGATTATAATTTTTATGATTTTTCATTTGAAGCATTGCTGAATTTTTAATGTTTTGTTTTTTCAGATTTAAGAAAAACTTTTTCTCTTTTCTCCTGAGCTAGCTATGACTTATAGCAATTTGGTAAATAATACTTTTGTAAGTAAAATTGGAATATTTATCTTTTTCTCTCTATCTGATCCCTCAAATTTGGAAACTCTTAGTGAGTATTGTTGTTTTCATGGCAATATAGTTATTTGCATAAGTTCAGTAAGAATCTGTTCTCCTTGTAACAGGACACAATTGGAAACACTGGTTATATTACCAAGGTTATGACTGGAACATCATATTTGCGATATAACCATACAGCTTTTGAGGAATGAAGATTGGACTTTATGGAATAAAGCCACGTAAAAATATTGGCCTGGTACCTTGTGTTCCAAGCAGCACTTACCAGGATAAGTAAAGAATGTTACTTATCTGGCAGGTACAAAGAACCTTAAAATATTTTGGGGAAACCTCAGAATAGAGGAATTCACCCAAATTTATAGGTATTGCAGGCAAAGTCTGGTGACAAAATCCTTGGCTTGGCTTTCCTGGCCTCGAGAGGCCTTTAAAGTTCAATGTGAGATTCCTTATAAAAAGTTCCAGCAAAGCAGATTTGAAAGAGCCTATGTGATCAATTGCTATTCTTGCTGTACTTATGTTAATAATTGGGCCAACTCTATTAGAACTAGAAAAATGAGGGTGATTTTAGAGAAAAAAATTATATTTCAGTAAAAACTATAATATACATTTGCAGATATTAGATCCTAGTTTTGTTAATTGTCTTTTGAGGTTTTTATTTTATATCTGTTGACTAGACTGGATCCTGATTTCTTCCAGTCTCCTGAAATATCTGGCTACAGATCTCCAAACTAACATTTTTGATTTTTTCCATCATTTTCATTTGGAATCACTGAGAACTGAACCTGCCCTTTTTCCTGAAGCCTTACAAACTGAAGCTGATGGACTTGATACCATAATATAGGCGTAACCTTGAGAGCCCACCTGCATCACCACCTTCCAAAAGAAACTCAATTGAACTGATCTATCATCAGGACTATGAAATGTGATCAGTGAGATAAAACAATCTACCAACTCAGCTTCTGGACTATGAAACTTCTTTAAGTTTCAAAAGGACTGTGAAACTTTTAGTTTCAAAGGCGGGACTGTGGGAGATCAAGATTTGGCCACCCTGAAATATATCTCTTTACCTTGATTGTTTTCTCTGAAGGACATTTGACCTTCCGCAGTACCTACCGGGCAAAGATGGCACAGACTGTTTAACTTAGTACGGGGAGCTTACTACGCCTTAAATGGCTCCAACCCTGAAATGACTGAAGCATGCTGGCTATGCCTAACGGTCAGCCCCCCCTTATTATAAAGAAATTGCCACCATGGGGGTCTATAATAACACCACGGACCACACGACTTGTCTTTGGGGCAAAGAAGGGCGGATAACCCTAACGGATGTGTCGGGGACCGGTTCAGGACTATGCTTAAGAAAAATTCCCCCGGGCTACCAGGCTCTATGTAATAAGACTGAAGTCAGCCTTCCGACCACTCCTGGTTATTTTTTGATACCAGGGCCCAATAGGTGATGGGTTTGCTCCACAGGCCTGACCCCCTGCATCTCAACTGGCGTATTCAATTCGTCACAAGATTTTTGCGTGCTTGTGCAGTTGGTGCCTAGAATTTATTATCTTACTGCCAATAGTTTCGAGGATGAATTTGACCAGAGATCCAGATTATGGAAAAAAAAACCAATATCCCTCACCCTGGCTGTACTCCTGGGACTGGGAGCTGCCACGGGCGTAGGGACTGGCACTACGGCCTTAGTCACAGGAAAAAGGGGATTAACTGCCTTGAGCAATGCTATAGATGAAGACCTCAGGACTTTAGAACAGTCCATCTCTAAATTAGAGGAGTCCCTCACCTCCCTGTCTGAAGTAGTGCTCCAGAATAAAAAAAGATTAGACATGAGGCAGCAAGGCAGGGAGGCACAACAAGGCTGGTTTGAATCCTGGTTCACTAAGTCCCCCTGGATGACGACCTTACTATCCTCCCTAGCAGGACCCTTGCTGATTCTTTGTCTACTTTTAGTTTTCGGACCGTGTGTTTTCAATAGAATTACTGCTTTCATAAGAAAAAGGGTCAATGCAGTGCATGCTATGATGCTCCAACGCCATTACCAAGCTCTCCCACGCAATGAGCCACTAATAGTAGACACCGAAAACTAAGTTCTAAGATTAGAACTAGGGACAAAAGAAGAAGTGGGGAATGAAGGAAGTAAATTATATTAAAAATTTAAAAGTTACTACCTTAGAGACAGGCACCTCCACGCCCTAAGGATTCCTGGTATAGAAGGGAACGTTTATCGATCCTGACTGACTCTATTCATGAAAGACCCACCCTAAACTGTTCGGGGAAAAAACTGAGAACAAGAGAGTGCTCCAGAGGAATAAGTTTGGGAGGGTCGGGGTGGAGGGGGTCCAGATGGGGACGCGTGTGTGTAACCTGATAATCGCTTCGCGCCATAGCAATTCGCGCCATAAAATGTAACTTTTTAAATGTTTTAAATTAGCCAATCATGTAAGACCGCGCCAACCTTTTCCCGCTTTATGCTTCCGAATCCTATAAAAGAGCTTGCCCTTTAAGGTTCGGGGTCGACTCCTCTGTCTCCTGCGAGAGATACGTGTCGGCCCGGAGCTCCGCTTAATAAAACCTCTTGCATTTGCATCAAGCTCGGTCTTCTGTGTCTGTGGGTCCGTGCCTTCCCGAGGCTGGAGTTGGGATTCCCTTTTTGGGATCCTACAGCAGCACTTATTCTTTTCTGCTTCTGTATCCACATGGTAAGCTGACCAGAGAAAGTCTTCCACACCTTGAGATGGAGTTTGTGTATTTCAAATTCTCCCAACTGGATAAACACAATTCAAAGGGAAGGAGTAGGAAAAGCTAGTAGAACTTGAGTCCCAGTTGCATTTAATCCAGTCTTACCAACAACAAAACTGATAATGATAATTATTTCAATCCACATCTGCTTCTTGTATCTGATCTTAATTGTCAAGAACCCAAAGGTGGGAAAAGAGATATGATTAATTGGCATCTTCAAATAACAAGTCCCTTTGCTTCCAGTTTTGTTCCTCTCTAGTTAGGGATGACAATGTGTGTTGGTTCATCCAGAACAATCTCAGTTTGTGCCTATTGTCCTAGTATAATTATTAATAGCATCTTCTTAGAAGTTTTAGCATGAAGCTAATGAAACTCACTTTCATGGACTTTTCCAAGGCCATTTAATTAACTTTGTAATTTTGTATTCTTTTTTTTCCAAGAGGGGTCCCCAAAGGTGTATAAGCTTCAGACAGTTAAGGCTGGATCCACCTTTATACCCTTTTTCACTCTCAAAAGTGTCCTGGTTGGATAAAGGACTTATATCCAGAGTATATCAATAACTCTCAAAGCTCAGTAATAAGAAAATAAACAATCCAATTAAAATGAGCAGAAGATATAAGGAAAAACTTCATCAAAGAAGATATATGGATGGCAAATAAGCTCAACATCCTTAGTCATTAAGTAGTTACAAAGTAAAACCACGAGATACCACTACATAGCATTAGAATGGCTAAGACAAAACAAAACAAAACACAAAAGACTTGACTATACCAAGTCCTGGGGAGGATGTGGAGCACCTAGAACTCTCATACATTACTAGTGGATATTGAATACAGTTTAGCATTTTCTTATAAAGTTAAACATATACTTAACCATATGTCCCCCCAAACCCCAATTTTCCCTCAGTTGGTGACTGGATAAGCAAACTGTGGTGCATCCACGTACAGCAAAATACTACTCGGTAATAAAGGAGTGAATTTCTGATATTTGAAACACATTAAAAAAAACTCAAATTTTATTTATTATTCTAAGTGAAAGAAGATAGACTCAAAAGTTATATTCTATACAATTCCATGTATATGACATTCTGAAAAAGGCAAAATTATGAGGACTGAAAGCAGATCAGTGGTAGCCAGGGGCTGGGGGGGTAGGAGGGGTTCACTAAAAAGGAGTATGAAGAGGGAGATGTTCACTAAAAAGGGAAATTTTGGGAGGGATAGAAATATTTTATAATTTTATTTTATATATATTCTATATCTTTATTGTGGTGATGGTTATATGGCTGTATGCATTTGTCAAAACTCAGAACTGTACATCAAAAAAAGTAAATTTTATTGAATGTAAATTATACTGTGAAAAACTAGACTTAAAAGTGTCCATCAGGGAAATGCAAATCAAAACCATAATGAGATTTCACCTCATACCTGTTAGGGTGGCTATTAGCAAAAAACAACAGACAAGCGTTGACGAGAATGTAGAGAAATTGGAACCCTTGTACACTGTTGGTGGGAATGCAAATGTTGCAGTCACTGTGGAAAACAGCATAGGGTTTCTTCAAAAAAATTAAAAATAGAACTACCATGTGATCCAGCATGAGGCCATCCATGGTGGTCTAGTGGTTAAGATTTAGTGCTCTCATCACCATGGCTCAGGTTCATTTCCTGGTGAGGGAACTATTTCAAATACCAACAGGGTCACTCATGGTGGACAAGTTTCAGC
The DNA here is from genome assembly GCF_057802395.1 of Ceratotherium simum simum. Lineage (NCBI taxonomy): Eukaryota > Metazoa > Chordata > Mammalia > Perissodactyla > Rhinocerotidae > Ceratotherium > Ceratotherium simum. The sequence continues at coordinate 94,680,759 of NC_141940.1, read as the reverse complement.
GCAGCTTCCAGACTAGACAGACCAGGAAGAAGGATCTGGCCACCCACTTCCAAAAAAATTGGCCATGAAAACCCTATGAATAGCAGTGGAGCACTGCAAAAAGACTGGGCAGAGTTCTGCTCTGGTGTATACAAGGTCACTAGGAGTTGCAATCAACTCGACGGCACTAATAGCAAAATGATTCAGCAATCCCACTTCTGGGTATTTATCCAAAAGAACTGAAATCAGGATCTCGAAGAGATATTAGAACTTCCCTGTTCATTGCAGCACTATTCACAATAGCTAAGATGTGTAAACAACCTAAAAGCCCATTGACTGATGAATGGATTAAAAAAAATGTAGTATACACATACAATGGAAGATTATTCAGCTTTAAAAAAGAAGGAAGCCCTGTCATATGTGACAACATGGATGAACCTTGAGGACATTATGGTAAGTAAAATAAGCCAGTCACAGAAGGACAAATACTGCATGATTCCACTTGTATAAGGTATCTAAAATAGTCAAACTCATAGAAGAAAAGAATAGAATGGTAGTTGCCAGGGGCTGGGCAGAGGGGGAAATGGGAAGTTGCTAATCAATAGGTATAAAGTTTCAGTTATGCAAGATGAATAAGTTTGAGAGATATGCTGTACAACATTGTGCCTATAGATAACAATACTGTATTATACACTGAAAAATCTGTTAAGAGGATAGACCTCATGTGAAAAGAAAAAGTGTCCTGGGGTGAACAATAAAATATAGGATCACCCTCCGGGACCTAGCTCTCTTATCACTCCCTCTGGGAAGTCAGTCCTCACCATCCCAGCCTCGGTCAGTGTTCACAGCACTCTGAACTTCCTCGATTGTGACACATGTCAGACTGCATTGTGATTGCCTATGAAGGTGTTTGTACCCCCGCTAGGCTAACTCCATCCAAACAGGGATTGTATTCTGTTTACCTTTCTGTGCCCAACAACCAGTGTAACTTACATTCTACACACTTTGGACTCTTGGGAGATATTTGTTGAAAAGAATGAACATGTATAGAAAGTCAGTATATAACATCATTATACATAGTCTTAGTTTGCTAATGCAGTACAAGAGTCAGATGGATGAATTTCACAGTAAATTAAAAATAATTATAAGACACTTTAAATACAAAATTGCTTGCACACACAATGGATGATGGCTGTGATCTGGGGTAAGTTGAGCAGCCTTCATGGGGAAGAAAGGATTTGAAGAATGAATTTACTTGAGAACACTGGAGAAAGCAAGACAGATAGGTCCATGAGGACAATGGAGCAGGCCAAGGTACGCAGACCACAGGAGCAAGGAATGTTTAATGGACTGCGAGCAGAAGAATCCTAAAAATACTTAAATAACCAGCAAGAAGGCAAGAAAATATAAACACAGGAACAAGAAACAAAAGAAAGAAACAAAAAATAAATAATAAAATAACACACTTAAGCCCTAACCTATCAATAATAACCTTGCATGTAAATGGTCTAAATACACCAATGAAGAGACTGGCAGAGTGAACAAAAAACATGATCCAACTATACGCTGTCTACAAAAGACTCGCTTTAAATACAATAGTATATATAGGTTGAAAGTAAAAAGATAGAAAATAATATATCATGTGAACATTAATTGTTTTAAAAAGTAGGAATAGCTATATTAATATCAAATAAAGTAAACCTCAAAGCAAAGAAAATTACCAGGGACAGAGAAGGACATTACATAATGATAAAATAATCAATCCACTAAAAAGACATAATGATCCTAAATGTGCATGTAGAAAACAACAGAGCTTCAAAATACGTGAAGCAAAATCTGACAGAGCTGAAGGGAAATTTAGGTAAATCTACAGTTATAGTTGGGGACTTCAATACTCCACTCTCAAAAATTGATAGAACCACTAGACAGATAATTGGCAAGCATGTAGAAGAACTGAACAACATAATCAACCAAGATTTGATTGACATATATAGAGCACTCTACCCAACAACAGTAGAATATGCATTTTTCTAGTGCCCAAGGAACATTTCAAGTGCCCAAGATAGACCATATTTTAGGTGATTAATAAACCTCAACAAATTTAAAAGAATTGAAATCATATACAATATATTTTCTGATTATAACAGAATCAAACTAAAAATCAATAACAGAAAGACAACAGGAAAATCTCAAAACATTTAGAAATTAAATGACACATTTATGAATAATCCATGGGTCAAAGAGGAGGTCTCAAAGGAAATAAACAGATGGAACATAATGAAAATGGAAATGTAACATATTAAAATATGTGGGATGCTGAGAGAGAAATTTATAGCACTAAATTGCTATGTCAGAAGAAAAGAAAGGTCTTAGGTCAATAATCTAAATTCCTTCCTCAAGAAACTAGAAAAAGAAGAGTATGGGCCAGCCCTGTGGTGTAGCGGTTAAGTTCGGCACGTTCTGCTTCTGCAGCCTGGGTTTGTGGGTTCAGATCCCAGGCATGGACCTACACCACTTGTCAGCCATGCTGAGGCAGCGACCCACATACAAAATAGAGGAAGACTGGCACAGATGTTAGCTCAGGGACAATCTTCCTCACACACACACACAAAAGAAACTAGAAAAAGAAGAGTAAAATAAATCCAAGTCAAACAGAAAGAAGGAAATAATAAAGGTAAGAGCAGAAATACATGAAATTGAAAATAGGAACAGAATAGAGAAAAATCAATGAATCAAAAAGCCAGTTCTTAAAAAAAATCAATAAAATGGGTAAACATCTAAGAAAATTGACAAAGATAAAAAGAGAAAACACAAATCATCAATATCAGGAATGAAACATGATATCACAGCAGATCCTACAACCATTAAAAGGATAATAAGAAAATACTATGAACAACTTTACACTCATGAAATCGACAGCTTAAATGAAATGAACCAGTTCCTCAAAATGCACAAACTACCAAAACTCACCAAGATGAAATAGACAATATGAATAGATCTATAACCATCAAAGAAATTGAATATGTAATTGAAAGCTTCCCAAAACAGCAATCTTCAGGCCTAGATGGTTTCATTGGATAATTCTACCAAAAATTTAAAAAAGAACTAACACCGTTTTACACAATTTCTTCCAGAGAATAAATGATTATGTTTGTTTTAAGCAACTAAACTTTGGGGTGGGTTGTTATGTAGCAATAGATAACTGAAACACTGGGTCACCTGCCTTCTCTTCTTGGGTTCCTATTCTATTCTGTAACCCATGCCAGCTCAAATTGGCCCCTTCCTTGTGGAAGCGCTATTATATTAATTATAGAGAATTCGGCTGGTCTATCTGCAGTTGTTCAGACTCCACACTTGGTGTACAGCACACAGAGACACAGAAAGAAGAATCCATGTGAAGACAGAGACAGAGATTGGAGTGATGCAGCTGTAAACCAAAGAATGCCAAAGATTTCCAGCAACCACCAGAAGCCAGGAGAGAGGCATGGGACCGATTTCTTCCTTACTTACATTGCTCTGTTATTCCTGTTTCTAAAGGGTTTATTCCTTAGCTCATGCAATGCAGAAACTCTTCCTAGGACACACTGAAATAAAGTAAATCTCAGAGCATGCTCCAGCTACCTGTCATCCCAAATTCCTCTGTCTGTCTGTCTTAGGCCTCTGCTCTGCTCAGAGTGGTCATAGAGCCTGTTCTGCCTTATGATAGGGAGATATCTCGAGCTGGTTATTATGGTTACAGCTGTTATTTAGCGCTAACACTTATTGACTTCCGACCATGTACTGGCACTGTACATGTATTCTTTCATTTAATCTTTACAATAACTCCATAAGGGAAGTACTACTATTATCCACATTTTACAGGTGAGGAAACTGAGGCTTAGAGAGTATAGTGGATTGAATAATGTCCCTCCAAAATTCATGTCCACCCAAAACTTCAGAAGTTGACTCATTTGGAAATAGGGTCTTTGCAGATGTAACTAGTTAAGATGAGGTCATACAAGAGTAGGATGGGCCCCTAATCTAATGACTGGTGTCATTATAAGAAGAGGAGAGGGCACACAGAGACACAGAAAGAAGAATCCATGTGAAGACAGAGGCAGAGATTGGAGTGATGCAGCTGAAAGCCAAGGAATGCCAAAGATTTCCAGCAACCACCAGAAGCCAGGAGAGAGGCATGGGACCGACTTCTTCCTTAGAGCCTGCAGAAGGAATCAACCCTGCTGACACCTTGATTTAGGACTTCTGGCCTTCTGAATTATGAGAGAATACATTTCTGTCATTTTAAGCCACCCAGGTTGTGGTAATTTGTTACGGCAGCGCTAGGAAACTAATACAGAAGTATTAAGTAGCTTGTCTAAGATCACACTGTTAGTAAAGATCACACTGTTGAAGCCATGGCTTGAAACAAGGTCTGTCTGATTCCAGAGCCACAATATTTAACAAATATACTATCCTTTTTCTCTACAGTACACTATCAAAACATCTCCCCACTACCTAGAAATTGTCCCCTTTGTGATATAATGAGGAAGCCTTAAACATCCTCCTTTGCCCTGGGAACCTGAGTTTTGTTGCTTGACCATTTCATGCCCTCTCTATGTGAGTTACACCAGTTCCTCTGGTTAAAAACATTAGGTATAGGTATAGATATAGGTATAGGTATAGGTATATGTATAGGTATAGTTATAGGTATAAGTATAGGTATAGGTATAGGTGTAAGTATAGGTATAGGTATAGGTAAGGGTGTAGATGTAGATACAGATATAGATAGATATAAAGAAAATTCAGTATAAGAATGACTTTCTGTCCTGTTTACTTTTGTTTCCCAAGTACATGGTATAGTATTCTCTACATCTAAAAAAAGTTCAATAATATTTGTTAATTAATTAGAAAAGAACGAATGGACATCTTCTCTTGAGGTCCTTACAATCTCATTTCAAAGATTAAGCAAATCTCTTAATCCCAAGTCTGTGCATCTAGTTAAATAAAGTGAAGAGAGCTTGGAAATATTTTTTCTTTAAATGTAGCAAATAAGAGCATGGGCTTTTTGAATGACTGGTCATGGGTTCAAATCCCATCTCCACCACTTCTTAGTTCTGTGTCATTGGGCAAGATGCTTTATCTCTCCAAGCCTCATTGTCCTTCTTTTCAAAATGATAGTAATAATAACTACTGCATAGGGTTTTGTTAGTATTAAATGAGTTAATGAATAGAAAATCCTTAGCACAGTACCTAGCCCATACAGAGTGATCAAGGTATGGCGGATCTCAGAGTTTTAGATGTACATATTGCAAATATATACAGCATGTGCATTATTAGGATTTTTATGCTACTATCACATGACTATATAGAGGAACACATATATTTTAATTGCTACAAAAGTTAGATACAGTTATTTTCAGTGAACCTTCTGGTTTTCTTCATAAAGTCCTCTGTTAACAAATTCTTCTAGGTCTCATTAAATACAGCTGATTCAGACAGGAAGTTCCACAATGGCAATTGCTGCCAAGATCTTGGTGCACTGAGTGGGCAGAGGAGGTAAGCAGCCCCCTCACAGAAAGAGGGTTGCCTTCATTAACCACCTGGACACTCAGGGATGTCCCACAGCTTCTACTACTACAGTGCCCACGCGTAGTAGATGCTGTTTAAATGTGCCCACGGCTTTAACTGAATTCTTATTAATACCAGTCTCTCAGGAAACTCTTGGTTGGGGATTTCTGGCAATTACATATCTAAAAATTTCTCAGTAGGGAAGAGCTGGGTAATATCACTTAATAGGAAGGTACTAGTGATCTGGCTGTGACTGTCTGCAGAAGCCCTGGCATCTCGTCCATTTCTGCGCCTTCTAGATTAAGCAAATGGCTGAAATTCTGATGCTCTGAGTGCAAACTCCCTGGCCAGCCAGTTACTCTGATGCAGGCCCAGATAAATCTCCAGAGCTCTGTTTCCCTTCCTGCAAAATAACATTCTCCTTCCTCACCTCTCATTTCTCTTGCTGAGTGGAGAAAGTGATATCTTTATGACCCTTAGAGGCAATGCATGATTTAGAATAGCTAAGTAAAGAGAGCCATAAACAATGGTTGGGATGCAGAGCACTTGCCACCTTCTAATTTATTTCCTCTCCATTTGACTTCAGACGGGAAAGAAAAAGTTGCTGTTTATTTGCAGGAACAATATTTTTATGACTCAGCTTTATCAAGCTAGGTTTTGAGTCTGTTTAACATAAATTTTTCAGAGTTAAACCTCAATTCCATTTAAATTTTCTAAGGTAGAAGTATAAATTAACTGAAAGTTAGGCAAGGTAAATATTTCAGTAAAATTATCTATACAGTACCCTCTGTTGAGGCTTTGGGTCCAGCTGGGCCAAACATACCCAGAGGAAGGCCCTTTCTCCTGTCCCTCAGACTCTGGCAAGCAGGGTTGTGTTGACCCTCCAACCTCTTTATATTATATTATGGGATCCTTCCTATTTTAGACTTCTCATCCTTCTTGCCACTGTTATGCATGTTTAGCCCACTGTTTTGGTTCGGATCATCCTCTACCACTCCCAAAAGCAGACCCTGAGATGGGGATTTGGGGACAGCTTAATTGGGAGGTGACCCCAGGAAGTACTGTGAGGGATAAAGAAAGTGAGACAGGGAAGGGAGGATGCCAACAAAGGGGGCATAAATAATGGGGTACCGCTGTGGGCAACTAGGGTGCATGCCCACTGAGGAGCCTCTAAGAGACTGTGGAACGTGCCTAAGAATTGACAGACAAGAAATGAGGGTATTTATCTGCCAACTCCCATCTCTCTTTGGTTGATAGCTGCTCCCAGGGTTGTTAATTCCCTGGCACTTCCAGCCTGTCCTGCAGGCGGGCTGAGCATTCTCTTGTAACCAGAAAAAACCCTTGGGCAGTGTCACAGGCGTTTGCCATAGAAAGTCACTGTTGGTGTGCAGTGACAATAAGAAAACTGTCCACTGAAGCTGCAGGTGACTTCCTAGGTGGGTCAAGGGAATATGGATGGGGAACCAACAGTGGCTGTAACACCTATATTCTGCTTCTTTTATCTCTGCTCAATCCTATATCCCACTCCAACACGAAACCCATTCACCCTGCCTCACAAATTTCATTCCAATCAGCTCAGCTCCATCAGCAACATTTCCTATTGTCTCACACTGTCCAAACTCACATGTTTAAACTCCCATGTTTAAATTACCTGCTTGGCCCCTGTAGGCATTTACTTTGTGATCTCGGGAATAATAAAAGTATGGACAAGGCTGATAATGGATAAGGTTTTAGGGAGCCGGAAGTAATTGTTGTGACTGTGGGTAAGAGTGGCAGAAGTTGAAACCAGGAGAGGAGATTGGGGCCAAATCATGAGGCTTGGGGAACAATGCTAAGACATTTGGGCTGTTCCGTATATTTGATGATGAGGTACAGATTTTTAAGTAGTATGACCAGATAGGCATTGGAGATAGATTCTCCTGGAGCAGTATGGTAGAAATAGTAGTGTGTGTGTGTTTGTGTGTGTGTTTGAAGCCCTCCAGGTGACTCTGATGCGGCTCCTGGATTGAGATCGATTGACACAAAGGATGAGTGGGAGGGAAAGCCATTGAGAGGGAGATACCATTGAGGAGCCGTGATAGTTTTATGTGTCAACTTGGCTAGGCTACAGTTCCAAGTTATTCAATCAAACCCTAATATAGGTGTTGCTGTGAAGATATTTTGTAGACGTGATTAACATCTACAATCAGTTGACTTCAAGTAAAGCAGATTATCCTAGGTAATCTGTGTGGGCCTGACCCAATCAGTTGAAAGACCTTAAGAACAGAACTGAGGTTCCCTAAAGAAGAAATTCTGCCTGTGGATGGCAGAGGCAGTTCCTGCCTGAGGGTTTCCAGCCTACTGGCCTGCCCTATGGATTTTAGATTTGTCAGTCCCCACAAGCATATAAGCCAATTCCTTAAAATAAGTCTCTCAGTATGTATGTATGTATGTATGTATGTATGTATGTATGTATATATCTATCTATCTGTCTATCCATCCTATCATCTATCTCTCTATCATCTATCTATCTATCTATCTATCTATCTATCTATCTATCATCTATCTATCTATCTATCTATCTATCTATCTATCTATCATCTATCTATCATCATCATTGTCTATTTATCTCCTATTGGTTCTGTTTCTCTGGCAGAACCCTGACAAACACAAGGGTCATTACAAAGTTCAGATTAAAGACAATGAAAATTTATCTGGGATGGTGGGAAGGGAACTGAGATGGGAATTGTATATGAGAGACATTTCTGATTTGGAGTCGATGGGAGTTAGAGATTAGTCTTAAAGTAAGGGTAAGAAATAGAAAAAAAACTTAGGTGAAATTTATAGTCCTAGAGATTGCGTGAATGGTTATGCTATGAATGGATGGAGATTAAGAACTCAGGAATGATAAAACGTTTGGGGATGGGAAAGAAGCCAGTTATTTTGGACAAGGTAAATTTGAGGTGTTAGAGAGACTTTGCTTTGCTGTGTCCAGCTGGCATTTGAAAATGTGTTTGATTCTCAGGGAGAGGTCTGGATGGAGAGAAGAATTTGAATACCAGCTTGATTTTTGAAAAAGTGTTCTTCTCTCTTCCTTGAATTATCCCCATTTCCCTTTAGTCCAGTTCTATTTGTTCATCTTTGTTCGTTTTTTTTTTTTTCATAATATTGTTTTTCTCAAATTTCTGGTGATCCTTGGGGGTCAGTTCATATTTAGCCAGACACTATATCCACTGCATAAGCTCTGTATGACAATGGAGGATGAAGCCCAATTTGATAGCAGCTCAAGACAAGGTTGACATGAGGGAAGCCATTGTAGAAAAGAAACCGTATTGTAACTTTGAATGACCTCTGACAAACTAACCCAGCTGGATATGCACCCTCCAGGAGATCTGACTGCTAGGTTGATTTTATGACCCCTGCTTGTGCATGTACCTCCCAGCTACAATAAGACGATAACTTCATTCTTTTGAGTTCCTTAGGAATGTGATGACCCCCCAACAGAGAATCTATGCTAATAACTATGCTAATAGCCATCGTCAATGAAAACTGAAAGATCTGGTGTGGCACTCCCAGTCTGTAACACCAGAAGCTCAACATTCCTAACCCCCTCCCCTATAACCCACTGGCCTATATAACTGCTGTAAGATTTTGTGCCCCTTTAAGATGGTTCTTTTGGACATTAGTCAGCCATCTTCCCTCTTGCTGGCAAGCTGTAATAAAAAAGTCTTTTTTCTCCTACCACCTTGCCTCTTAACTATTGGTATGTCTTGCGGCGGGCAGACAAACCCCGTTTTTGGGCAGTAACACGTTGACAGTGTGTACTTAAGACAGTTCTTTAATGAAGTACCCAGAGCCTTTTTCACTCTTTCAATTAGTTGGCTCTAATTTTGAACCCATTAAGATGGTTACTCTGATACTGTAAGCTTTTGGTTCCCAGCTCTTTTTTCCATAAAAAATCCCATCAGCTTTCCATCTTCCAGGGTTTCAAAATTTTTAGTTCACTTCTGATTTCCTCTCTTGATTTCTCTTCTTGTGCTATGACTTCATTTTTTTAATATTAAAAAAATTGTATTTTTATGTCTTTGGGACCTTGGAAGAGAGGTGTGGTAAACATTCTGTACTTGCCTCTCCAGATCTATGCTCCACTCAGCTCTCTGCCCCAGGAGCTGAGCTGTATGGGCTGCATCAACGGGCCCCTTTGCCTCTGTTCTGGTTGAGTTTGGCCAACAGGAGGCACTGGCAAGAGAACAGAGGGCAGGAAGAGAAAGAGAGAGGTTAGGATATTTATATCTCAGTTCCTTCCCTGTCAGACCAAGGTTTGTTAAAGGCTTCATTTTTCTACTCATGGCCATAGCTCCTACCCAGTGATGCTCTCCTATAGCCACAAGTATTACCAGGTTCTGATAACTGCTCCCTCCTCTTACCCATTCAGCTCTGGGGGTGGTAGTAGCTTACTGTCTTTACTAACCCGAGGGTGCTTCACCATTTCTTGTTGCTCTTAATTCTGCCCATACCTTGTGAATAGTCCCTTAATTAAAACTCTTTTAACTCATGCCCTTTGAGAGTACCCTCTAATTCCTGCCAGGATCCTGACCCATATAGGAGTAGAGGAAGATGCATGAATTAGAAGCCCAGTGAAAGAGTTTAGGGAGTTATTTGGGTAAAGAGGTTTTTAACACCTATTATTTAACTTCAGATGGCCAATTCTTACACTTTTCCAGTGTTGAGACATGATTTAGAAGTTAGGACTCCAACCCTGGAGTCAGATTGCTTGGATCTAAATAACAATTCCACAATTGCCAGCTGTGCATCCTTGGAAATTTGCTTAACCATATTGAGCTTCAGTTTTTTCATTTGTAAAATAGAGATCATAATAGTATCTACTTCACTAGGGCTGTTGTGAAGATTAAATGAGTTAATTTAAGTGAAATGTTTGCAACAGCTCAAGTAAGGACTTACTAAACGTTAACTGCTACCATTATAGTGGTTATTATTATTATTATCCTTTTGTCTTGTTCTCTTATCCAACATGTAAGAGGCAGCATGACTCAGCAGTACATTTAGAACCAGAAGGACTGTTTTCTTTACAACAGGCTGCTTCTTTAGTCTCCTGTGCAAAATTATTTAGCTGAACAGAGAGAAACTGAACACTTTAATCAATTCTGAGATGTTCCCACATTCATTCCATTTGTTGCACCCACAGCGTTAGTTCCCACGCCAGAACTCTGGAATCTTCTTCTCTCCTCTTTCTCCTTTCCAACCCTCATAATTTACAAGACTAAATCATGTTCTCCATCTCAGGAAAGTTAAACAGTGTTTTTGTTGCTAAAACTTGAATGCATGAGTGCATGCAAGAAAGTTAAATAGTGTTTTTGTTGCTCACTCTCCCTGAGTGAGAACTCAGGGAGAGTTCTAACCTCTGTACGCTGGTGTCATACCTGTTTCCCAAGCCCATTCTCTTCTCAGTGTATTTGGTCTCATGCCTGACTGAGATGGAAAATACAGAGGTTTTACAGTTTTTAGATATGCAGCTAACATATTCTGGAAACTCTACAAACAAGAAATGATAGAGTGTGAATCATAGTTACTAGTCAATGACGTTAACAGAATAAGAATCCTACTGTCTCAGTCAAGGTTCTCATAGTTGTAAGAAATAGAAACCCACTCAAACTTGTTTATTCCAAAATGAGGAATTTTTTATGAGAATACATGGACAAGCACAGAGCTCAAGGGCAGAAAGTAGAACCAAATCTCTTTGTGAATTGGAAACATGAGTAGAAAGTTATAACAGTAGGTTAAGCTTGTCTGTCTGTCACACTGCTTGCTCTCTCCCAATGTGCTCTCCTCACTCTTTATTACTAGCAGGCTGGCTTCTCCCGGTGCATGGTAGATAATGGCTGGCCCACTGCTCCCACATTTACCTGTCCTCTCTTCCAGCCACAAGAGGAGACTAACCAGCTATTCGGAATCTCAACTGTACATTCCAAGAAGAAAGACTGTGATTGATCCAGATTGGAGGCAGAGTCTATCTTGGATCCAATCAGCTGTGACCTGAGGTTCAGGGTTACATAATACAAATATGGTTGCCAGGGCCCCATCCCTGTGGATGAAGAGAGCAGTTCTCACAAAAATGGGTTAATTTTGTATTAAACAGATGTCCTTAAATGTCTCTCCTGTACCTTCCCTTTACTCTTTCCACTGTCTTTTCCTGTTCTCCCATGGTAGAAACAAATTTTTTATGTGATTAAAAAGTAAGAAACCCCTTTTCACTCCTTTCACAATTTCTTCATACTATTACATTAACTGAACTTGACTTAGAAATTAGATCTTAAATTACAAAACACCAGGACCTTGGAAATTTCTGGAACTAAAGACTCTAAACATTAATGGTTCCTGGTAATATAAACACAAATTTTGTGGTCATAAGTTTGGGTATTTAGCATGTATTGCAAATACCCTTGCACTTTGAGAAGAGTCATATTGTCATATTGGATTTTATTACCTCTTCCAGAGACCAGCTTGAGGGAATAATTGGAGAGTTATTGATGTCCTGTGGTCTGAAGTGAAAAGCCAGGCTCCCATTTTGGATTACAGTTACTTCCTTAGTCCAGGATGTTGTAACCCATTAACGGACTGATTGTAGTTTGTTCTTATGAGTCGGCCCCATGAATACAGCCTGGTCACAGGAATATAATAAAGATTTCCCAGCAGTGAGAGCCGTGGGAGCAGCAGGGAAGGAAGAATGCTTATACAATGAATTGAATGCTCAGTAATATCTTGCAGGAAGAACTCTTCTCTTTATGTGTGTGTGAGCAAACGGATAATGACCATTGAGTAGAAGCCTTCGTGATTTTGAAATTTGTATGTTGGTGAGGACCTTAGGAGAGTGCTTAGGGCGGTTTCAAGAGAAATGACACAGGTTTCCAGGTGTGGTCTCCCCTTCTTTCCAGTTTGGCCTGTTTTCACTTTGTATTTCTAAAGAAGATCGTGCTCTTGTCATTTTGTTTAGTGTCAAGTCCAGAGCATCAGTGCAGGGAAGGGTAATTTCTTCCAGAGGACTGAAAAAGAAGGCCTAGAGTGTGAGAAGGATGTGGCTCCATTGCCTTACAATAGTCAACTGGATAGCAGAGGCAAGCTGATTAAACATTTTGGACAAAAAACAAAGAAACTGCTGCGAGCTCTCCATGGGGAACCTTTCGGTTTAGAAGTTTGTCGTTCATGAAACTCATCTGCTGTCTAGCAAATAACACTGACAGCATTTAGATACCATGCATTCAATGGATATTTTATTTTCTGCCTTTTCTTACTTGTTTTCATTGTTGAAATAACAAGCTTTGAAAATGTCATTGGTGCCAGAGACATATACCTTGACCTTCACCACTGGTTCCTGGCAACTCACAGGGAAAGCAGACAGTACAGTGAGGGCTCAATCCAAAGCGGGATTTAATTTATTGTTTCTGGAACACAAACTGAAATGGATGCCATAAGAGGTATGAGTAGGTGTGACCACTGCTTAGTGAGTTTAACCACATTTATCTTCTTAGTGGTCAAGCAAAAAAAGTCACCACTCAGAACATTTAAGATAACAAGCCATGAGAAACAGTAAAGTAATGAAATACACTTTTCCCACTAATTCTCCAACACTACTTTTTACTTCACTGTGGTTGAGTAGGGGAGTGGTTTTTATGAGGTTGCTTTTTTTTTTTTTCATGTCTTCATAGTTTATAACTGTGAAATTTTGGTTGTACATTATTGTTTGTCAGTCACCATATAAATGCCTCCCTTCACCCCTTGTGCCCACCCCCAACCCCATTCCCCCTGGTAACCACCATACAGTTCTCTCTGTCCGTGTGTTGGTCTATATTCCACATGTAAGTGAAATCATGCAGTGTTTGTCTTTCTTTCTCTGGCTTATTTCGCTTAACATAACACCCTCCAGGTCCATCCATGTTGTTGCAAATGGGATGATTTTGTCTTTTTTATGACTGAGTAGTATTCCATTGTGTGTGTGTGTGTGTGTGTGTGTGTGTGTGTATATATATATATATATATATATACCACATCTTCTTGATCCAATCATCAGTAGAGGGACACTTGGGTTGCTTCCACTTCTTGGCTATAGAGAATAATGCTGCGATGAACATAGGGGTGCATAAGCCTCTTTGGATTGTGGATTTCAGGTTCATTGGATAGATTCCCAGTAGTGGGATAGCTGGCTCATAGGGTATTTCTATTTTTAATTTTTTGAGGAATCTCCATGCTATCTTCCATAGAGGCCACACCAGTTTGCATTCCCACCAGCAGTGAATGAGGGTCCCCGTTTCTCCACAACCTCTCCCACATTTGTTGCTTTTTTGTCTTGGTGACTGTAGCCATTCTAATGGGTGTAAGGTGATATCTTAGTGTAGTTTTAATTTGCATTTCCCTGATGATTAGTGATGTTGAACATCTTTTCATATGCCTATTGGCCATCTGTATATCTTTATTCATTTTTTAAATAAATGTTTATTGAGCACCTACTGTGCACAAAAGATTATCCTAGGCCTTGTGCAAATGACAGCAGCACATGAACAAGTATAACAAGGGACAAATGGCATTATAAGTAAAGGGGTGAACACAGATTTCTATTTCTCCCTGCCTTTGTCTTGTGCTGATTCTTTTTCTTCATTGATCTGAAAGGATATACCGGTAATTTGACAGCTTGTGACATTCCTCTTAATCCCCTTGTTATTTCTGTGGCAAAGAAGCTCTTAGAACTTGTGCTGAGTGGAGAGTGGTGGGAGCCTCCTCGCCAGTAACATTCCCCTAAGGCCTGGGGGGAACTGAACGAGCAAATACCACTTCAGTCCAGGAAGCACTTGAATTGATTTTGGTGTACCCACACCTACTTCAGTAATACACCATTCTCTAGAGCACAGGCTTTCGGGAAACTCAAATGTGGTGGATGCCATGATGTGTTGATCCCCCTTCAGGAAAGAAGCACACACTCCCCCAGCTGCCAGAAGTGCTGCCTGCAGACAGTCTTCAGCTGTTAGTCTTTTTGGAGATCGCCTCCACTGAAAAAACTGCCTTGCCCAAGATCTTGCCTCCTTCCAGGGGTAGTCTGCATCCAATGACTAACTGATCAATGTGCAGATATGAAGGCTTGATCCCTTGGTCCTAACCTGAGACAATGCTGAAGGCCATCCCAGCTCCATAGCTGCCTGCAGGGGTGGCTGCACCTTTGGTGGACCTGCAGCACAGCCCAACTTCTCCTTCTGCCCACTCTAGCTTCCTTTCCCTCCTTTTCGCAGGGATGAACCTCTAAAATACTCCCTAATAAGTGTCCTGGCATGCTAATCTCTGTCTCAAATGCTCCTTTCCGGAAACCCAAACTGTGACATTAACCCTCAAGAACATGGCCTGAACTCAGAAGTAGGTAGGAAAGAAACATAAAAGAAACTACTATAATTGTATGAACCTCTTACATAAAAGACTTGGGGACAATGTAAAACAAAACAGGCACAGAGATAGGTGAGCAAAGTATTCTTTGTTCTTGTGTGCACATGGTGAGCACCTGTATTATGCACATGAGTGTGTGTGAGGCTGTATGTCCTGGGACAGTGGCTGAACATTGCTAATGACTTCCTCTCCACAGTGGAATGACAGTTGGCAGATAGAGATGGAGGTAGGGATGGGCATGAATACAGCACTTTGCTGGAATTGCATCTGTAGCTGTTTGCAAGCAGAGAGACTCCAAAAGCCTGATGGCTATGTGGATGCTGTGTGTGCCTTTCTGGCTGGTGTATTTGTCAGTTTTGAGCATTGCACACGTATCCTGATGTCCTTGGAAGATGGCATTAGGAATTGCCTATCAAACTTCCGGCTCATTCAAGAGGATGAAGGGTTCCTAAATGGAATGGAGGAAAGAATGAAGAGAAATAACTGCTTCTAAAAATGTTAAAGTGCAATGGGTTTCAGGAGAAATCTAAATAAAGTCTGTAGACACCTACTATGTTAATAACTGCTTCAAGGCCTGTATCAGAAAGTAGATGATGGAGTCTGGGGAGAAAAGTTGGGCATGTGTGACACGGAATGAGAACATGCTGTTAAAAAAGTAGAAGCCACCTCTGGTTTATTCATCTCTCCATCACTGGTGCTTAGCACAGTGTCTGGTACATAGTTGGTGCATAGTTTACAGCATGAATGAATAAATGCGCTGAGGTAATAGATAAGTGAGTATAAGTATATGAAGACTGCAGGGGAAGAAAAGAACATATAGTTGGAGTTGATTTAGGAAGACTTCATGGGCTTTAAGACGGGCATAGATGGGAGTGAAAAATTTGGAATGGTAGAGAACAGTATTCTAGGAAGAAGGAGATGTGAGCGTAAAAGTAGAGAGGCTGGAGTTTAAGAGTGGATAAAGAGAAAGGTCTACAGGAGAACAGGTTCTGAGTTGGTGACCAAGGAAAGAGAAGGGTCTAAAGGTAAGGCGGGACCAGTTAATGGGGGGCCTCAAGGGCTCCATCTGACTTTGATCTGATGATCAATGAGGAACCATCCAGGACTCTTAAAAAAAGGACAGAAAGTGGTATTTTACAAATGTAAGTATCTTCATCTTGCTTTACAGAATTTGTATTTTCTAGTTATCATTCTTGTCACCATCACTATCACCACTTTCAACTAATATTTAATACACAAATTGTAAAAAACAGCAGGGAAAGTCTCTGTTAAATTGGATGAATTGACCACATGCATTTACCTCTTCTTCCTCCCAACACCAAAATGATAGAAATGGAATAAAAATGTGTAAATGCATGGCAATGAAGAGAATGACAGAGAGGGCTAGGAGCAGGTGAGATATTTCAACAACTTTCTGGAAGACAGAAAATATATGCAAGAATTCACACTAATGAAGCAAGCAAAGGATGCCATAGCTGAGAGCATGCATGAAGAGGCTACAATTAAGGAGGGCACAGCCTGTCCTGCAGAACTACAGATATAATGGAGGGTGATAAGGGGGAGACATGGAGGGTTAATTGACAGTCTGAATATGAAACAGAAAACTCACCCATTCATCTTGAATGCAGCATATGCAGCATGTCTATCACTCAAGCAAAAAATGAGAGAATTCTTCTCGAAGTAAATTGAATATCCCTAGATAAAAATTTCCTACATTCTGGCATTTAATAGCTATGCAATAAAATGGCAGAGATTACAGGTCAACAATATCCAAATATGCAGAACTCCCATCCATTATACTCTCCCCCCACCTCCAGTGGGTATTTAAGGAAAAACTCCAACATGAAAAAGACACTTAGATAAACAAATAGAAAAAAAGTAATTCCAGAGGCGAGAGAGAATTTGAGGAAAAAAGGAGATTTTGAAATTCAGAAGGAATGAAGTAAATATTGTATTAATAAAACAAGTATAGGATACTATGAAAAGGGAAAAATCTGAGAACAAGAAAGTACACTTAGAAATTAAAACCGTTACGGCTAACATAAAAATATGTGTAAAAGAATTAGAAGATAAGGTAAAGAAAATCTTCCAAAAAGTAGAATTAAAAGACAAAAAAAATGGTATATCTGTCAGGGTTTTACCAGAGAAATTGGCTTCTGTGATTTGTAGGGCCTGACTAGGCAAGTCCAAAGTCGTTAGAAGGGTAGGCTGGAACTCTCAGACAGGAGCTGACACTACAGTCCACAGATGGAATTTCTTCTTCCTCAGGGAAACCCCAGTTCTACTCTTAAGGCCTTTCAACTGAGTAGGTCAGGCCCACCCAGATTATGGAGGATACTCTCCTTTACTTAGAGTCAATTGATTGTAACTGTTAACCACATCTACCAAATACCTTCACAGCAATGCCCAGATTAGCCTTTGATTGAATAACTGGGTGCTGTAGCTTAGCCAAGCTAATACACAAAATTAACCATCACAGATGAAAACAAAAAGAAAAAAAATAAGAAGATCCATTCAGGAGGTCTAACATCTGACTGCTCAGGAGTTCCAGAAAGAGAGAATAGAGAAAATGAGAGGGGGAAGTTATCAAACCAACAATATGGAGAGAAAAACCAATTCCCAAAATGAAGATCAGGAGTATGAGTCTCCACATTGAAAAGGCCTATTGTGTGTCCAGCATAAGGAGTAACCAAACAAACAAATAAACAGAACTCTCATCTAGAAATATCACCAAGAATAAAGTTAAATTCTTAAAATTTTTCAGAGGGTAAAAAATAACTTCCTACAAGACATGAGAATCAGATTGGTATCAGACTTCTTATTGTCAATACTAGAAGCCAAAGGATAATGGAGCATTGCTTTCTAAGGTATGAGAGAGAATAATTTTCAGTCTGTAATTTTTTACCTAATCTAACACAATCTACCCTTGAATATATGGGTAGAATAAAGACAATTTCAGGAATTTCAGAAAACTTATCTTCCACACATCTTATCTTAGGATATTACTTGAGGATGTATTGTGGCAAAGCAAGGGTGTAACCAAGAAAAAGGAAGACATGGGATCTAGGAAATGGTGACACCCGGGGAGAGCAGGGAAGGGAAATCCAAGGATGACAGCTATGCATCAGCCCAGGAAGCAACCCTGCCAGATGGAGCAGGAGGATGGAGGACTGAGGGAGGGAGGTTTCTTTAAAACATACACACACACACACATACACACACACACAACACTACACAACACAGCAAGACACCATGATAGGATGGAGAGTTTAATCATTTGTTTGGGAGAGAGACATCTCAAGGGGGGTGGGGAGAGATTATTATTAGCATAATTTGGTTTTGTTTTAAAAACTTATACGTGCTACAACACACATGAACCTTGAAAGCATGCTAAATGAAAGAAGCCAGTCACCAAGGACCACATACTGTATGATTTCATTTATATGAAGTGTTCATAATAAGCAAATCCATAGAGACAGAAAACAGATTAGTGGTTGCCAGGGGCAGAGGGGGGAGGAATGAAGTGTGTGTTTTGGGGGGAGGGCTGGAATAGGACTGATGGCTAAGGGGTTCAGGGTTTGTTTTGCGGGTGAAAAACATGTTCTAAAACTGATTGTGGTGGTGGAATCACAACTATGTGAATACCCTAAAAGCCATTGGATTGTACACTTTAAATGAGTGAATCGTATAGTATGTAAGTTATATCTCAATAAAGCTGTTAAAAAAAAGCTCATGAAGATTAACTCGAAGCTCCTCAAGGGAAAAACATACTGTTATCTTGCCAGCCTAGGGCAATATTTACAAAAGGCTCTCTACCATACACTTACTGTCTTCTAGTTCTCTAGCCGAGACTATCTTATTTGAGTTTCTATCAGCCACTTTCCTTCGGCTGCTCACAGCAGCTCTGCCCCTTGGCTGAACTCTTTCATCTCAGACCCAGACATTCACCCCAATCAAACTTCAGTGCATTGTCCCATCCCTCAACAGATCACACTGGCTCCATAGTCCTTACCCTCATTTCCACCAGTCCCAATACTGCTTGTCCTCCTCCTGCCTCAGTTGGCTAGGCAATTTCTAGTGCATCATGAAATTAGCCTCCCTTGAACTCATGCTGATAAATCCCTCCTACAAAGTAACGTCCACCACTCTCAACACAAGGGAGGCTGGGAGACCACTTACCAGAGATGCTGAAGAAAGGAGTTTCCGCACTGGGAGGGAGATTGGATTAGAATGACCAGTGCTTTTCAAAATTTAATGTGCACACGAATCAACAGAATCAACTGGGGATCTTGTTAAAATGTAGATGCTGATTCAGCAGCTCGGGAGCCTGAGGTTGTGCATGTCTAACAAGCTTCCAGGTGATGCTCCAAGCTGCTGGTCCTGGGATCCCACTTGGAGGATTAAGGAGATAGACCATCCCTGAGGTCCGTTTCAGCTCTGCCATTACATCTTATACCTGACCAAACTGACACAAATCTCAGCTACACATCATCTGCCACTGCTAATGCAGCTCATAAACATGAGTTCTCTCTGGAGGTCCTGGCAGCGCAAGTTACAACCTAACAGAAAGAAAAATGGCTTTTCTCTTATGCAGGATAACATTGCTAGCATTATAAAGCGTATCGACCAAATATGGAACATAAAAAATGATCAAAATACTATAGAATTCTTTCTATCTCGTGGAATTTGATTAATTTCTGGGGAATGTTTTTATTTGACTTATATTTAAGTGTCATTTGTGAATGAATGGTATATGAAATCATTTTTAGAAGCTGGTAAACGGGGCCAAAAGTAAGAGAAAAAGAGAACTCTAAAGCATCACCATCATTTTTATGTCAACCATTGATTCACAACTTTAGAAGGTCAAAAGAGTAAACCCTATAGATTTCCAGGTTACACTAATTATCATCACTGTTAATTTAATTATTAATTTTATTAATATTTTAAATCAGAAAAATTCATGAAAAGAATTTAAAAAGTCAGTTGTACAGAAAAGTGTGTGTAATAAAAAGCAATCTTCCTTGATATTACCCCTTCCCAGTTGCATCTACTTTTAAGTGACTTTGCCCCCTTTTTTTGTAGTTACCTCCACATCCCTAAATACAATATATATTCCACTATTTCTTGATTTATCAGTTGTATACATTATATATTGACTCCCTGCTATGGGAAATGAGAATTTCACTCACTTATGTGTTTCTTCTCTCCTCAGCTGACCAATAAATTCATATCTCTATTTTGGTTCCACTATTAGTTACTTCTGTAACTTTAAGTAATATATTTTAATTTTTATTTTATCAGCTAGAGACAAAATACAGTGTCCTTAATTCTTCACTTTTTTTTTCTTTGTGAGGAAGATCAGCCATGAGCTAACATCTGTGGCCAATCCTCCTCTTTTTGCTGAGGAAGACTGGCCCTGGGCTAACATCCGTGGCCATCTTCCTCCACTTTACGTGGGATGCCACCACAGCACGGCCTGACAAGCTGTGCGTGGTGCGCACCCGGATCCGAACCCTGGGCCAAAGCAGTGGAGTGCGCACACTTAACCGCTACGTGCCACTGGGCCACCCCCAATTCTTCACCTTTTAAGATGAGGATCTTAGTGACGCTACCCTTCCTCAACTCTTCTCCCTCATGTCCGCCTTCTAACTTTTGCCACTCTACAATTATTTATGCTTACTCTTGTATTTCAAGGTTGGTAACAACTATAAATACAAAATTCAAATAAATAAATCCTTGTTTTTTCTGTGGGTTGATTCTACAAGTGGAAAATAAAAAACATTTACATTATTGTGCCTATGTCAATATTGTTCACTGTTGGCCAAGAGTATACTGTTACATTTCCTTTCTCCAAGGCTATTTCTTGAGATTTCTAATTGTTTTTATATTGTACTAATAAATTAGGACCTCAATTCATGGAGATAGTCCTAGTTGAAGAGTGCTTACTTTATTAGTTAAATGTGTCAGAAAATTCCCAGGTCTTCTTTTCTTACCTTAACATGTTTTTTGGTCCTGTTTTAATTTTATTTTCGCCCTGACTCATCCTTGTCTCTGGTTCTTACTGAAGTCTGAGCTCCAGCTGCTCCAGAACACAGGATATGAAAGAACATCTGGTTCTTCAAAGCTTGCTCTGAAGTAAAAGACCAACAAACCTTAGACTATTATCTGAGCACTGGAAGGTCACGATTCCCTTCCCTTACATGAGTATTTTTTAAATTGCAGGTTACTACTCAATAGTGGGTCACAAAATCAATTTACTGGGTGACAACCAACATTTTTAAAAAGTGGAGTGGAATAGAATAGACAGATTTTATCACCCATAGTAAAGTTTAAGCATTATTTAAATAACATGTAGTGTATATATTTGTACGTGTGTTCTGGTTTCATGTGAAATATATATTTTACTTATTTTATTATTGGTTGCTTTTGAAAAAGCTTGAAAGCTCCTGTCTTCCATGCTGAACTGGTCTCCTTTTGGCCTGATTTCTAGTCCAGAAGTTACTCTCCTTGTCTAGGGTATAACTCTCCTTGGTTTAAGGAGCTGGGACCACACCTTCAGTGTGTCTAATGGAGCTCTGGACTCTGCTTCATTTTTTCTGACCTGTATCTTCCCAGGTGGGTTGCTGAGACCTGTTATGGCTCAAGTTCCTCCTAAATTTTTAAACTCAGCTCCACTGGGACTCCTGGTGGGACATCACTGGTCTCCATCAGCGCCATGCCTGGTGTATTGACAATCAGGGCAGATCATTTCTTGACAAAATTATCTTCAGGAATAATCATAAAATAAAATAAATAATAATACTAGCCAGAAAGGACTAGGAGGAAGGACCTGGTCACCCACTTCTGAAAAAATTGGCCATGAAAACCCTATGAATAGCAGCGGAGCATTGTCTGATAGAGTACTGTAAGGTGAGAGCATGGGGCGAAAAGACCGGGCAGGGTTCCACTCTGCTATACACAGGGTCGCTAGGAGTCAGAATCCACTGGATGGCACTAACAACAACAGAGAAAAGAAATGTAGACTGAACATTTTCTTTTATTGAACTTCGAACATATTATGCCAATAAAAAAGTAAATAAATAATAAAATAAATATTAGAGTACAAAAAAAGACAAAAGGTACTGTTACCGAACCTCTTAATCTCAGGTTTGTGTGCCCGATGCCCAGCAAGCCAAACACTGAGACATCAGTGCTTGGAGATGAGAAAGATTTATTCGAGTTGGCCAAAATGAGTAGGTGGGAGCCTGAGTTTGCTCAAATTCACCTCCCCTAGAACAGAAAGCAGGGGGTTTTATAGGCTAAGGGGCTTGGCAGGAGGGACTTCAGGGAAACAAAGGGGTCACTCATGATAAGCCTCTGGGCAATCTGACTTCTAGGCTTCAACAGCTGCTGAGGGCGGGACATCCATCCAGTGATCACCACATCCCGTGATTGCTCCCTCCGCAAAGGCGTTCTCTTTATCCAGCAAAACAAGCTCAAAAATCCTCAAGATTCCTGAGTCACCCCTCAAGTTAAACTGCAAAAAATAGCAAATTTGTTTAATATCTACAGTACCCCTCAGTTACCCGGCTTCAGTACCAAATTAATACTTTTTAATTACATTACTGTTGTTTTTGAAAAACAACAAACAAATAACAAACCAAGGAAGGGATGAGGAAACACTTCCCAAAGGGTGACCACCACCAGGTTCAGAGATTTCATCCGTGGAATGACAGAATTGAAGTAACTCAATTTCTGTTCCTTTGTCTTTATAATCATTTGGCTCTCATTGTTTATTTTGAATCTACTGCTTGATTGTGAGGATGTGCAGTACCATGGAGGCTGGAGACAGGAACTGCATTCAAAGTGAGCTTGAGTGGGGCCGCCCCGTGTCTTAGCGGTTAAGTGCACGCGCTCCGCTACTGGCGGCCCGGGTTTGGATCCCAGGCACGCACCCATGCACTGCTTGTCCGGCCATGCTGAGGCGGTGTCCCACATAGAGCAACTAGAAGGATGTGCAACTATAACATACAACTATCTACTGGGGCTTTGGGGAGAAAAAGGGAAAACAAGGATGTGGATTGGCAATAGATGTTAGCTCAGGGCTGATCTTCCTCACCAAAAAAAATAAATAAATAAAGTGGTGGTACAATTAAAAAAAAATGAGCTCAAGTGATTTGGAACTGGATCTTCTCTAGAAATGAACGCACGTAGCTGGGTCTGCATGTGTGGGGGCTGACTCTAGAACTGGGAGTTCTCTGAATTCACTTCTTTGTATACCATGTTGATTGAAGGATAATCACTAAAAAGTGCTATGTTGACATTTACATACATATTATAGTATTAAAACTTAAAAGCAACAGCAGCAACAAAAGATTTTTCAGAGGAGGAATATTTTAGCACTGACTTGTTTAGCATTGCCAGCACATGGTGAATACAAAGCAGACCCACTAGCTGGTGTTATTATTGTTTTAAGATTATCTACAAACAATGCACCCTCTTATTGCCTGCACCTGGGACTGCCCCTTCCCACTGCCCCACCTGTGGTACACCAAATTTCAGGAAGAAAGGTTACTCCCACTCTGTCACAAGGACTTTTGATAATTTGTTTAGAGTTCTTGAATAGCATTAAGGAAATAAACCTGTGATATACAACACAGCAATTCTTGCTCATAGCTAGCCTCTTATTTTGTTTTGCTGGTCTCTAAGCCAGGGAACAGATTTGTGGACTATTTTTGGCTCTGAGAGAACACTCTCAGTGTGTGTGTGTGTGTTGAGGGGGTCACAGGGGAAGGAGGGTGGGTGTGAGTGGAGTGAGGAAAACACAGGAAGATGAATTTGGCTACAGGGTGGTCATAGGATCTACGTATATGCAAAGTGGAAGGAAAGCCCTGAACATTCCATAATACTCTTAAGATAAATTAAAATACAATCAGAATCTTGAGTTTTTTTTTGCCAACGTACTTGCAAGTTCACATGGCCTCCTCAGGCACTGTCTCTCTGCTTCCCACTCCCGTCCCCAGTTGTTTTTCTGTTGGTTACAAAGAGCAACTCAAAATAAACTTTCCTCGGATTCTCTAGTCAAAGCCACAATTCCCTTTGGTTTGCCTTTGCTTTTATTTTTCTTCACGTATCAAACAGGAGAACATTTGAGACTGACTCAATCTGCCTCCAGCATTATAAGTGTGCCTCCCCAGCTTACTTTCTTACTTACCTCCACGGCAAAGCTTTCCTAGCTTTGTACACATGCAGCTTACCACGTTAAATCCTCCCAGCCTAGCCTGGCACTCAGAACCCAGTGGAGGAATTTCTTCCAGAGGGAACACGATGCTGAAAATAGAGGAACAGCTTGGCGCCAATGAAATCCTTTGAGACAGTAACTCTTTGGTTTCAAACTGCCTCCCCATCTTATTTTGAGCTCACCATTCTTCTGCCTAAATTCCAGATAAGAATCAGCCTGGGATTCTTGAATTCTTCTCTTGTTTTATACACAAGAGAAGTGTATAGCGTCCTTCTGGCCTTACTGCCAGCTTGGCCTGTGCTTCCCCTTCAGCTTCAAAAAGTGAAGAAGGTTCTTTCATCTTTCAAGTTTCAGCTTTGAAGCTGGGCCTTCAATGAGGTCTATTACTCCAGCCAAAGGTTCTTTGTCCCTCCTCTATACTCCTAAGCTCTTTACTTTCTTATGGCTCACGTGACTAGCATAGCTTGCTGCTCTGCACTGTAGATATCCACTTGGGGGTGTCATGCAGCCAATGGACTATAAGACACTTGAGGGCAGAGTCTATACATCTTGAAGAAGTCTGTGCCCACTATAGCGTGCAACATATATCCTTGAGCATAATGTATGCACAATAAATTTGCCTAGCGTATAAAAAGTTTAAAAATAAAAGGAATGAGAGAGCCACAAAATGTACTCCTGTGTTAATTTGGCTATGTATGTGTATGAAACTTATTTAAAAATCTTCCATGATTTTGTTAGCATAAAGCAAAGCCTTTCAAAACAACAAGAAAAAGACAAACATTCTAATAGATAATTTGGTAATGATGTGAACATTTTTTTCAGATGTTTATTGGATCTTTGTGTTACTTCTTTTGTGGAATGTTTGTTGACTATCAATAATAATCAAGGAAATATAAATTAAAACAATAGCAAGAAACCACTTTTTGGCCTACCTAACTGGCAAAGTTTTTAAAAAAATGTGTAATATCTACTCTTGGGAAGGGTTCCACATGGGGTCTCATATGCCGCTGGAAGATTATAAGGGGAGAGAACCTTTGTGAATGGCAGTTTTCATCAAGAGACTTAAAATGTGCATATTCTACAACTACTTTGGAAAAACTGACAGTATCTACTAAAGCTGAACATATGCCATCTTTACGATCTAGCAATTCCACTCTTAGGTACATATCCAACAGAAATGTGTACATATGTTCACCAAAAGACATGTACTAGAATGTTCATAGCAGCATTTTTCATTATAGCCCTAAATTGAAAAGTACTCAAATGCCCGTCAACAGTAGAATGGGTAATGAGTGTGGCATATGCACACAATGGAATACCATCCAGCAATGAGAATGAACAAATGATTACTACACCCAACTACATGGATGAATCGCACTAACGACATACTGTTGAGTGAAAGGAGCCAGAAAAAAAATGAGTACATACCACATGAATGATTCTATTTATATGAAATTAAAAAACTGGTAAAACTCATTTATTGTGTTGAAGGTCAGTATAGTGCTTACCTTTGGAGTGTTTAGGAACCGGGAGGGTGGCTTCTGAGGTGCTGGTAATATTTTTTGATTTGGGTGTTGGTTCCAGGGATGTGTTCACTTCATAAAAATTCATTAAACAATGCACTTATGCTTTGTGTACTTTTCTAGATGTATGTTATACTTTAATAAAAACTATTTAAAATCTTCATACTCTTTCACCTAGTAGTTTTACAACTAGTGCTTTATCCTGGCAAAATAATTATAGATGTCCACAAAGAATTTATAAGCAAGGCTTTTCATTCAAGGTATTACTTTTAAGAGTGAGAAATTGGAAATTATAGAAGTGTCAAATGGTAGTGAAATGGTCAAATATATTATGGTAGGATGTTTACAGACCTGAAAAGTCATGTTTATGATGAATATATAATGACATGGCAAAATATGATTGCATGTAAAGTGAAAAAAAGCAGGATGCTATACTGCATACAGAGAATGATCACAATTTCATTGAGAAACATATCCATATTCAATGCCAACACTGGTTATTTTGGAGTGATAGGTTTTTCAGGTGGTCTTACTTTCTTCACTATACTTTAATATATATTCTAAATTGTATGCCATGATTATATTATTCCTTTAGACTCACAAAATGTATTTAAAATTTTTATGAATCCATGATCCAAAAGAGGATTCTGGCATCCTCAGTCCATGCTTTTTCAAAGCCTATGAAAGCAGAAAAGTCAAATAGGCAAATTCTATTCTCGTTGCCTTGGCACTCAAGCCAATTTTCTCTCTCCAGGCCTACTGACTTCAAAAGAAGTATCCGAAGCCCATGGAAAACCTCACAAATCCTACAGGGAGTTAAAGAGATAAGTGAATTAACCTCGTTTCTTAATAGCTAATGTGGACTGATGGTAAAAGATAGAAACTGCAGGAGGCAGGAAGGCAGATGAGAGGAATATTTTTCCAGGATTATAGTGAGGTTAGCTGTCTGTAGGCTTGGAGAAAGCACTGATGTAACAGCTGCCTATTCTCTTTCGTCCTCGAAGCTCCAAAGTTGGATAGTGACAGTGGAGGAAAAACCCTGGGTGATTTTTTTCTGTTTATGAGGCTGGATGACAAACTACCTTGTTCTCACATTTGGGGAGATGGCCTGATCCGGACTGTATTCTTGAAGCCAATCCGAGGCAAAAGAGGGTGGTATTTCTTAGACCTGGGCACCAAGATTTTATCAATTAATCTATATCATAAGAAAAATGTTCTACTTGTTAACTATAATATAGACAGTTCATCTTAGATATGATAACTCACAAGGTATTTTTAAAATCAGTGTACAGAAGTTTATGGTAATTTGCAAGGCAGCAGGCTGTACCTAACAGGTTGTTGTATGGTCAACAGAACATATTTGCAGAATGTCCAGAGCATTTATACAGGTGACAGTCCCTTTGCCAAATGGAAGATCTCAGCCAAAAGTGTCATAAAATGTCAAAGCTATTCCTGTTCAAATGCCCAACATCTGTGATTATGTTCATTGCAAACGTTGTACTAATATTAAATACCATGTGAAAGATGTAACTACATGAGGTGGCACCTCAAGAACTGGGTAAGAATGTATAAAACAGGGTGCTCTGTGAGAGTTAAACAAAATCTACATACACACACACACACATATACACATATATATATGTGTGTGTGTGTGACAGTTGGTGGGGATGAAAGAGGAGACTATATGACTGAAGACACTATGTGCAAAAGGAGGGATGGTTAGCTTAGTCATCAAAGAAGAAACCTGGAGAATTGTCTGGAGGAAAAAATGCCCTTCCACCTGCCAGGAACTTCAGTCTGCCTACAGGTTATATATTCCCATTGTGGCAGGAATACAGAAGGTTATTGAGGCCTGATGCCATCAAATCATATATCTTCCCACCACTTGTTCTGATGCTCTATGAAGATGGAGACCATGTGGTTTTGGTTGCCAGTGTATTTCTCATGTGCACACAGTTTGTGCTTGTATTAGCTTCCTGTAACTGCTGTAAGAAATTGTCACAAACTTGGTATTTTAAAATAACAGAAACTTATTCTTTCACAGTTCTGGAGGCCAGAAGTCTGAAATCGGTATCATTGGGCTGAGATCAAGATGTGCATGAAATCAGGACTGCATTACCTCCCGAGGTTCTAGGGGAGAATCTAGTCCTTGCCCCTTGCAGCTTCTGGTGGCTGCCTGCATTCCTTGGGTTGGGGCTGCATCACTCCCATCTTAAAGGTTGCCATCTTCAAATCTCTCTCTGCTACGTCTTCCCATGCATGGCCTTCTCCTCTGTGGGTGTGTAGTCCGATCTCCCTCTGGCTCTCTCTTATAAGGACACTTGTAATTGTATTTAGACCCCACTGGAATAAATCCAGAATAATCTCCCCATCTCAAGATCCTTAAATTAACTACATCTGCCAAGACTCTTTTTCCAAATAAAGTAACATGCACAGGTACCACGTATTAAGAGTTATTATCTTTGGGCACCATTATTCAGCCTACTACAGTGCTTAATAAATATTTGTTGAATGAATGTTGGTTCTATCAATATGACTTTTCAATCCATCTAGAAGTTTTATTTCTCATTGCAAAGTAATAAATTTGCACTGTGAATTTACATATTAATCTCTAATGAGCTTTGTTAGCTGGAGGCAGCATCCAGCATATAGTCATCTTGAAGACTCTGAGAAGGTTGAATTTGCTGAAGAACACCCCTGGCCTGTGGAGAAATCACTAAAGTGCCTTGTGAGCACCAACCATGTTCTGAATTTTACTGAAGATAGCTTTCCTCAAGAAAAGATTTTCTAAACTGAAAATTCTACAGTTTTGTTTTGAAAACATTTAAAATAAGCAATTTGATAAAATGCTTTAGAGAAACTTTGCTGCTGGCTCAGCGTGGCTCAAAAATTAATTTAAAATGAATTTAAACACTCATAGTAAAATGAAAATACATGTATGTACTTTTTATTTTTTTCGGGGGTTAGCCTGAAGTACACCTTTATGGTTATTGGTAGGATCAAACTCTAGGTTCAAGCCGTGCCCTTTGTATATGAACGCAAGGGCAGGGTGGAATATTGCTGGGCTCTATGTCTTTCTGCTTTCAAACATGGAGAAGGTGACTGGGCTGTTGCACCCAGCAAGCCTCCCCTTCCTTCCCTGGAGCAGCTTTCATTCTCTCTGATGCTGGGAAGGGATGATGTCACTCACCAATCTGGGCTCTTCTTCCTCAGCCTATGACAAAGGTGAGCTCACTAGGTGAGTGGCTTTCCTTATTACCGCCACTAATACTTTGGATTTTATTGAAGATCTTCCTTTGAGGACTCTGAAGTACTTACACAGATATACTTGTTATCCTCTCCATAACCCTTTGAAGTGTCAGAGACTGTGGACATTTATAAAAGACAGAGACGATGCCAGCCCTGCCCTCAAGTTGACTTAAGTGCATTATGTCTATTTCTGGCCTTCTGTCAACCAGGACTCTCTATTAATCAGCAGATCTGAACATCCAAGTAGACTGAGATAAAAATCCATGTTATTCATATAACTCTAAGTCACTTAAGAACCCTGAAGGGTTTTTAGAATTATCTGAGAAAAAAAATTATTGTACTCCTCATGGCTTTAATAGTCAGTATGGATTTATAATAGTCAAAATCTTCAAGAATTTTTAACTCCCAAATGCCATATCCTATTGCTTGATTAATGAAAATGCCAAAGAACTTTGAACCTTTCAAAAAATTCAGATATACAAGTCCTGCCCCAGACCCACTGGGTCAGGATCTCTTGGGTGGGACCAAGGCCTATCTATCTATTTATCTATCATCTATTCTCTATTTCTATATCTCTGTACATAGTATGTTTGTATATATGTATATAGTATATTCATTTTAACTTGTTATTATGGAATTTTCAAACATACACAAAAGTAGAAAAAATAGTATTTCCTATCCAACTTCAACATTTATCCACACTCTGTTGTTTTAGTTTCAACTCTTCTCTATCCCCCACATTTTTTTGTTTACTGGAATATTTTAAAAGCAAAAACCAGACTTCAGATTATTTATTCAAAAAATATGTCAGTATTTATCTCCTCTTTTAAAAAAATATGATGAAAATATCATTATCACACCCACAAAATTAATAATTCATTATCTGATGTTTAGTCTGTGTTTAATTTTCCCTAGTTGTCTCAAAAAAATGTCTTTTATATAGTACATAAAATCAGAGTACAAACCAGGTTTACACATTGTATTTAGTTGACATGTTTTTGAAGTCTCTTCTATGGTAGTTCTTCCTCCATTTCTGAGCACACCATACACACTTTTCACTACCTAGCAGTATAAGATATATTCCTACTCCTTTTTACAGATGCATAGGACTCCATTCAATCCCTTTCTTGGTGATGAATATTTATGTTGTTTCTAGTCATTGGCCGTTACAAATAGTATATTTTTTCCAGTGTATTTTTGGCATAGGTTCCTAGAGGTGGGATCGCTGGGTCAATTATTGCATATTTTATTTTGCTCTATCAGTGGGAGATTCTAGTACTTTGATGATATATTTTACCTTTATCGCTAGTTTTATGCTGTTTTATGAGGAATGACATCAATTGCTAACTTGCTTCTTTGCTTGCCACCAGCTTTCCTTTTTCCCACTGTGACTTCTTTTCAGTGGGATAGATGACTGGCTTCAAAATCTTGAGGTCTTTGTTCCTCAGGGTTACCAGATTCCGAAGACTGTACAAAGCCAAAAAGTCAACTCCCTTATAATGCAGTTTATTGGCGTTGTTAAATTACGCGTTATCCATTTGGGTTAGAAATTTCCTAAACACTTTATGCCTAAAAAATTGGTGTTTATATTGCAAAATCCACAAACAGCAGCCCTGTGGGACCCCTATTCACCACCACCATCGCTCCTCCAATGTATCACAATTAAGAAAATCACTCCTAGGAAATTTGCAAGAACAACAGTTATTCTGCCTCAAAGTTCCCGATTGAAATTGAATGATTCAGTAAATTTAGGGAAAAAAGAAGGTACTTTATTGTATATTTTAGAAATTAGATTCATTATTGATAGCAAAACACATTCAAACTTAAAGAAGAGGCTGGGATAACTTGAGATGTAAGAAAATAAGAATATAAGAAGAAGAACAACTACTAAAATACTCAAAGCAAAAAGGAACAAGTTATTATGGATAAGTCATAGTCCAAACATTCAAGAACAACATTATACATATTAACATCTCCATGTTAATTTATCTAAACCATACCTGTACTTTTTTGGAGACTGGGCTAGAAAGGGCCAAATCACAGCTAAATGGGCTAAATAAGCAACGAGGCAGGTAAGGGGACTTTGGCATGAGCCAACAATGGCTCTCTCCATTCCCTGATGCAAAGCATTTGTGGTGATTCTTTCCAACCAGATGCTGGCAACTCGGGCATGTGGGAAAGACATATTCTGTTGTACTTTGATTTCAGCCAGAGAATTGTATATTCTTTCCTTTTTATTCTCATACTTCTCAGAAGTCACATTGAAGTGTTAGTTAGAAACTGAAGATGCTCCATTAACCACTTGCAAACTAAATATGACTTTGAGGTCAGAGAGACCAGAGTTTAACCTCAACCTCTCAGTGGCTGTGTGACTTTGTCCATGATATAAGCATCCTGAACTCCATTGTCTCATTTGTAAAATGGAGATAATGATGCATATCTGTGGTGTAAGTCCTAAAATTAAGGCTCAATATTATGTGCTGCCATGATTCCCTCCCTTCTCTGCTCTGATGAATAAGGACCCCTAGACAAACAACCTTCCTTATCATAGGCACCAGGCACAGTTCCTGGTTACCCCTGAGTAGAGGGTTTCAGTTCTCTGGCAGCCCATGGAATTATACAAACAAACAAATCACATTCTCCTGTGGGAGCCAGGGAGCATCCACCCTCTTGATACTACAAAGTCTGACTCCTACAGCACCTACAGCACCTCCTACAGTTCCCTCTGTTCTGAAGTGTAACCCCCACGTGGTCCTGCATGGCGTGGTGTCATCTTCCTCCATGCTATGAATATATGTGACTAGTAAACTGCTGTCAATCTCATCTGTCCAGTGTTGGGTGTCATGTGCTCGGCCATCCTCGTTACCATAGGGTGAGAATCCCTCCCTCACCAATGGGGTGATTAGAAGGCTATTAAAACAGTATCTCATAGGGCTACGGTGAGGAATAAAAGGAATGAAAGGAAATACTTGGGGAAAAGATCTGTGTTACTTCTCAGAATACGCTAAGTACTGAAGAGGAGAGAAAGAAGGGTTTCTGCCCTCAAGATATTCAAAGCATAGTGGAAGAGAGACATCACATAGCACTGTAATCCTTGATTTACTTGTGGGAGTGAAGGTATAGAGGTAAGCCCAGGGTTATCTCAGAGCCAAAAAAAAGGCATACAACTCAGTAACCTTCATCACTTCATCTGTAAAATGGAGATAATAATACCTACATCATAAGGTTGTTTTGAGGATTTAAATAAACAATGCATAAATCCCTTATCCCAGTTTCTGGCATATAGTAAGGACTTAATAAATAGTAGATTGAGTTGGATTCGAAGGGCTAATAGACACTACTAGGTAAAAAAAGTATTTTACATGTGCAAAAGCCCCCAATTTGTTTCCAGAGATTGCCATTCTTGTTTTTGTTTTTCTTAAGAATATCTTTTCTAGGAGAAAACAGCCAATTAGGATGAGCAGAATAACGCTACTTCTTATACTAGGCAATGCCACAGTGTAAGTGCTAATGCCACTGGCACAGAAGTCCCCAAAGAATCCTACAAAATTACATGGAAGTCAACCATTTTTCTAGCCCTGGCGTGTTTCTTAAGCAGTTAGGACTGGTTGAGTCTATGGATTTTGTTTGCTTGTTTGTTTTTTTCCTTGTTTTTTTTTTTTTTTAAAGGCTTCCCATAGACATTGCATCATTTTGTTAATGATTAAAAATATAGGCAATGTTCAGGGTGCAATGTGATAAATATCACCCCTGTCTTGTGATGCCTCCTCAAAGATGACCCGTATGCAGTGGATTTTGTAATAGGGCTATCTTATTGTAAACTTAGGTTTAATTGACAATTACCTACAACCTTTGGCAGTTTATTTCCATTTATCAGATGAAAGGGCAGCATGGCAGAGTAGAAAGTGACCCATTCAGGTGTCATCAGACAGAGTCTTTTGTCTCAGTTCTTTTTTTTTGTTTTTTGTGAGGAAGATTGGCCCTGAGCTAACATCTGCCAATCCTCCTCTTTTTGCTGAGGAAGACTGGCCCTGGGCTAACATCCGTGCCCATCTTAATCCACTTTATATGGGACGCCGCCACAGCATGGTTTGCCAAGCGGTGCGTTGGGGCGCGCCTGGGATTCGAACCGGGGAAACCTGGGCTGCCACAGCGGAGCGTGCACACTTAACCATTTGCGCCACTGGGCTGGCCCATTTTGTCTCAGTTTCTTCTTCTGGGAAATGAAGCATTGGACTGAACTCAAAGATCCCTCATAATTCTAACAGGCTGAGGGGGAGGGTTAGAGTTAGAGGTTTGGAGCATGACAGATTTGGCTTTGAATTTTTATTTGTCACTCATCAACTCAGGGACCTAGGTAAGATCTCCTTGAGGGTCAGTTTCCTTATCTTTCATAAATTTTATTACCCTTATTTTACTAAGGGTTTTTATGAAGGTTAAATAATATAAGCAATCCAAATAATATAAGTAATCCTGTTGGCTCTACCTTTAAAATATTAAAATAATTTCAGAATCTGATGACATCTCATTAACTCAAAGCCACCATCATCTCTTGCCTGGATTATTCCAGTGGCATCCTAAATAGTATCTGTAGCTTCTATCTTGTCTTCCCCACCCCCAATAGACTGTTTTCAATGCAGCAGCCCTTTTAAAATATGTCAACTCGTGTCATTCTTCTGTTTGAAAATTCTCCTGTGGTTTCCAATCTTACTCAGAGTGAAAGCTCAAATTCTTACCGTGGCTGATGAGGCTCCACGTGATGAGACTTCCCACTGCTTCCTCTCCTGTGACTTGCTCTCTCTGATCACTCTACTCCAGCCACACTGGCCTTCTTCATGGTCCCTAAATACTTCTCCTTCAGCTATTCTTTGGGGGCATTCCTTCACTCCCTTTAGGTATCTTTTCAAATTTATCTTATCAGAGAGGCTTTTTCTTTTTTTTTGCATTGTGTTTATAAAGGTGTAGTGGAGATGCCAGGGATAAAAGCCCTGGGGCCTCATACATGCAAATCTGTCCATCTTCTGTAAAATAGCATCCCCCAACCTCCATCCCATCACTCTCTATCACCCTTACCCACTTTTATTTTACTTTATAGCCCTTATCATAATTTTCTGTCTCCCATAATCTAGAATGTAAGTTTCATGAAGGCAGGGACTTTGTTTCATTCTCTGAGGTGGCCTCATCCCCTAGAATAGTACCTGGCACATAGTAGGCACTCAACAATTATTTGTTGATCAAATTAATAAGCTACATAAATTTTCAGGCATTCAGTAAATGTCACTTCCCAATGCCCCTTTTAGAAACATAGTATTTGGCGCTCTTTACTCATATTATTTGAATACAATGCAATGCTAGACAGACCCTGGTTTCGGCTCTGACATGTAAAGAGCTTAAAAGTCCTCACTCCTGTCCTAATGAGAAGAAAAATCTAGACAAACTAAAAACTTTTCTTGGATCCACTAGAGAACTGAGTTTCCAGAGCAAACCATCACTATAAAATCTGTACAGACAGGTGCATCCAGATAGTCACAGCTGAGATATGCTAACTTGGAGCAGAAGCCTCTGGAGACGCAAACTGATAGGAACATTTAAATGTTAATTTTGATGAATTGCTGGGGGCTGAGTGTGAACTAGCAAGAGAGTAAGAAAATTCTGAGGCTGCAGTCCTAAAGGGCCCCACAATTTTGTACATTTTACCTGCAGGAGTCCACTAGATTCTCCTGGTGAAGATTGGAGAAAGATCCCCTCAAGGTTCTGGCAGAGGGAGAGGA
Source organism: Ceratotherium simum simum (assembly GCF_057802395.1). Classification (NCBI taxonomy): domain Eukaryota; kingdom Metazoa; phylum Chordata; class Mammalia; order Perissodactyla; family Rhinocerotidae; genus Ceratotherium; species Ceratotherium simum. The sequence goes on along the minus strand of NC_141940.1, from coordinate 94,646,047 downwards.
AGAGTAATCATTGTGAAATATTCCCAGGGTGTTCTCCATAACAAAAATCTGCCCTCCAAGGGAAAAGACATTTCCTGAGCCTTATCTCCACTGAAGGAAGAGCATTCCTTCCACTTCAGCCAGGCCCCTCTAGCCCTCCTGTCTCATCTAGGGGGAAAAAAAACGGAGTCAACAAGGGTCAGGGTTTCCAGGAAATAGATTGTGAATGCTGCAGTCAGGACAGGAGCAACGGGCAGGGGGAAAAAGTTATGCCATTGGAGAAATACTTGTGAAGGTTACAGATGTGAGACACAGGACCACTAAAACACTGAGATTTAAGCAGAAGGTTATAGAATGCTTGCTTCCTACATAGTCACCACCACACCAACAGGGCTCCAGTATAAGAATGGTGATTTATAGTTGAAACAGCACCAAGACAGACTTTCTTTGAGGAGGAGTCCTTGGGAAATGTCCTTGTTTTTGTTTCTGGGGAGGACACTAGAGGATTTTAAAGTCTTTGGCACCTATATCTATAGAAAATATTAAACAGAGCCCAACTTCTAGCCAGATTAACATTAATTCTCACACTAAAGGCCTCTTTACCTCAATTCCTATTACTCAATATAACATGTTTGGTTTTCAACAACAGATTACAAGGCACGCCTAAACGCCAGATAAAACACAATCTGAAGAGATAAAGCAATCATCAGAACCAGACTCAGATACAACACAGTTGTTGGATTTATTGGACAGGGAATTTAAAATAACAATGATTAATATGTAAGGGCTCTAATGGAAAAAGTAGACAACATGCAAGGACAGATGGGTAATGTTAAGTACAGAGATGGAAACTCTAGAAAGAATCAAAAAGAAATACAAAAATGAAAAGCATCATAACAGAAATAAAGAATTTCTTTGATGGACACTTCAGTAGATTTGACATGGCAGAGGAAAGATTCAATGAGATTGAAGATAGGTTAATAGAACCTTCTCAAACTGAAATGTAAAGACAATAAACAATGGAATAAAAAAACAGAAAAGAACATCCAAGAGCCATGGGACAATTTCAAAAGATGTAACATGCATGTGGAATACCAGGAGAAGAGAGAAAATGGAGCAGAAAAACAATTTAAGGTAATAATGGCTGAGAACTTTCCAAAACTAGTGACAGACAGCAAACCATAGATCAAGGAAGCTCAGAAAACAGCAGCAGGAAAAATACCACCTCCCCTAAAAAAAAAACCCACACCTAGGCATATCATACTCAAACTGCAGGAAAGCAAAGACAAAGAAAATCTTCAAAGAAGCCAGAAAAGTGGAGGGAGTGGAAACACTTTATCTATACAGAAACAAGGATAAGAATTACAGTGGCCGTCTCACCAGAAACCATGAAAGCAAGAAGAGATTAGAGCAAAAAATTTAATATGTTGAAAGTAAAATATCACGAACCTAGAATTCTCTATCCAGAGAAATTATCTTCAAATGTGAAGGAGAACTAAAAACTCAGAAAAAGGAAATCTGAGAGAATTTATTGCTAGCAGACTAGCCCTTCAAGAAATGTTAAAAGAAGTTTTTCAGGCAGAGGCAAAATAATATAGGTCAGAAACTTAGATTTACATAAAGAAAGAGTGAGCATCAGAGAACAAACAATTGAAAATACAATAAAATCTTTTAATTTTTATTCTTAATTGATCAAAAAGACAACTGTTTAAAGTAATAATAGTAACAATATATTGAGTGATTATAACATATGGATAAATGAAATGACATCTGAAATAAAATGACAGAATGACAGAAATGTCACAAAAATGGTAGGAAAGAATTGGGAACACTATGTCTTAAGGTACTTGTACTATACTTAAAGCAGTATAGTGTTATTTGGAAGTGAAATTAGATTAGTTAAAAGTGTATATTGGAAACTTTAGGGTTATCATGAAAAAAAAGTTTTTTAAATGACTATAATTGATACTCTAAGACTGGAGATAAAATGGAATCACATAAAATACTCAAATAACACCAGAGTAGGCATAAAAAAGGAGAATAACTTTCTATTTCTTTATGTCTTCTTCAATTTCTTTCAGTAATGTCTTATAGTTTTCAGTGTATAGTCTTTCACCTCTTTGGTTAAGTTTATTCCTAGATATTTTATTCTTTTTGTTGTGATTGTAAATGGGATTGTATTCTTGATTTCTCTTTCTGCTAGTTTGTTGTTAGTGTATAGAAATGCAGCTGATTTTTGTAAGTTGATTTTGTACCCTGCAACTTTGCTGTAGTTGTTGATTATTTTTAATAGTTTTCTGATGGATTCTTTAGGGTTTTCTATATATAGAATCATGTCATCTGCAAACAGTGAGAGTTTCACTTCTTCCTTTCCAATTTGGATTCCTTTTATTTCTTTTTCTTCACTAATTGATCTGGCCAAAACCTCTGGTATTATGTTGAATAGCAGTGGTGAGAGTGGGCACTCTTGTCTTGTTCCTGTTCTCAGACGGTCAGAATGGCTATAATTACCAAGACAAAAAATAACAAATGTTGGAGAGGATGTGGAGAAAAGGGAACCCTCATGCACTGCTGATGGGAATGCAAATTGGTACAGCCTCTATGGAAAACAGCGTGGAGATTCCTCAAAAAATTATTAAAAATAGAAATATTATATGCTCCAGCTATCCCACTACTGGGTATTTATCCAAAGAACTTGAAATCAAGGATCCAAAGAGATTTATGCACCCCTATGTTCATTGCAGCATCATTCACAATAGCTAAGACATGGAAGCAACCCAAGTGCCCTTCTACGGATGAATGGATAAAGAAGATGTGGTATATATATACAATGGAATACTACTCAGCCATAAAAAAGACAAAATCATCCCATTTGCAAGGACACGGATGGACCTTGAGGCTATGATGTTAAGTGAAATAAGCCAGACAGAGAAAGAAAAATACTGCATAATTTCACTCATATGTGGAAGATAACAAATACATGGAAAAAGAGAACAGATTAGTGGTTACCAGAGGGGAAGGCGGTGGGGGTTGGGTGAAAGGGGTAAAGGGGCACGTATGTACAGTGATGGACAAAAACTAGACTACTGGTTGTGAGCACGATGAAGTCTATTCAGAAATTGATAAATAATAATGTACACCTGAAATTACACAATGTTATAAAGCATTATGATCTCAATAAAACTACTGGGAGAAAAATTAGAATCAAAAACAAAGAAAAGTGCAATGAATAGAAGACAATTACATAGTAGATATTATTCCAACTATATCAATAGTCACCTTAAATGTGAATGGTCTAAATACACCAATTAAAAGACAGAGATTTTCTGAGTGGACGAAAATACAAGACTCTACTACTGTTGTCTACAAGAACCCACTTTTAATATAAAGACTCAGATAGGTTAATAACAAAGGGCTAGAGAAAGATATACCATGCTAACACTAATCAAAAGAAAGCAGAAAGAGCTATAATAATTTTTTTAAAAAAGCAGACCAGAACAAAGAAGGTTAGCAGCAATAAAGAGGGGCATTATACAGTGATAAATGGATCAATTGTCCAAGAAGGCATAACAATTCCAAACATGTGTTCACCTAACAAGAGAATGCCAAAGTTTCTGAGGCAAAACTGATAGAACTGAAAGTCTCAATTATTATAGTTGGAGACTTCAATACTCCTCTGTCAGTAACTGATAGATCCAGCAGGCAGAAAATCAGTAAGGATATAGATGAACCGAAAAGGACTAGCAATCAATTTGATCTAATTGACATTTGTAGAATACTCTATCCAACAACAGCAGCATACACATTCTTCTTAAGCTCACATGAAACATTCACTAAGATAGACCACATTCTGGGTCATAAAACATAGCTTAAAATGTTTGAAAAAATGGAAATCATACAAAGTATATTCTCACACTGCAATGGAATTAAAGTAGAAATCAATGACATAAAGATATCTGGAAAATTCTCAAATATTTGAAAATTAAACACCAACTTCTAAATAATACATGGGTCAAAAAAGAGGCCTCAAAAGAAATTTAAAAATATTTTGACCTAAATGAAAATTAAAAAAACAACTTATTAATATTTGTGAGATGCAGCAAAAGCAGTGCTTAGAAGGAAATGTATAGTATTAAAAGCATTTTTAGAAAGGAAGAAATATCTAGAATCAATAACCTAAGCTTCCACCTCGGGAAACCAGAGAAAGAAGAGCAATTTAAGCCTAAGTAGCAGAAAAAAAGGAACAATAGAAGTTAGAGCAGAAATTAAGGAAACTGAAAGCAGGAAAGCAATAGAGAAAATCGATGAAACCAAAAGCTGGTTCTTTGTAAAGATCAATAAAATTGATCAAACGGTAGCCATGCTAACCAAGAAAAAAAAATAGAGAAAGCACAAATCATCAGTATCACACGTGAAAGAGAGACCATCACTACTGATCTGATCCCATGGATGTCAAAAGGATAATAAAGAGATACTACGAACAACTCTATGCCCACACGTTTGTCAACTCAGATGAAATGGACCAACTCCTTGAAAGACACAGATTACAAAAACTCACAGACAGAGAAATAAATAATCTGAATAGCCCTATACTTATTAAAGATATTGAATCAACAATTAATAACCTTTTAAAAGAAAGCACCAGGCCCAGATGATTTTACTGGTGAATTCTACCAAATATATCAAGAAAAATAATACCAATCTCTATAGTCTGTCAGAAAAGAGAAGTGGAGGGAATACTTCCTAATTCATTCTATGAGGCTAGCATTGCTGTAATAGTACAACCAGATAAAGACATTACAAGAAAGAAAAACTACAGACATATGTTTCCTGAACAGAGATGCAAAAATCCTCAACAAAATACTAACAACTTGAATCCATCAATATATAAAAAGCATCATACACACAAGGATGGACATTGAGGGTACTATGCTAAGTGAACTAAGTCAGAGGGAGAAGGTCATATACCGTATGATCTCACTCATAAATAGAAGATAAAAATAACAACAACAAACAAACACATAGAGACAGAGAATGGATTGGTGGTTACCAGAGGGGAAGGGGGGAGGGCGGAGGGCAAAATGGTTGATTAGGCACATGTGTGTGCTGATGGATTGTAATTAGTATTTGGGTGGTGAACATCATGTAATCAATGCAGAAATAGAAGTATAATGATGTATGCCTGAAATTTATACAATGTTACAAACCAATGTTACTGCAATAAAAACAAATAAATTATATAAAAAAAAAAGGAATCATATACCATAGCCAAGTGAGATTTATCCCAGTTGTGCAAGGCTGGTTCAACATTTGAAAATCAGTTAATGTAATCCATCATATCAACAGACTAAAGAAGAAAAATCGTATGATTTTATCAATTGATGCAAGAAAAGCATTTGACATTAAATGATAGCCATTTTTCACAATCTCTTCCAGAAAATAGAAGTGGAGAGAACACATCCTAATGCTTTCTATGAGGTCAGCATTACCCTAATACCAAAACCAGATAAAGGCCTTACAAGAAAGAAAAACAACAGACTGATATCTCTCGTGAACAGAGATGCAAAAATCCTCAACAAAATACTAGCAACATGAATCCATCAATGTATAAAAAGAATCAGGCACTGTAGCCAAGTGGGATTTATTTCAGTTATGCAAGGCTGATTCAACATTTGAAAATCAGTTAATGTAATCCATCATATCAATGGACTAAGAAAGAAAAATCATATGAGTTTATCATTTGAGGCAGGACAGGCATTTGACATGATAAAAACTCTCAGCAAACTAGAAATAGAGGGAAGCTTTCTCAACTTGATAACAAACATTTACAAGAAAATCTACAGCTAAAGTAATACTTGATGATAAGGACACTTTTCCCCTAAGATCAAGAACAATGCAAGGATGTCTTCTCTCTTCATTCCTATTCAATATTGTACTGGAAGATCTGCTGGTGAAATAAGACAAGATAAAAAAATAAAAGGTATACAGACTGGAAAAGAATAAATAAAACTGTTTTTATTTGCAGGTGATATGATTATCTATGCAGAAAATCCCCCAAAATCTACAAGTAACCTTCTGGAAATAATAAATGAGTGTAATGAGGTCATAGACACAAGGTTAATATACAAAAGCCAATTGCTTTCCTGTATACCAGCACTGAACATGTGAAATACCATTTACATTAGCACCAAAAAAAAAATGAAATACTTAGGTACAAATGCACCAAAATATGTACAAGATCAACATGGAGAAAACTACAAAAGTCTGATAAAATAAATCAAAGATCTAAATAATAGGAGCAATATTCTGAATTCATGGATTGGAAGACTCAATATTGTTAAGATGTCACTTCTTCCCAATTCAGTCTATAGATTCAATGAAATTCCAAGCACATCCCAGCAAGTTATTTTATAGATATAAAAAACCGATTCTAAAGTTTATATACGGAAAGGCAAAAGATCTAGAATAGTCAACACAGTACTGAAGAAGAAGAAAGTTGGAGAAATCACACTACTTGATTTCAAGACTTACTATAAAGCTACAGTTATCAAGACAGGGTGGTATTGGCCAAAAGATAGACACATAAATCAATGGAACAGAATAGAGAGCCCAGAACTAGATCCACACAAATATAGTCAACCAATCTCTGACAAAGCAGCAAAGGCAATTCAGTAAAGAAAGAATACTCTTTTCAACAAATGGTGTAGAACAATTGGACATCCAAAAGGCAAAAAATAAACCTTGACTCAAACCCTACACCTTTCACAAAAATGTACTCAAAATGGACCATAGACTTAAATTTCCAATGAAAAACTATAAAACATCTAGAAGGAAATATAGGAGAGAATCTAGGTGACTGTGGGTTTGGTGATGAGTTTTTAGATAACACCAAAAACATGACCTATAAAAGAAAAGAATTATTAAATTTAACTTTATTAAGATAAAAAACAGGGCCGGCCCCGTGGCTTAGTGGTTAAGTGCGCACGCTCCGCTACTGGTGGCCCGGGTTTGGATCCCGGGCGCACACTGACACACTGCTTGTCCGGCCACGCTGAGGTGGTGTCCCACATACAGTAACTAGAAGGATGTGCAACTATGACATACAACTATCTACTGGGGCTTTGGGGAGAAAAAGGGAAAAAAAATAAAAGGAGGAGGATTGGCAATAGATGTTAGCTCAGGGCTGGTCTTCCTCAGCAAAAAGAGGAGGATTAGCATGGATGTTAGCTCAGGGCTGATCTTCCCCACAAAAAAAATAAATAAATAAAAATAAATAAAAAAATAAAAAACATCTACTCTTCAAAAGACACTGTTAAGAGAATAAAAAGACAAGCCACATGCTGGGAGAAAATATTTGCAAAATACATATCAGATAAAGGACTTATATCCAAAATATACAAAGAAGTCTTTAAACTCAACAATAAGAAAACAAACAACCCAATTAAAAAGTTGGCAAAATATCTGAACAGATGCTTCACCAAAGAAGATATACACACAACAAGGTAGCATATAAAAAGATGCTTGCTATCATTTGTCATTAGAGAGATGTAAATTAAAACAATGATATGATACTACTACAAAACTATTAGAAAGACTAAAATCCAAACTCTGACAAAATCAGTTGGTGGCTAATATGAAGAGCAACAAGAACTCTCACGTATTGCTGGTGGGAATACAAAATGGTACAGCCATTTTGGAGGACAGTTTGGCAGTTTCTCACAAAGCTAAATGTAGTCTTACCATACAATCCAGCAATTACACTCCTATGTATTTACCCAAGTGAGCTGAAAATTATATCTACATAAAAGCCTGCATGTGAATGTTTATAGCTGCATTGTTTATTCATAATCATCAAAAACTAGAAGCAACCAAGATGCCCTTTAATAGGTAAAGGAATAAGCAAACTGTGGTACATCATATAATGTAATACCATTTAGCAATATAAAGAATGAGCTGTCAAACTATGCAAAGACATGGATGAATCTTAAATGCACATCGCTCAGTTAAAGAAGCCAGTCTGCAAGGCTAAATTCTGTATGATTTCATTTACATGACATTCTGGAAAAGGTAAAACTCTAGAGACAGTAAACAGGTTAGTGGTTGCCAAAGGTTTGGTGGGGGTATGGTGGTAGGGTTGGGGGAAGGTTGAATGGGAGAAGCACAGGGGATTTTTTAGGGCAGTGAACCTATTCTGTATGAGTCTATAGTGGCAGATAAATGATACTATGTATTTATCAAAACCCGTAGAACTACAGCACAAAGAGTGAACCTTAAGGTATGCAAATAAAAAAATCATTTAGGAGGTCGGTGGATCCCAGGATGGAATGCAGAATGTGACAAAAGAATCTAACTGTATTACAAATGTGTTAAACAACATAACTGAAGAGGGTAGGGAGAAATGTACTAAGCTAATGAGTAGAGACTATAAGACTAGAGACCAAAGGAACTGTGCATAAAGACTGTACTCTAGTTGATAAAGTTGTTTCCCATTGGGGTATAGGTTAACAATTTTGAAACCACTATACATGTATACTGAGATTAAACGATTAAGTAAATGGATGGCACATGGTGGGAGCTAGGTTTCTTACTGTTGAAGTGGAAAACTTACAGATAAGCAAGGAGAAGAGACTAGAATGATCCACATAGTAGTGGATTGGAGTTGGACACATGAGTATGAACTCATGTTCAGCTTAATACAGATACAGATGTATACATATACAAATATTTTTAGATATGTGTACATACATGAGTTAGTATACACATATATATTTCCTTGCATTGTCAGCTGAGAAGGATTAGAAGCAAAAACACCCCAGTAGCAGCGATCACACCTAGAACCCAGGTCTTGGTTTCTAGTACCATTCTTCAATAAAGGGAACCAGGGCTCCTTGGATAAATGGCTGATTCTAGGACCAGGTAGGAAACACAGATGATCCTGGTGAATCTTTTACTGCTAGAAAATAAGGAAGTGTTCAAGAAGATCCACAATGATGGTGATATGTCAAAGAGACACAGCAGCCAACTGAAAGAGCTTTGTGAATGGCTAAAGCTGTAACAATTTGAGGAACAAAATAAAGTAGTATTAGATTATAAGCCAAAGTATAAAATAAATGTCCATGAGTCCATACTGACATAAATAAATAAATGATTGAATAAATAAATAAATAAATGGAGGAGAATGGACAAATATCCCATGCAGAAGAATTCCAAATAATTTACGTAGATTCTCTGTCCTCAAGGAGGTGTGCATATTTCCTCGTTCTCTGAGTGTGGGCTGCACATAGTGACTTCCTTCCAAAGAGCACAGTGATGAAGAGGGGAGGAAAAGAGAGTAAGTACAGTGGGGAAACTTGACAGACAAATCACCTCAGCCAGGTGATCAGGGTCAACATCAACAGCAATAAGTCATGTTCACAGTATGTATCCTGGATATGATGTGATGAGATTGGTACCTTATCTCTGTGATCTTCTTTCCCAAGACCCATAATCATGAGAAATATATCAGAGAATCTCAATCGAGGGACAGTCTGCAAAATATCTGACCAGTGCTCCTCAAAACTGTCAAGGTCCTCGAAAGTAAGGTCTGAGAAATTGTCACAGCCAAGAGGAGCCTAAGGAGACATGATGACCAAATGGAATGTGGTGTCCTGGATGGGACCCTGGAACAGAAAAGGGACATTAGGTAAAAACTATGGAAATCTCCAAAAAGTATGGACTTTAATGAATAATAATGTGTTAACATTGGTTCATTAATTGTGAGAAAGGTACCATACTAATGTAACATGTTATTAAGAGGGAAAACTGGGTGTGGGGTATATGGGAACTCTCTGTGCTATTTTTGCAACTGTTCTGTAAATTCAATACGATGCTAAAATGAAAAATTAAAATTGCAATGATGAAATAGAATATTAAAATTTTTTAGATATGAGACATTTATTTTTGAGCACAAAGGAGTGTGTTCAGGAATCTATTGCTAGAGCAGAGAATTGAGAATTCAGTGCATTGGTATTATTCACTAAAACCCAGATTTTATCAGCAAAGTCTTCTCATTTTGTTCCTCTGCCTTTCTTAGCATTTGCAACACTCTCAATTTAGCATCGTTTGCAATGTCATTACCACGCTGGTTATTTCCTCTTCCAGATCATTAAGTTAAAATAGTCCAACTCCAAAACCCCACCCTGTGGCAGTTTTGAGACCTTGTCCTCAAATTGCTGCAGAGCTGTGAAGTTAGAAATCAGCTAAATAATAATTATCTGCAAATGGTAATTTCCTAATTTAATTGGTTGAATTTCATTCTGCAGGTGGTGATATTAAAGCAAACACTTTCCTGCTGTCCAAACAGACCCGCTGTGGTTCTGAATTCTAGTGGAAAGATAACCAGGTGAGCTTCTTGTGGCATATTATTTGTCATTCCCCAGAGCTAATTGTTTACATCTCAGAAAGCTCATCATTATCAGATCAGTATTTTCGTGATCCTTCTTGATCACTTTGTACTACTTTCCTGTAGGTGGAGTGTGTTAGTTTTAGGTTTCCCCATAGCAGAAACTAAACTAGATGTCTGTCATCAACTACTTTCTTCCCGTGGAGTCACTAGCCATAGAGAAAGGTACACATACGGCAGGTGTACAGCTCAATTCATTTTCACAAGGTGAACACTTTCTTGTAACCAGGACATAGATCAAGTAACAGAACATTACCAGCAAACCAGAAACCCCTCTTGTGCCACCATCCAAGCTTCACCCGCCACCATCCCCAACCTCAAAGAGTAATCGCTATCCTGATTTTCAAACCATAGATTCATTTTGATTGTTTTTTGCGTGTTTTAAATAAGTAAATTGAATCATACATTATGTGCTCTTTTGGGTTCGACTTCTTTTGCTCACCATTATGTTTGTGATATTCATCCATTTGTTGCATGTAGTTGTAGATAGTTCATTCTCATCTCTATATAACATTCCATTGTGTAAATACACCAGAATTTCTCTGTTCAACTGCTAATGTGCATTTGAGCAGTTTCTAGCTTTTGGCTTTTAAGAACAGTGCTGTTATTTAACTTTCTAGTTAGTATGTGTCCTTTGGTGACTATGTGAATGCATTTTTCTTGGGTGTTGTTTAGCTTTAGTAGATACATTAGGCAATGTACTATAAAGTACTTGGAGCTTAAATTCAGATAAGCCTGGTTTTAAATTTCAGCTCTACTACTTACTACGAACGTGGACAAGTTACTTAACTTCTCTGAACTCACTTTTTGAAATCTGTCAAATGGGGATTCAAATAGTTCCTACCTCATAAGGCTGCTGTTCCGATTAAAAGAAATAATGTATGGCCAAAATTTAACATGGTGCTTGGCACAGAGCAAGCGCTCAATAAATGTCAGCCATTGTTATTTTTTGATATTATTTACTGAAAAGTTGCTCAACATTATTTAAGCTTCAAACAGAGGAGAAATAAACAGATTATTTACAGCAAGCTTTTCTTTTTGACTTGTAGTATCCTGAAAAAATGTGTACAGACTCTATAAATACTATTCTTAAGAACTCTCCACTCAGCTCCGCCCCAACTATTGTTCCTCACTCCCTCAAATTCTGAGCACACAGGGGCAGGCCTACAGCTAAGCCTTTTCCATCCCACGGGCTGCCATGGAAGCGGAACAGAAAATGAGGGGAATAAGTCTTCATTTCTGTCGCAGTTTCCTTGCAAAAAGAATTGAAAGGATATTTGATACCTGGGACTCACTGCCAAATTTGTATCCATTTTGAACTCTTCATCTATTCTAGATTATTCAGACCAGATTTTTATTATTAAAAATATATTTCATAGTATTGTACCAATACTATGTTGAAATAAAATGTCACACACAAGAGATACCCACAACATTTTTGTGTAAAAAAGAACCTTTTTCCTTTCAATAAAAATAATTCATGCTCTCTGTGAAAATATTGAAAAAATCCAGAGAAGTATCAAGAAGAAAATGAAGAATATTTGTAGTCTAGACTTTTAATATTTGCAAACTCAGAGATTTCTGGGTATTCTTTGCGGTCTTTAATTTTTCAATGACAAAAATGTGGAAAAAATTTTAAAACATAGGAAAGTAAAACAAAACAATAAGAAATCTCTTGTGATGTCATCATCCTGAGATCCACAACAAAATATCAACAGAGGTTGCTATTCCATTATTTTTTTACCCTTCTCTCTTCCTCCCTCCTTTTCTTCTTTCTTTCCCTTCAAAATAATGGTATCATATTGTAATACTCTTTCATAGTCTTCTTTTTTACTATTTTTGAACATATAAATATTTCATATTTCAGTAAATATTCATCTAAAACCTGGTTTTTAATGACTGCATAGCATTCCATCTTATGAATCATTTGCCTAACAATTCCCTGGTGTTGGGTATTTAGTTTACATTTTTTCATTATTTCTATTTTATTTTTTTATTTTTTGCTGCAGTAGATTGTCCCTGAGCTAACATCTGTGCCAATCTTCCTCTATTTTGTATGTGGGTTGCCGCCACAGCATGGGCACTGCCGAGGGGTGTAGGTCTGAGCCCAGGAACCAAACCTGGGCTGCCAGAGTGGAGTGCGCTGAGCTTAACCACTCGGCCATGGGAACGGCCCCCATTTTTTCATTATTATCAAGAAGCCTGTGAAGAACTTCCTTGTATATACAACTTTTGGCATCTCTGATTATTTCCTTAGGATGATTTCACAGAAGCAGAATTACTGATTCAAAGTCTATGCACATTAAAAAATTTTTGATAATGATTGCCCAGTTGCCTTCTACAAAGTTTGTACCATTTTAATTTCTACCATCAGTCTATGGGAGGGCCATTACATGATGCTTTTGGTAGTATTGAGCATTATAATTTTAATGTTTACAAGTGTAATAAAAAATATTTCAATGTTCTTTTTCTTTGATTAACAGTGAGGATGAATATTTTTTCAACTATTTTCCATTTTTATTTCTTCTATGAATTAGTTTTGTATGTCCTTTGACCATTTTCTTAGTGTATTTATGTTTTTCTTATTGAGTTGTTTGCTTTTTGCATAAGTGATGGTGTCTTATATGCTTTTTGTATTTTTTAATATAAGTGATTAATCTTTGTTTTTCTTTATTTATTGTTAACATATTTCCTAGTTCATCATATGACATTCATGGTGTCCTTGGACATATAGAAGTTTAAAAATTTTAAGCCAAGAACCAAATCTTCTTTTTATGTAATCATGGTATTAGCTATTGTATGATTTTCTACATTATATTTGTACTTAGAAATCCCTTGTCAGTGAGAAATTAATGAAATTATAATATGTAGTTAGTTTCTGTCTTTAAAAAACATAGTTTTGTTCTTAACATTTGATTCCTTGATTCATCTGGAATTTACTTGACATTATGAGATTATATTATGAACTAGGGCTCTAACTTGATTTTCTCCAAATACTTAATTTTCCAAACCCCTTCTGTTAAATAAACATCTAATTCCTATTGCTTTGTGATTCCTTTTTTATCACGTTTGAAGTTACAATATATACTAATGTATGTTTCATGGTTATCTATTTGCTCCCATTGATCTTTTATTTACACAACATATTTTTATTGGATATCTGTACCTACTATGTTCCAGACCCTGTGGTAGGCACAGGGACATGTAAAGCTGAACAAGACAGACACTGTAAGCTCCATGAGAACAGGGTCATCACACTGTAAGAGTGTGTCACCACCCCATTGATTCTAGTTCAAATCTTCTTATCACTTTCCATTTTTTTTCCACTTGATTCTTAACATTCAGTTAATTAGAAAGCCTTTGGACAGTAGGAAACAAGTCCCCTTTGTCCATTCATTCCTCCATGGCATTTTGGGCAGGGCCAGATGGATTATAGGGCCCTGATTGGGTCCTGATTGATTGGGAAAATCAATCAAACCATTTTTCTACTGTTTCCCTTCCACCTTGATTTATGAAAGACATAAAGTTTCTTTTTCAAGATGCGGCTATGGTAAATGTTAACGTTAAACCTAGAGTCAGAAAACCTGAGTTTGAATTGTGATTATGTACTAACTTCATGGTCTTAGAAAAATGTCTTTACTTCTTGGAACTTCTGTTTCCTCATCTTTAAAATGGAGTTAAGGGTACTTGTCTTACAGGAATATTTGAGGATGAAATGAGAATAGATATCAAAACTCTTTGAAAATTGTAGAATGTTATGGAGATATAAATTATTACTCTTATTTTTAGTCAAACTAAAGTACAAATAACCTGAAAGCAGGGTTCATGTCTTGCTGCCTTTGTGACTCCTTTTCTAAGCACACTATTTATTTAGCACTTATACTCATAGAGAGCCCTCAGTAAATACATAAATAAATTTCCCTGCTCAGGTAGACGCTGTTCTGATATGACCTGATGGAAACATCCTCTGCCCAGAAAATCTAAGCAAATAACTCATTATTTGCTATGGATTTCAGTTGCCTTTAGTAGTTTATATAAGCCTCCTGCTATCCCAGAGTTTGGGAACCATCTTAAATATTGTTTAAAAGAATAGAGAGGATCTTTAAGAAAATACATTAATCCTTTGAGATTTGAAAGGGATACCTCCCTAAACTCTCACAAATCTCCAAATTTGCAAATACGATGATAGTGTCCACTTTCCATCATTGAATACACTAAAATGTAACTAAAATATTTGTGCTTAGATTTTTGGTGATTCTATAAATCTATGGGCCCCTTGGTCTTGAGTCAAACTGGTTGGACTTTTCTTTCTCTTGGAAGGTGATCTTTCCTGTTAGCTCCTTGGCCTGCCCTTCAACAGACCCCAGCAGACTTCCTGATTTGCCTGAATGCTGAATCCAAGATGAACAGGGCTTATTCTCAAATTGACACACCTCCTTAAACGTGAATCTTTTCTACCAGAAGAACAATTCAAAGACCTTACCAAAGTGGGTGAGGCCAGATGAATAGCCAGAAGGTTGAGGAGATTTGAGAACTCCAGCTGAAAAAAATGAGTTCATCGGTCCTATCAGAGTTTTAATCTAATTTTACAGATGAGGAAAACTAGGGCTCGGGAATTTTTAGTAAATCGCCAAAGATCAAAGAGCTGAAAGAGGCAGGATTTAGACCTCTGTTGGAATCCATACTTCATACTCCTAACTACCTTGTTCTACGGTAATGCCAAGGACTCTTTTGGATATCGTTTTTTTTCCTCTTAGGTGCTCAATAAATGCCCAGATAAATTCAGGAATCGTGGGGAATGATTTAGGCTTGTTATGTAATTGGAAGGTAAATTTTATTCTGCTTCAAATATCTCTGTGAACAATAGGGAAGATTAAGCAGCTGGTAAGCAATTAAGGGTCTGGACAGCTGAGCTCCACACTAAGCAAGACAGATGGGCTGGCAAGTGGCTGTGAGGGCGGGGTCTGGGTGCTCAGTGCCAGCTCTGTCTGGCAACTTGGTGACCCCAGGGATTCTGATCCTTGCAGCCCCACAGTACC
This sequence comes from Ceratotherium simum simum, assembly GCF_057802395.1. Lineage (NCBI taxonomy): Eukaryota > Metazoa > Chordata > Mammalia > Perissodactyla > Rhinocerotidae > Ceratotherium > Ceratotherium simum. The sequence continues at coordinate 94,630,588 of NC_141940.1, read as the reverse complement.
TCCGCTACTATGCTTAATTAATTCCTGTGTCTGTCAGCATATACCCAGGCATCTCCAATCCTCATGCTGATATCATTTGCTCTAAAGAGAAATTTGGAATGAGGAGGGCCTGCCTGGAGCCCGATCTAAGAGAGGGGTTTAATTTTGTTACTGCAATACCAGAAAGTTCTTCTTTGTGCCTCTTCTCACCACCTACTTGGCCTGTTGAAGATGTGCCTCCCCATCATAATGCCCCTTCCCCAGCCCCTGCCGCATGTCATCTGTCAGGGAGGTCTCATCTCACTTCTCTTATTCCCTTAAGAGAAGGGAATAAGAGGTGGTAAAGGAGGTGGGTTCATCTTCCCGTCAAACCCATCCCTCCTCTGGGAGCAAAAAAGCCCTCTCAAGAGTTCCCTTCATTCGAATTTGGAGCCAAGACCTCTTCCAAACACTGCAGGGATTATCTATTTCCCATCAGGACCCATTGTTTTCATTACTGTGCACTGAACACACATTTTGGCTAAATGTTAAAAGGCCAGTGTTAAAAATCATATTTGGTCAAAGCTGAAAATCACCATCATAAAATGAACTTCTAGGTCATAAGCACAAACCTGAAAATGTACCGAAATATTTATTATTAAAAATATAATAGTCAACTTTTACAAGATTGACACTATAGATCAGAGACACTATTTTCTGAGATACTCTCAGCTGCCTGATTGATTGCATGACCACTATAATGCACATTTGTGATACCAATAGATGCTCACTTTCAATGTGGTTGGTGGATAAATGAAATATTTTGAGGCTTGTCCCATTAACATAGGATTCTGCTGGGGGTAAGGCTACTGCCACATTATTGCCTTTCTTTCTCTCTACTAGTAACCAACTAAGGCTAAGGATATTTCTTCCTCGTCTGTTGAACTTGAATTTTGGTCATGGTGATGCACTTTAATCAAAACAATGCCCCTAAATGAAGCTCTGTGCATTGCTTGAGGAAGATGCTTTCTTAAATGTTCAGAAACAGTTTTATATGTCATCTTGTTTAATAGTATAAATGATAGCACTGAAAATAATCCTTCATAAGATAGACTTATGATATAGTTTAATCTCTATTATTCGGCCTTGTATTATTTCTGAGTTTAAATTTTTACAGAATCCTTGTTAGTTTAGAAATGAATTAATGTTCTTCTTAAACTTTCAACTAATACTCTCTCTTAATATGGTATAAACCGTCAATCTACGTCTTTCCTTATTCAACTATTTGAACGTTTTTAATAATTGCTTTTGAATATAAAATTAACAGCTTTCACATCATTGTTAATTGTAGTAGTGTTTAACTTTTGTGAAGATCAATATGCATTTATACTTCAACGGTTTGAAAGAATTTCAATATGTAAAGCACATGAGGAGATTTTTTACTCCAAGTTATGTCTAGAATGCCTACCTCCAAATTACCTCTAGAATTTGAATGTGAACATTCTGATAATAACAGTAGACTGGAATTATATGTCTTATTCCTTTACCAAGTGTTACATTGACTAAATATGAGGGTAGTTTACATTATCACATGATCTTTGTGCATGAATATAAAGATACCAGAAATGATATAGGTGTTTAGTTTTTTTGGCCTTCCAAGGGCCAAGACAGATGCAGATTTTGTCTTTATACTGAGTCCAAAGCCTAATGCTGGGTACATCATTGGTTTCATGGCTAGATGGTTTTAGGACCAGGTTCAAATCAGCACTCCTTTGAAAGGCCATCCCTTCACTTAACTTTAATGTTCTCACTCATTATGATTCTACTACGTCTCTTCTTTCCTGGCCACACCTCTCAACAAAGATCTTCATCTTTTCCTTCTGTTTCCACATTATTCACTCTCTCATTCATTTATCAAAGATTCTCTGAGCTTGTACAATGTGGCAGGCAGTGTGCTAGGTCCTGGAGATATAGCTGAGAATTAGACATTCCCTTCTCTCAAGCAGCTTCTACTCCAGAGGTGGAAAGATGGGTAAATGTGGGATTACTGTATACAGTGTGTGATTAATGCTATATGGCAGGAGAGCACAGGGTACTGTGGGAACTCATAGAAATGAGGCACCTAACCCAACCTAGAGGGACCGAGGAGACTTCCTGAGGGTGTGCACTGAACTAATCACTAAAGGCTAACTAGAAGAGAGCCAAGGAAAAACCAAACCAAACCAGACCTAACCAAACCAAACTAAAAACAAGCATTAATTTGGTCCTTGTTCTCCTTGCTCACCCCATTTGGTACTTTGAAAGGCCATTAAACGACCTTCTTGTAAAATCCAATGGTCCTTTTTGTTTTTTTCTTTTAATGGCATCTGAAACTTTTGACCATGCCTATTTTCCCTTCACTTTCCTGACACATTCTCCTGGCAAGCATGGCCTCATCTGCTCCTAGTTTTCCCCACCCTTGTTGATGTCTCTTTTCATGCTTCCTTTTTTGACCTCTCTTTCTCTCCCCTCCATCTAGGTATGAAACTCACCCAGGGCTCAGCCCATGATCCTTGGAATTTTCTTCTCCTTTTAGAAGAGTTCATTAATCCTCAAGGTCTCCATACCTCCAGTCTAACAATTCCTTTAGTAAAATCTTCTGCACCATACCTCAAACTACATATGGACATATCCTAGTCTGTGTCTTCATTTCTACTTCAGTCTTATTGTAGTCCTTCTCCTGTAGCAAAACCCACCCCTAGGGAGAGAATGAACATCAGCCATTAATACCTCAATTAGAATTTGTTTTCTCATTCTAGCAATGGTTGCATTTTAAGCCTCATTTCAAATTGTAGAATATAGATTTTTGTCCCTTATTATTAGGGGAATTTTATACCACAGTAGACTGAAGGATATCAGAATATGCTACCTCAAAATATGCCACATTGACATCAGGATTATTTTGAGTTGAAGGCAATTGAGAAACAGAAGATATGGGAAAAGTTCTCTACCCTCCCCTTTTCTGCCTAAAGGCAGGATATAAATTTCCCTTCATGAAGGAGTCCCCCCTCCCCTCTCCCATACCAGCCAGAGAAAAATCACCAGATGCTCTACCACCCTAGAGACTGCATGAGATGGAATCTGCATGAAAAACCTTACTGAAATAACCCTTATCTTCCATTAGTTTCTCCCATATATTTATCATCCACAATTTACCACCTCTAGAAGCCCAAACCATTTTTCTTTGCCTTGTCACTTCTCAACAAATTTATTACTCTTTGTTAAAATGGTATATACCCTCTCAGGCCTAACTGCTTCTTTGGGTTTTTCACTTCCTTTTCTGTGAGACCCCCATGTACATGTAGAAATTAAAATATTAACATGAAATAAATTTGTATGCCCTCTCTCTTGTTAATCTGTTTTTTGTCAGTATAGTTTGCACAGCCCCAGAAAGTAAACCTAAGATGATAGAGGAAAAAATTTTTTCCTCCCCTACAAGATATATGAAGTAGTTTTAAAAGTTTTTTTGACAGGGGCTGTGTCCATTTCCTCGCTCTTTTAAAATCATAAGTGAGGATACATATGGAAAGAAGTTTATGATATATTATTATTAATAAAAAATGAAGAGGGTTACAAAAGAACAAAAGAGTATGTGAAGTGTTTTCCCATTGTTGGGGAAATATATACAGTGTATATTGTAAGTTTGTGTGTATGTGTATATATATATATGGTGTGTGTATTAGTTATTTATTGCTGCTTAACAAATTACCCCAAACTTAGTGACCTAAAACAACAAACATTTATTATCTCATAGTTTCTGTGTGTCTGGAATTTGGGAACAGCTTGGCTTGGTGGTTCCAGCTCAGAGTTGCTGGAAGATCCTCTTCCAAGATGGATTACTCACGTGGTGGTTGGCAGGAGGCCTCAGATCTTTGCCATATGTGCCACTCCATTGTGCTGCTTGAATGTCCCCATATGGCAACTGGCTTCTCCAGAGAGAGTGATGAGACAAGGGGTGGTGGGGCGGGGAGAGAGAGAGAGAGAGAGAGAGAGAGAGAGAGAGATGCAATGCTTTTTATGACACAGTTTCAGAAATCGCACAACGTCACATCTGCCACATTTTAATAGCTAGAAGCGAGTCACTAAATCTGACACACTCCCAATGGGAAGGGAATTAGGCTCCACCTTTTGAAGAAAGGAGTGTCAAAGACTTTGTGGACATATTTTAAAACTACCACAATTTGTGGAAAAATATCTGTAAGAATAAATGCAACATTTTAAAATAATGATTATAATGATTATCTCTGGGAGGTAGGATTATGAGTTATTCATTTATCTGTATTTTTCAAATGTTTTACATGGACATGAAGGTATTAAAATAATACACGTTTTTAAATCGACCACCAAAAATGTTATATAATGCTGATGTTGTGGAACGCTGAAGACGTTTCTTGAAACATTTTCAATAGATTTACTGAAGATGGTTTGACCAGAAATGGTTCCATGACACAGAACTTCTAAAGTACATATCACATTACCCAGTTTACAAGTGATGAAACCAAGGCATAGAGAGGTTAATTAAGTGCCCAAGGTCGTAGAGTAAGTAAGTGGTATAGATGAGATTTGAATTTAGGCAGCCTGGTTTTACAGCCCAAGCCCTTAAACTAAATTAAACATCCACAATATCTATTGGACTGTATGTAATCATACTGTAGATCATACAAACAATAGCTCAGAGAAATGAAAGAGCCGGAGCTGATCTAGTCAGGGAAATTTTCATAGAAGAAACAAACAATGAGCTGCCTCTTGAAGAAAAAGTGCGATTTGGGTAATCTAGGGATGACATTCCAAATGAGTGGAGCTTCCTGGCCAAGGTCCAGACAAGAGTTGGAGCCTAGCCTTTCCAAGGATGTCCCAATGAGAAAAGATTGGTCTTGGTAAGGTGGAGGGGTTCCTGATGAGTTGTGTGAGTTAAGGCAAAATGGAGTGAGATGGGGGTAGGAGTGGGATGCCAAATTCAGAGGAGGCAGGCAGGAGGGCTTACCCTCAATTTATTTTCACACACAGCTTTGGGGATCTTGGCCCTTTGCCATCAGGAAGGAACTTAGAAATTTTCTGGTCTGTGCCTTTCATTTTAAATATGAGGAACCAAGGCCTGTAGAAGAAAATGATTCACTCATTTCCCAAATTTATTTTACTTACTAATTCTATTATGTTAGCAACTGTTGGAATGTTAAGGCATTTTTTGCATTTAAAGTTCTTAATTACTGTATTTTTACCATTAAAATTTTTTTCTAGTACAAATAATAAAGAATCCCTTTTCTGAAATGGGCCTCTGCAGGCTATAGCTTATTCCATACTAATTGAACTTATATGAAGTCTGTGTGCTAGACTAGGACACTGCCATCAAAGACCCATTTCCAAAATCACCCAGGGCATTTCTTGTTGATGTGGGGGATTTATTTATTTGTTTATTTAGTACATGTTCTGGATTCAGAGGGCTTTTCAAGTCTCATATAAAAACCTGTCCCCAAGGATTTTGCAGTTTATGGCCCTTGAAAATCACCAAAATAATATCTTTTCAGCAGACATTGGTATCTTATTACTCTCAAAAATAATTTCCAGGATGGAAAGTTTTAAAATATCCAAATAATAGAAGATATCCTATTTGCTTTTTTCCTTCTGTTTATCAAAGTTTATGTTGAAATGAAGCGCCTAAAGAGCTGAGATCAGTTCTCCGTGGTACTTAGTACCCATTTCACAACATGGGCTCTTAGATGATGTCGTGTTAATTACCTAGAAAGGCTGACTGAAACAATTTTTTTCCTTTGATGACTAATGATACTTGGTGGGTTTTACCGCACACCCCATGTTTTTCCAGCAAGGATCCAAGGAGTCTTTGCTACAAATTAGATATGAGTTCCAACTCCTGGATCATTTCAAGTCCCCTCATTCAGACTGAAGACCAAGGTAATTCAGAATATGCACACATGGCTCTGGGAAGTAAACAGGACATCTTTACCTTGCCAGGTAATTCCCAGGATACCAACACTGCCTTATACATGGGATCTAGTAGTTACCAAGAGTGAATTATAGCTTGCTCTTTCTCCTATCTCCTTTTACCTCCTGTCTCCTTCCTCCTTCCCTCCATCCTTTTTTGCCTTCCCAGCAACAAGGTAAGAGAAACAGTATGCAAATATTTCGGGGGCAGGAGCACTTCAAAGCCAATCAGGGAAAAGAACTGTATATGTGACATTATCGAAGAGGTCAGGCCATTAGCAGGGCGATCAATGTACCTGATGGTGCCTCTCATTAAGGGTCAAGTCTCCTTAGTAGTTGATGTGGGCAAAATGATTTTCAAGCATCCATTAAGGCTCTCAGATAAATGCCCAAGAGAATTAATTCAATGGCTACCTCTACTTGGGAACACTGTTCTCCCATGACCTGGGCCTTCTTACCCAGCCACAGTGCTAGCCTCCCCTAGGTGACTCATCTGGCTAATAGCCACATCCAGGGCACTACTCAGCTTTTCACTCTCCTCCCTCTTCTTTCTCTTTTGGGGACCTCTTATTCACAGAGTCACATGGTTATCCATCTATCTTTCTGAACTTCCTTTCCTGCACCCCAAATCATTCAATCAATCTAAATTGTCTCCATTTTGTGTTACTTCTCCTCAGGCTTTTTATTGAGTACCATTTCCTCTTCATTTTTCCACCTCCTTGATTTTTATTCAATCATAATTTTTATCCTTTAGAACTTTACTATGGTATTTTTTAAAAGAAAATTGCCCCTGCTAATGAGGTTGTAGGTATATAAGACACACATTTAGCAAATGTTTCCCAAAGACGACATACATGATATCCATCTCCATATGCATTTATTTGTGATTTTTTAAATCCATGACTATTTTGGAGTGAAATTATGCTATAGATGTTATATTAGGGAAAACAAAGCTTCAGCTTAATACCTGGTTATTCAATCACAATTTCTGTCATGTATCAGTCAGATTTCTGCTGAGATAATACTACATAAAAAGCAACCCCCCAAATCTCAGTAGTTTACAACAACAAGCACTTTTTTCTCACTTTTGGGTCCGTAGGTTGGTTAGGGGAGCAGCAAGTAGGTGCGTGTGATTGAAACACAGACATGAGGAGGGTACCAGCAGGAAACAGGTGGAAGAAGATGAGGTTCCATAGGCAGGCAGGTGGCCGGTGTAGAAAGGCCTCATGCAACAAGCAGACAATTGGGAATCCCAAAGCTTTTATAATTTTATTTATTTATATTTTTATCCCCAAAGCCCCAGTAGATAGTTGTATGTCATAGCTGCACATCCTTCTAGTTGCTGTATGTGGGACGCAGCCTCAGCATGGCCGGAGAAGCGGTGCGTCGGTGCGCGCCCAGGATCCGAACCCGGGCCGCCAGCAGCAGAGCGCGCGCACTTAACCGCTAAGCCATGGGGCCGGCCCCCCGAAGCTTTTAAAGTAAAAAAGTGGTGTGATTTTATTCTAGAGGATAACACTGATGCTATGTGGAGGATGGGCTGCAGCTGGAGTTCTCTGGAGTCAGGTGCCCACCTGGAAGGCTGTGATAGGATAGGAGTTGAGACAGGAGCTGGTGAGCCTGTGAAATAGGGCCTTGGCCATAAGGAGGGAGCCCAGAGCACAGATACTAGATACTGGTTTCAGAAAGGAAAAATTGGCAGTTTATTCGAAGTAGGGAGTAAGAGAGAGGGGAAGCTAAGATGAAACCAGGGTTCAGAGATCATCTGGGAAGTGGCTGGTGCAGCCCTGGAGAGAGCAGACGAATACAGGAGAAACAGGGAGGAAAATGAGATGCCTGGTATCCTGTGTAGACCTCTCCAGGATATAAAGGGACAGGTACACAAACTTGTTTTCTTAGCCACAGAATTAGTTCCGAATGTGGAAGAGGTAGCTAGAGGATGACGATGAAGATAACAATTACCACTGATGTTGACAATGAGCCAGATGCTATCTCTTTCCATGCATTATCTCATTTGATCCTCACAACAATCCTATGGGATAGGTACTTTTACTATCCTCATTTTACAGATAAGGAACCTGACAGGTAGAGTTGGTGAGGTTCCAAAGGCACATAGCTGAGAAGTGGTAGAGTGAAAATTTGATCCCAGGTATGCCTCTGTCTCCTCTCTACCTCCACTTTGGTGAGGTGGTTATTACCCCAAGACCGGACTGATATTCAGGTAGGGCTGGCTGGCCTATGCACAGAAGGATGATTTCACACTTCTCTCAAATCCTCTCGAAATAGTCTGAATCATGTAACTCAGTGACCTTATTCTACACAATCATTGACTGATTGATTATAGTGGCTTCATGACAATTATCTTCCTAGCTAATAAAGTTAACCCCTTACATGAGTAGCATTTTTTACTTCACAAAGATCTTTCACATGCATCTTCTAATTTTTTCCTTTCAAAAATGCTACAGGGAATGTAGAACAGATACTATGATCACAAAGGGTCAGCAAACTTTTTCCTTACAGGGTCAGATTTTAAGCTTTGTGAGCCATACGGTGTCTGTCACAACTACTCAACTCTGCCCGTATAGCATGAAAGCAGACATAGACAATATATAAATGAATGAACATGGCTGTGTCCCAATAAAACTTTACAAGATTAGGTGACCAGCTATATTTGGTCTATGAGCCATAGTGTGCCTACTCTTGTTCTAGATGAATGAGCTTCCGTTCAAAGTGATTAAATGATCATCCCAATTTCACACAGCTTGTAGAAGTAGGGATGGAACTGAGGCCTTGTGCTTGCTTTATTCATTCAATAAATAAATTTGAGTTCCTATTATGTGTCAAGCACTGTTCTAAGTACTGAGGACAAGGAAGGTCCCAATTCCCATGAAGCTTACATATTTTGGGGAGACAGATGACAAACAAGTAAATGATCAAAAAAGATAACTTCAGAAAGTGAAAAGTGCCATGAAGAAAATAAAGCAGTGCTAAATAGAGGATGACTTTAGCTATGGGAATCAGAGAAAACCTCTCTGAAACAGAAAAATTTGAGCTGAAATCTGGAGGAAGAGAATAAGTCAATTACATAGAGATTTGGGGAATATTATTCCAGGCAAATGGAATAGTTAATGAAAAACACAGTGTAGCTAGAGCAAAGTGAACGAGGGGAGGATAAGATCTGAGAAACAGGGGGAAGATAAGGCTTATAGTTATAAGGAATTATAAGCTATGGATTTGTTCTAAGTGAAGTAGGAAGCCAGTGCTTTTTTGACTATAACATGCTGTTCTTAAATCTCTCTGTTTCTTCTCTGCTGCCCAAGCATGTGGCAGATGTTCTCAGAATATATTAGTTGATTGATGGGTTCTGTCACTTAGGTTCCTTCAAGGCATGAAAGACTCATCAACATGCTGGGATCATTGAAGACCCTTGTGAGGAGACAAGTTAATTGATCCTCTTTCATTGGAGGTTTCCAAGAAGGCTGTGCCTAATACATTTGTCCAGGGACAGCATGGCAGCTCTTTGTTCCCTCCTGGGGTAGTGCTGGGCAACATCCAGACCATCTGCTCTGGCTCAGGCTCCCTGGCCATAGGTTTTGCCACCATTTGCCAAAACACTCCGAAAGCCAGGGATGAGATGTGTCTGACATCACAGCCACTTTGTCAGGATGAGCCATCACGGTGGATCAAGAGTTTTGCGGTGATCTAGTTCTAAGTGTACAATTGACCAGCTGTGGGTAAGTTTTCTGTGTCCATTTTCTCATCTGTCAATTCAAAGCACTTTTGGGCTGGTGAAATGAAATGATGTATGTTAAAGGCCTGGGCCAAACAGTGCTCAGTGAAAGCCAGTTCTCTTTCCTTCCCCAATGCTCTTATATTTAGTGATTACTAGCCAAGTCTCATCGAAAGGAGTGATTCATTTAGCATCTTAATGTTATTAAGACTTTAAAAGTACTAAAAAATTACAGGAAGCCTTAAAGTAATTGGAAATGTACTGAAGCAGTTTGGCCATCTTTGAAATGACTGACTTTTCAGGGAGGATCCTTGCGGTGGATCCTGTGATGCTCCTCCACCTAGAGCCCCCTTCAGCGAAGGATGAGTTGCTGCCAGTAGTCAGTCTTCAGCGTCAGCACCTTCAGAGATTGCCTCAAGCTGCTGCAGAGAGCAGCCTCACCAAGGCTACTCCCTTCCCAGGTGGCCCACTTCCAGTTGCTGATTGATGAGGGAATATAATGATCTGATTCCTTGGCCCAATGGGAGAACCCTAAAGGCTCTGACCTCCTCGAGAGATGAGCTGAGGCTGTTGTTGATCCTGCATCACAGCTCACCTTCTCCCTCTATTCAGTCCTGCTGCCTTCTCCTTTCCATAGGTGTTGATCCCAAGACCACTCCCTAAAAAACATTGTGCATGTTAAACTCCATCTCAGTCTGCTTTCCAGAAAACCCAACCTGTAAAGTTGTGTGTAGGTGTTTTGCCTTCTTAGCATTCCTGTGACCATCTATTAGTGAATCTGGTGCTCATGTAAAGTACTTCTCTACAATTGTTAACATTCTGTGTCCTGTATCTGTCTGAAAGTATATACAACCTGTATATTGTTTAAAAAAGACTTTTCTTCTATAAAGTTTAAAAAATGACACAGAGAAGTAAAATATTCACTCAAGTACCTGGAACATATAATTTCTCCAACTAAAAGAATTTTAAAGGATCTTTGATTACTGAATAGCCATTAATTAAGAATGAATGACGAGAGATATATATCAAGTGAGAGATTGATCACAGAGTTAGCTAATGAGGTTATGTGTCATATCAACATGCAAGAGAAGGAGAAGGAAATTCTGGCATTTGAGGGGTTAAGTCAGGGTCAGAAAGATTAAGAAATTTAGAAAAGCATAAGAAAGATGACATACTATATTTGTTTGAATCCCAGAAAGCCTGACAGTTTGCAAATGATTTTAAATATATGTACATGGCAGCACATGCCCTTAGCAGAGTGTCCTTGGGCAAATTAGTCTTAGGGAGGTTAAATGAGGGTTGTTGTGGCGATTAAATGAGAAAATGGATGGCTGGTACATGGTAAATGCTCAATAAATGTTAGCTGCTGCTGGTGTTGTTATTCCAAGTGGCATCTGGTTAACAGTCCCCAGGGAAACTTCTCTCAACATCTAACAAAAAACACTAATGAAGGCCTAGGGGGAAAAATAAAGCTCCCAACACGGAAAATAAGACTGATAGGTAATATAATACCAAAACCTTGAAGAAACTGGAACTAATTTTAGGACGACAAAATCTGGATTTGCACACAAAGATGGCTTCATAAAAAGTAGAAAATATTTTGTGCTGCAGTCACTAGAGATTCACCCAGAGATTCAGGATTTGAACAAGCCAGAAACTTGGGCATCTTTCTTTATTTTCTCCTGGGGATGGGAAGGGACAGTATATACACAGGTAATAGGGTACAGGGCATTATTTACCTGGGGCCATTGTAGGAAGAACCCAGGTAGCAGTGAATGCTGGGAATTGTAGTTTTTCATGTAACACATCAGTTCAGAGAACCAGACTATGGGGTAGGAAGAAGACACCCCCTCACATGGTACAAAGATACACAGAGTTAAATTTTGCTTAAACTTGCATATAACCTGTCATTTTGTTGCAAGTAAGAGAAGGGTATTCTACCACTAGCACCAGTACAGAGTGCAGGACCAAGGACTAAGATAAATGAAGACTAAAGTAATAATGAGGCCTTTGAAAAATACCACAGAACAGGGGGAATGAAATGTCTCTAGAAGAAATGTATCAGAAGAATAATAAACTTCTGATAATTATCTACCAGTGAATCCAGAGGAAAACTTCAAGAAACTATTTGGCATTTATAACAGAGCACAGGAAGACACACTGTTCATGAAATAGCTGCAGAATAGTAGAATGACAGTATATTATAAAATAATCTGATTATAAAATCAAATAAAACTGTCAAAAATCATTCCAAAATGAGGAGATACATGATTATTTAAAAAGATGGTGAATCTAAAATTCTTTATTATGTTATTAATAAAACCTGAGAAGGTTGACAGGGCCAGATAGCGAGGGTCAGGAATGTAAGATTGTATTATATCCTTATCTCAAACAGGAGAGACTCAAATGATATACTCTCATTCCTCATTCATACAGATTAGGTAGAGTGTAAATTGTTTATAAAAATTAACTTCTAAATAACCACTAGCAGAATTAAAGTCAGTTATTGTCAAAGAACTGAAAACAAAGGAAATCAGAAGGAAGAATTAAAAATATGAAGATACAGAATAAGATAACAGAAGCCAAATTAGTAATAACGATAAATGTCAGTAGGTTAAACTAGTGGGTTTCAAATTTCAAGCGCTTGAATCTTATTTTCAAATGAAATACTATGTTTAATCCCAAATCACAAAGCTGTATTCTTTCTAGTTGCATTTGTTGATTATAAAGTCAACTAATGAGACCAAAGATAGTGAGAAAGTAGCTTCCACTCTACGCACACCGCTGCCTTGGCCTGTCAGTTTATCTGAAAATTAATCTACAGGTTAACGCAATTCCATTCAAACTACAATGCAACTTTTATTAGAACTTGACAAAATGAGTCTAAAGAACATTTTGGAAAAAAAGAGAAAATCAGCAACAAAGACTTAAAAAGAAGAGTGTGAGGGGTGTAGTATACAAGATGTTAAAATGTACTGGAAAACTCTAATAATTGAAGGCATGATACTAGCCCCAGAATAGTAATAGCATTTTAAAAATCCAAGTATGGGTGCAGGTGTCCATATTTTTTAATTTAGAAAAGTTTGCAAATCAATTCAGTTAGAGAAGTATGGATTATTCAATAAATTATTTTAGGCCAGATGGCTAACCCATTTGAGAAAAAATTAAATCAACAAAATTAATTATAAATGTATTGAAAGTAGAAATTTAAAAAGTGAAGCCATAAAAGTAAGAACAGAATGTGGAAAACAATATAACCTTATGGTGGAGAACTACTTTCAAAACATGACACCAATAGCTTAAACCAGAGGTGGACAAACTACTGCATCCATAGCCAAATTTAGAATGAAGAGGGGCCCATTCATTGAAGCATCCTCTATGGCTGCTTTTGCTCTACAATGACAGAGCTGAGACAGGGATCATTTGGCTGGCAAAACCTAAAATACTCATTCCCTGGCCCTTTACGGAAAAAGTTTGTTAACTACTGGCATAAATCATAAAATAATTCTATGTGGTCAAATCTAAAAAGTTTAAACTTGGGCATGGAAAATAACATCATAAACAATGAGGAACTGGGAAGAATATTTGGAATGTATATGATAGATATATAAATAGCTTTTACGAAACAGTAAGCAAAGTTGTACACTAGTAGAAAAATGGGCAAAAGACAGAAACAGGCAGTGCAGAGCATGGTTATTATAAATAGCTGATAAACCAATGAAAAAAATGTCAGGTCTCACTAGTTTTAAAAAATGCATTTTGAAAAAATACCACAAATACATAATAGGCAACCCAAAGGAAAGAATATAGTCAGTGTGGGCCAAAATGCAGAAAAACACTCTCATGTGCTATTGGTGAGTGTGTGGACTGAAGGGGAATTGGCAGCATATAGAAAAGCTTTAAAATGTATATCCCTTTTGATAAAGCAACTCCACTACTGGGATTTACCCTAAGGTAATGATTAAGGAGAGGTATAAAAATTTAGTTCGAAGGATGTCCATTGCAGGATTATATATAATGGTAAAACATTGAAAACAACTTTAAATATAAAATGATATAGCATTGCTTGAGTAAATTATCATCAACTCATAGGATAAAATATTCTAAACTATTAACGATTATGTTGTTATACAATTTTTTAAAAAAGCTCAAATGGTCAGAATATATTCTTGAGAGTGAAAGATAGCTTAAAAAACAGTGAATACATCTTAATTGCATTTTTGAAAAGAAATTCACATAAACATCCCTGGAAAACATCAGTTAATATTAGTTATAGTTGCCTTGTGGGATAACAGATGATTTTTATTTTCTCCTCTTTGCTTATTCATATGTAAGTGTTTTATTGAACTGTCTCATCTCTGTGGGGTACAAAGAGGAAATGGTTTTATTTTTCTCCATTCTCAGCTCTCACTCCACAACTGTGCCATATGAAAAATCCCTCTCCTGCTGGGTCACAGACCCCTTAAGGACATTTTGGGATGATTCCTTGACTTTGTTTTTGGATACTGAAAATCTGTCCATTTCATTTATCCTTCAGAGCTTTTCTCTTTCTCCAGCGCCTGCCAGGTTTGTGGCTCAAGGGGCCTGGATTGAACGTGGTATGTGGCGAGCTCCTCTGGGATGACCCTTCTCTGCCCCTTGCTCTTCCTGCCACTCTGTTGTGTTGTAGTGGAAAGGAGGAGGGCTTAGGGAAAAGAGCAAATGATTTAGCTGGGCTCCCTGGCAATCTGCTCTTAGTCGTTGCTACTTCTTTTACAGGTGCCAGATGCCCTCTGTGTGACGGGGTCTAACATCCGCTCTTCACAGGGGCAATGAAATGTTTACAACCTGACTGTCGTTTGATCTCTTCCAAACCCCATCTCCTCTCCAGCCCTGTTCAACCACCAGCCTCCCGCTGCCAACACAGACCCCTCAGGGTGGGGTACCTGCAAACTTGCACAAGTTTGCTTCCTTCGAAGCTGTTCATGTGACCTGCGTGAAGCTCAGGCATTAATGCCAAAGCGACCATGGGGCCTGCAAACTGCTCTAGCCCTGCTGTCTCCTCTGTTGCTCCTCTCCCCTGCTCAGATGGGCCCAGGGGAGGATCAGCAAGTTCTCTCCCTGATTAGATTTCAAAACAGGACCTGGTGCCAGTCTCCACCTCTTCCAGGGACCCCCAATGTGTCTACTGGTCATTCCCTTGGAGCCTCTTCCCTGGCTTGACTTTCACTGTGATTTGTTCAGCTTTGGTGGGGGGAAGCCTCTGGGCCGTTTCCAGATGGGGAGATGAGGGAAGGGAAGGGAACTCTACAGCCTTCCTCACTTCTCCAATGGCTCAGGACTCCCACAATGCCTTATTTTCCCCTCCCTCTGGCCCCTCTTATAAATCAGGGATAAGATAATTTTTAAAATCCCAGTGGAAATTTTTCTTGGAATATTATAGGAAGTTCATTGTGAAGAATGAACTGATGGATAATGTTATGAAATGTGAAAATGTGTGTAGTTGGAATGACTTGCCTTGCTAGATAGGAAACATATAAAATCACAGCATCATTATGATCAGAAATATTGATGATCAATATAAGAGTGCATATAGCCCTCAAACAGATCCTAGCACACGGAAGACATATTAGTATATGTTAAAGGAAATATCCCAGACTACTGGGAAGGAATGACATACTCAATAAAAGTGCTGCGAAAATTATTTGGGAAAAAGTATCATGTTACATTCTTATCTTATATCATACACCACAATAAATTTCAGATGGATTTAGAGTTAAAAATGTAACCACAAAACTCTGAAGATAAGGTAGGTAGTATTAGAACTGATCTTGAATTGAGGAAAATATTTCTTAGCCTATAAGCACTGAAAGAAAACACAAAGAAAAACTGATTAATCATTCTGTGTCAAATAAACAAGCAAACATGCAAATATTTTTATAGGTATATTGAAAACTCCATAAAAATAGAGGCAAGTGAAATATGTTTAATAGATCCTGGTGTAATAGGACAGACAAAAGGTTAGTATATTTAATACGTAAATATACTACCAATCAGCAACCAAAGCATTAATGTCTTCATAGAAAAATGAGCCAACACATGAACAGAAAAGGAAGATGTACTCATGCCCCTAAATTATATCAGGTACATATCTTACTTCTCTAGTAATAAAAAATGCTAACCCAAACAATGATACCTTTTCACCTATAAAATAACAAGAGGTTTTAAAAATGTACAAAGAAGTTGATAGTACAGTGAGATGATCATTTTTATCCACAGTTGATGAGAGAATGAATTGGTCTAATCTTTCGGGAAAACAATTGAGCATAATGTAAAAAGAGCCTTAAGACTGCTGGTTCTCTTCCACTCAGCTATTCTACTCCTAGGAATCTATCCCAAAGGACCATCTGGATGCACGAAACAATTTATTCACAAGAATATTAATCATATATTCTTAAATAATGATCAAAAGTTGGAAATAAACTATTATCCTATTACTGGGTATTCAGGTAAATAAATTACAATCTCTCCATTGGATGGTTTTAGTATCTGTGCAATATCCCAAATATTCCACGTGTTGGAGAATTTTAATTGACAAGGCAAAGTGCTTATGTGAAAAAATCTAAATACAAAACTATTTATAGCATAACTGAATTTTTTTAAATCTCACAAACGTGGCTCTGATCACCTTAGTTCTTATGCCTGTTAGATTGTGTTTTTTTCCATACAGACAGAAAGAGACAACCTTCCCAAGGTATGAGTTTCAGCCAAAGAAGGAAACATAAGGAATTCAGTCCTACATTCCATTTACAGCAGTCACTCCCACCCTCTTCACTCTCCTTCGTCAATGCATCCTTCACCAAAGAGTTTTTTTTTAATTATAGTAGATTTAAATATTCATTTTCTATTTCCTTAATTATATTTCTAAATAATATATATTTCTTCCTATATTGTTTACATTTTAAAAACAGCTTAATTGAGGTGTAATTGACATAAAATAAACTGCATGTATTAAATTGTGCAATTTGATACATTTTGACATATGTATATGCCTGCAAAACTATCACCACAATCAAGATAATGAACCTGGCATGATAGGAATTTGATTAGGAAAGCATATGGCCTAGAAAGAACTACTCTACGTTACTCAGATTATTTATATTTAGAAAATTTTATTTTACTTTTTTTGAATGTATTTTCAAAATTTTCTGCAATGTACATGTGTTACTTTCATGAGCAGAAAAAACCTGGGAATAAGTTAGTGACATTGACTGAGGGTGAGTGGCAGAGTGGTAGGTCAGGAGATGGTGTCTTATGAAAACCAAAGAAAAGAGAAATTCTAAGGAAGGAAGACTCAAGAGTTTTAAATCCCATATATTGGATAATTAAGACTCTACTAGAAAGGGTCCAGAGCTGTTTCTGACAAACCAATAGTGGAGATAGAAAATAGTGGGTTAGGGCCGGCCCCGTGGCTTAGCGGTTAAGTGCACGTGCTCCGCTACTGGCGGCCTGGGTTCGGATCCCGGGCGTGCACTGATGCACTGCTTCTCCGGCCATGCTGAGGCTGCGTCCCACATACAGCAACTAGAAGGATGTGCAGCTATGACATACAACTATCTACTGGGGTTTTGGGGGAAAAATTTTAAAAAAAATTAAAAAAAAAGAAAATAGTGGGTTAAGGAACAAATGGGCTTGGCAGAGTGGAAGAGAAGGGGCCACAGCTCAGGTGACAAGATAAACCTTGACCATGAGGAGAGACACCTCTTCCCCTGAGATCAGAAGTAATGAAGTTAGAGTGAGAGGAGGTGTTGGACAAAATTTCACGTTGGAGGGTAGAGAATTGACGGCTGTACTTCTGCCTGTGGTACAAGAGGCAAGGTTGTGTCCTGCCAATAATGTGATTTCGATGGTGTGATGGAGGACATTGGTGAATTTTGCCAGTGGCAACTAAGAAGTAGCAGGTATGAGCAATGCATACCCGCATTGAAGAACTACCTGGGGGCTGAAGGCCACTGTTTGAAATGGTCCCTATTTCTTTGTTTTGATTGGTTTTACTGATAGACTAGGGGCAGAAAAGGAAAAGTGGGATGTGGGATTAATTCAGTGCTGGAGGTTGACAAAGAAGGGGGTGATGGGTAAACAAAGAAACAAAGAGTTATGGATACAAGTTAGGTAAGGGATGTTTTATTATTGGAAAAGCAATCTTTAGCTTTTCCTAATATAAATTCCTGATATAAATTTGAAATTCTTGCTGTTTAAACAAAACAGAGGTTATGTTTTTTTTTAAGTTACTATTACTTTTGGTACATGGTTGATTTTGATCATATTCCAAGTTGGATTATCACATTTTCCTCCTAGCTAATTCTTCACCCAATCATTTAGTTCACATTTAACACTCTATGTGCTAACCCATTCCATTATTACGATGTAGCAGTTAAAATAGCTCTTGTGTTTCAAATCAAATGCCAGAAGTAGTGTCTGCACACAGTAAGCATTCTACAAATGTGTTGAATAGATGACCAGACATTCCTGGTCATCTATATCTATCTATAGCCATATATAAAACAGTGCATTATTGAATAATGGCTCCGAGATTCTTTCAGATAGGCACTAATAGGTAAAGGCAGTGTTAACATTATCTGTAATAGATGCTTGGGAAGAAAACCAATTTATCAGTATTCCAATGTCTCCAAAATGGAGGAATAGCCCACTCAACCAAATCAATGCCGAATCTGGCATTGTCCTCAGTTCTATGCAGATAAGATGACAACTGCAAATGGGTGTTATCTAGTGAAAATTTCCCACTATATTACACTTGCTTGCTTCAGGCATCTTCATGTTTTATTAAAGTCACTAAATAAATTGACATTTCCTTAACTTGCTCTCGGAATGTTCTAAAATATCTCAGAGTCACTACTTTTCAGAGAGCACATGAAATTATAGAACTTGTTTATCAGCACTTGGTATTTCCTTTGAGGGTTGAGCTTTAGAGATAGCATATATTTATTTCCACCAATTATGAAAGCTCAAGGAAATCGTCAAGGACTAATATTAAACAGCTTGTATATATTTGCACAACCCTAGGTCTAGCATTCACTGAAGATCATTTTTGGCAGTGATCATTGAAGAATCACTGTGTTGAGTTTATATTCTGAAAGATGCCAGCCTACTGTTGACTTATAGAGTATTTCTGTGCCTGAGTTTCAGATCTAAGTTTCATTTGTTTTTTCCAGGAGGAGCTTCATGCAGTGGCTGAGTGACGTGACTTTCACACCTTGTTGCTATAGTGATAGCTCAGTGAAGGCACTTGAACCTTTCCATGCCTCAGTTTCTTTATCTATGTGATGCTAACAACATATCTAGTTTTATCCTGCAGAAGTTTTCAGAGATTCAATAATTTTTTATGGGAAAGCATTTCAAAAAGAATTCAGGGCAAAACAAATAGAGGAGATTTTTCTTATTGGAAGGAGGATTCAACCCAATGTAAACAAAGATTTCTCCATCTAGACTGCTGCTATTGGGCTTCTGGCATCATTTCTCTCAGTGTTTTGATGAAGACTTCTGGTTGAACCACACTTCCATCATTGCTTAGAATCCACTATGTAGTATCCATTTCTCATCTCCTATAAGTGGCAAATTCCATCACCCTGTCTCCGACCATGAACACTTGGGGCAAAATGGCAGCCAAGACTCCAAGAGATACATTTAAGGATCTTTTGAAAATTTGATAGTTGGGACTCTTTAGTCTCCTACTGGAGGGACAAAACCATCTTGAGTTATTGGAGAATAGTTTTTTGTCTAGTTTGATTCTATTCCTGATAACTTAATTGTTATACTGATTTGTTTATAATATTGAAATTTCCTCTCAGCTCTGTCAGTAATGATTTATTTTGATATTACAAAAAGTCATTAAAAGGAAGATAATACTCATCCTTCTATTACTTTGCTGCTTTCCTAAAGATAATTGCCTTAGGATTTATAGTTTTCCTATTCCTAAAATAAGAACATTTGCCCACACAAAACTATTTGCCTAGCTCTAATAAAATATTATCTATATAGACTTTTTTCCTGGAGAAAGAAGTATACTTGAATGCTGAATACTTTCACTCTGGATTTAATCTCTACTGCAAACTACAAAGCTGTCAGTGTGAAGATAGGGAGTAGGTACGGTGGAATGAGTATTAGCATTTAGTGCTTTGGCATTGAATGCCTGGGGTTAGTTGGAATAGTTAGGACTTTGCGGGAGGATTTGTGTCTAAGTTTCTTTTCTTTTGTAAAGGCTGTTGGAAGAGTGTCTCCCCACATACACAGTGTTACTAAATTACCCTTGATTGGTTGAGGTAGCAGATGCTATCAGGGCCCCACCCATATCTCCTCAGCCTTAACTATTTTGTTGCATGCTGGCCCAATTTCAAATGCCAGAAATTGCACTCGAGGACTTTCTCTGGCTACTTGAGTCAACTCTGTCCTTGCCCCATAACAGGCCAGAAGTACCAGGAAATTAATGCCACCTGGAAGTAGCCTTCAATCAATGGCTAATAAGAATGGCTGGATAAATATCGCCACTCCTTTGCCCCTTGGATGGTATAACACTGAGGTATGTGTTCTATGCTATTTCCCAGAGTTCCCAGTGGAATTGAGCTCACATTGCCCCCAGGGGTAACTTCATGATAACGCCCCTTTTATTGGCTTCCTTTCCTTTTCTTTCTCACTTCCTTGCTCACTTTCTAGTGTTTTCTGGGATCATTTCCAAAAAGACTATTTGTACTCACTATGACTTAGAGTTTGCATCTGAGGGGATCCAAATTAGGACAGTTGGGAATCTAGATTTTGTTCATACGAATATGTTTAGGGAAGAAGGATGACAGCTGAAGTCAGTAGAGGGATCATGGGAGGCTGATGAGTGACCTTATGGATTCAGATCATACAACTGTTTATGAGGGCTGTGATGGCATCAGGGAGAAGGCTTTCTGCCTTTAAGGAAAGGGGCAAGTGAACAGATAACTGAGTTCATCAGCTGAAAGAGAGCACTTGAAGATCAGGAAAAGAGCTTGAAGCTGGCAGTGGCATATGAGGGCATGGGAACAAGAGCTCTCCCCTCCCCCACCCTACATTACCACCACCCCATAGAAGGCAGGACCAGGACTTGGTTGTCGATTTCCATGTATCTCTCCCCAGCTATGTGATTTAAAAAACGAATGTGGATAGACCATTATGATGGGAATGAGAAACCTGTAGGTAGTTAATATTCCCAGTTAAGGGGCAAAGAGTTGCACTGTAAGAGGAGCAAGATGTTGTTTGACATTTAAACATAGACCTAACTCCACCAATTAGTCTGTTCTGCCCATGGTAACCTTATTCAATGTTATGGTGGTAATCGCTTCTGGAAAGCTTTGACATATTTTATAATTGAACTGCCAGGTTCACACAGCTATAATTCATTCACAGATAAGTGTGTCTTGTTAACCAAATTATGTTGATTCCCTTGGAAAATCCAGTGTGAGGACTTTCTTGTTTCCTGTCTTCATGTGGTTTTACAGTCTTATGACAGACCATTAGCATGATGAAAGATTGATTATTGTCTTGGGTACGAAACTGTAATTTGGCCCCATTTTCGTTTTTCTTTTTCATCAGCTGCAGAATCATATGCATTTATCAAAATGGGTGTCATCTGTTTTGAAATTCATGAAGTTAGATTGCACACTTGTCAAACATTTTTTTTCTGGCATTGACAAAAACATCAACATCAAGTTTTACTTAAGCTGTTTAGAAATAGAGACGTCCAGGTGAAAGAATGGTGGAATCAAAATGAAAGACTAGAGACTGGAATGGCTCGTTCATTCCCCCAACATTTTTTGAATGCGTTCAGTGCATACAGCAAATTGTCAGACATGAGCTGAAGTCTGTGAGGGGTTGGAGGAACATGAGGCTGACTCATTCGTTCAAAAATATTTAGTGCCTACAGTGCTCGACACTGTAGTAGGCACTGGAAACAGCAGTAATGAAACAGGCAAACTCCCTTCCCTCATAGAGCTTATATTCTAAGGAGTTTATATGAGATAAAAGAAAGGGACTATTTAGCTCTTATCCTCAAGGATCTTACAATCTGCTTGGAAAGAAAAGTAAATGCACTAAGTCAAAATTCTGAAATAATGCAAAAATGGGGCAAATGAATAAAGAATGCATGTAAGATGTAGGTGATTAAGGCAAGCACAGTAAAAGAATGACCCAACACTGCCTCTGCCAGAGACTTGCTAGGACACCTCGAGGAAGTCACTTTACTGCCTCTGTTTCCCAGAACACTGCTCCAGGGGCAATTTTGCTGCTAATTAAAGGCTCTGACTATCCATCTTGAAGGCCATTCACAATGAGTAATCTGGAAGAAAGGCAATCTCTGAATGCAACTTTAAAAATCTATAGCAATATCATACTAAATAGTGACGCATGTGTTCCTTTAAAATTTAGTAACAAGATAAGATTGACTGTTTTCACTGAATTTAACATGGTATTAGAGGTTGCAACAGACAAGGAAGATAAATATGGTCTTAAGAATCAGAAGAAAGAAGTTGAATTGTCATGATTTTCAGACAATCTAATTGCTTACATAGAAAATTCAAGAGATGCAACAAGCTATTAGAACTAATAAGAAATTTCAACAAGGTTAGTGGATAAAAATAAAATTTAGAAATCAACAGTGCTCCAATACATCAGCAAAAACCAATTAGAAAATGTAATTTTAAGAATACTTTTCACAAAAGCAACAAACTCTTACCTATGAATAAATCTAATAAAAAATATATACAACTTAATGCAGAAAACTAGGTGGAGACCGCTAGATATTTGTGAAAGTTATTTCAATAAAAATCCCAACAGTTTCATGTGTGTTTGTGTATGTGTGTGTGTTTGTTTTGATAAGATAATCTTAAAATTCAAACACGATAATAAAAAGCCAAGAACACCAAAACAATCTTGAAAAAAAAATAAAAGCAAAATAGGAGAACTTGCCCTACCAGATATATATATTGCAAGACTACATTAATTAACACAGCATAAGGTTGGTGCAGGGATGGAAAAGTAGACCATTTATTATAGGAAGCTGCAAACATTTCTGTGTAAATGTGCTTGTGTATGTCCATTTGTGTGAGTGTGTGCCCTACTTTAAAATAGGACTCTTCTTGTCTCAGTTTTGGTTGAAGCATGAATACCATTAATTCTATACTCCAAAGACACCACCATGTAAACATCTCAAAGTCAACATATGAGAATTGTTTATGGGGCTTTTAAGCCATTCACTTTCATAGAGGATGTAGATATAGTGGAAACTTGGAAGAGGATTTGTGAAGAAAATTTCTTTGGCAGGTGCTGGCTGTCTCACTCCTAACTCCTTCTAAGACAAGAAGGTTGTTAGTACTCTTCTTTCACATGAAGTCCAGGAAGAGGAGATGGCTGAGAGAAGTTGGTGTGTAGTTCCCACAGTTGGTGGGACTCAATGAACTGGCATTTGGCCCTTTCCAGGAAGTCTAGAGGATGTTTGAGGAGTCAGGGACCTGCCTTGGTGGTGGGGCAGGGTTGTGGGTGCTCCTGCACTAAGATAGGCCTCTACTCTTAGAGTTTTCTGGGGCTAAGGATGCAAGAGTGGTTCTGTGGATAAAATGGGACCAAGTGCAGAAGAGAGAGCCCAGCCTGGAGCTTTACAAAATTCTGTCTTCGAGAACCATCAGCAGAAGCAAAGGGATGACAAAAGAGAGTGGTCCACATGGAGTGGGCACCAAAAAAACAAGGGCCAAGAGGGAACCAGCCAGTTAGAGGAAGGGGCCAGCATTTGCCTGGCTCACGGGAAATTCACATAAGCCTCAGGGGGCAGACTTTGTCAAATCTAAGAGAGAAAGTCAGCTTTAAGTGTCTGCCAGACCCAGGGAGTATAAAGTCATCTTTCACTCCCTCTTCTTTCTTGACTCTGATAGAGTCAGAAACGTGGTGAGGAAGGCAGGGGCAGGGGGCTTGAGGCATTAGGTAGAGAGAAAAAGTGTAAGGATCATGCACTGTTCTAGAACACAGTCTTATTTGCAAAGTCCCCCATTGGGTGGTAAAATTTAAATCAAGTTGAGATTTGATTATTATATAGGACTTAACTTTCATATGTATATATACAGGCCTCTGCTATAGCACCAAATATGCATTTCTGTAAAACCTCTCATGCTGCAAAATCACACACTATAAATAACTGGCTTATGGGAAAAATATAGTTGGAGCAGACTACTCATAACATATGTAAATTTCTAACTATACTACTAACAAAACTCATAACAATCCTAATAAAAACACTGGCATAGTTCAATCTCCATTGATATTTACACCCAGCCTCACAATCAGCTGATTCGTGCCTGCTCTTGGCCAGAGACTCATGCTTTCACCCTCGAGATGGGGGCATTTAATTCAGATGAGACCAGTTTCATCAAAACTAAAAATCATATCTAGGGTGCAGATATTTTTAAATTAAGGTCCTTCTGTGAGAACTAAATTTCCACTGTTTATAAGCCACTCAGTCTGTGGTAATTTGTTACAGCAGCCTGAACTGACCAAGACAGTCTTTATACATTGCTAGGGCTTTCTCTTTAACTGTGAGAAAGCTTGCCCCTGAGCTTTTTCAAATCATTAGCATGCTAGGAAAAAATCGCATATGAACCAACACAACTTCCATATAAAATTGACAAGTTTCCCCTATTTACCTATCATATTTGAGCTGAATCATGTTAAAAAAACACAAGCTCCAATAGAGTGTATAGATATAGAAATAAATATAAACAACAAGAAGTTAATAGGATATGGTCTCAGTTCTGACGGAAACCATAAAACAGTAGGGGAAGTGAAGAGCTAGACCACCTAAGCACCTCCAGCCTATAAAAAAGTTTGAAGGAGATGAGAGAGTTTGAGATTAGAGAGGTCATTCTTTAGAGAACACTATTGTGCACTGTGAGTGCCCGGTTACCATGTGAAAGGGGTAGAGGCCCTTGCCCATCACCTCAAGTCTCTTTTGAGAAGGCCGTCAATGAGACCACTTCGAGATTTTAGTATTTGTCCTCTGGAGTTTGGGAGGCACTGTAGACTGGTATATGGCACACTTCTGAGGAATCTAAAGTTCCAGAGCCTGGCTGAAGCAACCTGTGGTTGTGGCTGGGAAGTAAGTGACACCTCTTGATGACTGGTCAAAGGTTTGATTTTCTGATGGACTAAATATGAGCAAGAGAGTAGGTGAGCCTGAAACTATTAAAAGGGACTTTGCCCAAGAGGGTCTCTAGAGGGGTTTTGGAAGAAGGTATATGTGGAGGAAGAACGCCAAGAAACAGCGGATATAAGGTAGATTCACAAAAGACCAGGTGGAGAATGCATCACCCATGTCAGGGACCAGCAGGTGGGACATTGTCAGTGATGGGTGTGGATGCGTTCCCCAAAGAACCCATGCAGCATCCCACAAAAGAGATAACATCCAAAATTGCCCATAGCTAGAGGAAACCAACACTCACTTACAAGGCTGCCAGTCAAGTGAGGCCTTTTTTGTTTCCCTTATTTCTCTTTCTCACTCCCCAAAATTCGACTGCAGAGTGGTCAGAAACTGGATAGCAAGCTAAGGAAAGAGGGACAGATGTTTAAGGTGGTAAACTAGAGAAGAAGCAAACCTTGTCTCTCTTTCTCAATGCAGGTTTTCCACCTGCATAAAGTCTCAGCTGCAAGAGGGAGAAGCTCTGACTTTGAGGAGAGTTTGAAATTTTGAATATTATTCCAGAGTGGAATTACTGAAGTGAAGTTGTTTTGAGAATTGAGGAGGGCTTTTCAATCTGCTTGAGAGTCAACAGAAAAGCTATGGGTCCTGCCATAGTTTTCCTGTAGGAGGGAAGGGAAACATCACAGAGCAGGCTATGGGATGAAGGCTACTGGTAACTGGGCGTTTGCCAAGATATTCTTTATACTTTTTTGTGTGTGTTTTAAGTAGTTCAAAATTAAAAATTTAGCAAAAGAAAATTAAAAAACCAAACGGCATCTAATTGACCAGCTTTATGTAATGTCTTGCTTAAGGCAAAGAATCTCAGTGTCAAATATTGGAAGGTGCTAAGAAGTCATTTAATTGCAATTATTGAAAGAAAAGTTTCAGGAAAACCATGAAGGATGCTCATCAGCATGTTGGTCCATCTAGCCTCTTATTTCTCCATCATCACTTGCTCAGCTTGGTTGATGGGTTATCTCACCAGCCATCTCTTGCCCTTCACTTGACCCTCCATCAACTACTCAGCTGCCAGGTCCAAGACTCCACGGTCTGTGTCTGATTTGTGTGCCATTTCTCTTGTGTCTTCTTTTCTCCTCTTTGTTTCTGCATTTTTTGTGTGATACAGATATATATATACATATATATATGTGTGTGTAGAAACATAAAAACAGCTAAATAAACTATAAAAATAATAAATACAGTCACCCCCCCCCCCCTTATCTGCAGTTCTGCTTTCCACTGTTTCAGTTACCCACAGTCAACCGTGGTCTGAAAATATTAAATGGAAAATTCCAGAAATAAACAATTCATAAGTTTTAAATTGCACATCATTCTGAGTAGCAGAATAAATCCTAGGCACTGTCCTGCTCCATTCCGCCCGGGACATGAATCATCCCTTTGTGCAACATACCACGCTGTATATGCTACCCACCCATTAGTCACTTAGTATCTGGCTCAGTTATCAGATCGACTGTTGGGGTATCGCAGTGCTTGTCTTCAAGTAACCCTTATTTTACTTAATAATGGCCCCCAAGTGCAAGAGTAGTGATGCTGGCAGTTTGGACGTGCCAAAGAGAACCCGTAAGGTGCTTCCTTTAAGTGAACAGGTAACAAGTCCTCAACATAATAAGAAGAAAACCCATATGCTGAGGTTGCTATGATCTACAGTAACTTTTATTACAGTATATTGTTATAATTGTTCTATTTTATTATTAGTTATTGTTGTTAATCTCTTACTCTGCCTAATTTTATAAATTAAACTTTATCATAGGTATGTATGTATAGGAAAAAACAGTATACACAGGGTTCAGTACTATTCACAGTTTCAGGCATCCACTGGCCTGAAACCTATCCCACATGGGTAAGGGGAGACAACTGTACCTCCAAATATCAGCTAAAAATCCTAAAACTGTGGTTGTGGTAACTATATCTAGTAAATAATATTATGTAAAATTTGAAAGAAAAAATTCAATTCAACACCAAAACACCAACTATAGGTAGCCACATCTGTGGCAGGAAAGAGTCAAGAGGAGGAGGTGAACCAGAGGGAAAAAGAGGTGGATAATAAGAAAAAGAAGCTATCAGATCATCAAGCTGATTTATAGAAGAGTCTTTGTTGAAGCCTCCCTTCTCCTTCCGCCCCCGTCTCAGCCTATGCCTCCAAAAGGGCACCTCTTTCCCTGGCAACCAAGTTTCCTCGGTTCATTGCATACTTGTTTAATATGTACCTTGACTGCACTATGTTCCATTGGTTGTGAATTTCTGGCTTTTCCTAGCACAATTTCCAGCCTTTGAAAGCAGGGTGATTGAGAAAATTGCAATCTCATGTTTCTGAGAGGTCTATGGAGATGAAGCCAAGTCTTGGGGAACACTTTCTTTCTATTGAACTATGTAGTCTTCTTTTGTGGTCCTATGGTATCCAAAGGAAATCTAACCTTGTGACTTTATCAGTGGTCACAAGGGCAAAAAAGCACCTAGAATCCAAGATGAGTAACTGGCACTCAGGTTTGATGAAGCACAATGGATTTAAATCATTTCTGAGGTTAATCTTTTTTCCTTGATTTAAATGAAATTATTTATTTGTCAGGGGTCTATATTTCCAACACATATCATATAATGGAGCTGGTATCAAGGTTCTCATCCACTTGTTTCCAAAGTCCAGGCTTAGGTAATATGATTATCAAGTTTAGAATAAGGGACATAGTTTGCCAGGGAGGTTAAGAGTATGACATCTTTGTGACCTGGTAGGCAGTATATTACCACAAAAGGAGCAGACTCCCTGTTATACAACATGAGACTAGAATCCTAGCAATGATTCTTACCTGCTGTGACTTTGGGCAAGTTTCTTAACCTCTCTGAGTTTCTACATCTGTATAAAGGGAGTGATGATTTATACACTGTGAAGTTGTAAGAATCAAATGAAATTATGTACGTAAAATGCCTCATACAATGTCTGGAACATTAGTGAACAGTTAAATAATACCTTCCTACCCAATTTTTGAGTTTCATATTACTTTTCAGGCACTGAGTTGACCAGGACAAGTTTGGTGTTTGTATTAGTCAGGATGGGCTAGGTTATGCCGTCATAACCTAAACAAATAGCCCTAAAATCTCAGTGTCTTATAACAACAAAGGTTGATTTCCTACTCATGCTACTTGTCCGCTGTAGGTTGACTGTGGTTCTGCTCCACATCACCTTCTCTCTGGGACCCAGGGTGGCAGAGAAGCCTATATCTGGAACATTGCCAGTAGTTGCAGCAGATGGAAAAGAGAATATGGTGAGGAAGGTGCTGGCCCTTAAAGTCCCCACCTAGAAGTGACACATCTGCTCATTCACTGGTCAAGGCAAGTGACTTGGCCATACATAGATTCAACAGAATGGAGAAGTATAACCCTTTCGTGTGGATGAGCAACAAATATTGGTGAAGAATAGCAGTTAACTACAGGGTTGATCCAGCTGAGTGCTTATTTCCCTGAACTTTCCAGAAAACATGGAGAGAGAATGAGTATCTGATCATATCACTATCTGTTCATATGAAAACATTTTATACAATCCTATCTACTTGTCCTTTAAGTTTCAACTCAGATGCTGCTTCTGCCATAGTCTTCCTGGATTCTCCTTGCTGGATAATAAACTCTTTGCACTGTAGTATGATATTTTCCTGCTAAGAGCATGGGTCACACATGGCCATGTGTTATAATGTATTATTTCATACATATTCTCTTTCTTAAGAGTACTTACCTTCAAGGAGTTTACAATCTGTGTCTTATTCATCTTTAGGACCCTCAATGTACCCAGTCAGTGTCTTGCACATAATTGATTCAAATATTTGTATAGATGAATTGAAGAGCTGAGATGAGACATGAACAGTATGTGTGGGTGGGGTGGACAAAGTGGGTGCTATATAATGGAGAAATGTCTCCCCTTGAAGTCAAATATGTTTTCTGGAAGTTCTTGGTAGTAATCAGGGGAAACTCCCTGGGGAAACTGGAACGTCAGCTGAGACTCCTGAGAACCACTCTTGCAGGGTTCAGAAAAGACAGACGCTGTTAGAGAAAATTAAACCCATCAGAGAACTATATTAGCTAGTTTATAATTAGCAATTACTGCAGAAAGGAGAAACATTTATTCCATTCTGACAACAAAGATTGCATAATTGCACCAAGAGTGTTTGTCCACACCCTTTGCAGGATGCATTAAGCATTTACAAACAGAAACAAATAGCCTTAGCATTGGTGGGAGCAGCAAGAAAACAGGCTTTCTTAGGCTGTGCCTGATCCGTAAGCTCTGGGCCAAAACACATGGTATGGTATAGTTGCCATGTGAGTGAATTGACCATGTCCTCCTGTTCCTTTTCTTTATCAACAATTTTTAGTGCTATGTCAGGTCTGAGAAAGACCCAAGGAAGATCAATTCTTCCCCAGTAGCTGTAGATACTCAAGGAATTACCTCTACTTTTTAAAAATTCAACTACTATTTATTGGGAATTTACTATGTGCTAGACATTATGATAGTTTCAGTCTTAAAGTCTTATTCTCAATATGTCTTTATATATATATTGTTCCCTCTACCTGAAATATTCTAATCTCTGTCCTGAATAACCCCTGCTTGTCCTTCTGGTTTTGGTTTAGACATTCCATCATTTAGGAAGAATTTCTAGACCTCCAAACAAAGTTTTAGTTTCTCCTTCTATGTGCTTTCATAACAATATAAACTTCCTTCATCGTAGCACAATCAAACTGTATTATACTTGTTTAATTGTCTGTAGCTTCTATTGGCCTATACACTCTAGGAGAGAAAGCCCTGTTTCTTGCTCATTGCTGTATCCCTTGCACCACTGTAATGTCTGATGAAAGCTGATTAATGTATCATTATCTTTTTATGGTCATTATATCATTATATTATTACAATATATTACCATGTCAATGCTCTATAATAGTGCTAAATGTCTGTGTACCTTTGAAGGATTTAGCCATTTGTGACTAGCTGTAATTTTTAAAGCGTTATCTTCAGAACTTCTGTGGACTGCTCTGTCAGAGCAATTTAAGTAGAGTGCTCTGTTTTTCAGTGAGATGAGCAAAGCCAGGAACCAAGACCTGTGCTCTCGGTTTGGCTGTGTAACTATCTTGCAGTGTGCTCTTGGGAAATAACTTCACCTCTCTGAACTGTTTTTCTCATCTGTCAACAGTGTGGAATAAGAGTTGTCACGTCTGACATTCTGTGACTACCATTGTGTGGCAATTGTAAAACATAACCCAAACATTCTTGGACTGTCCTCCCATTGAGTGCTGGGGTCTATGTTTCCTCTTCTTGAATCTGGCCTCGGCGACTGATTGGTCAATAAAATATAGTGGAAATGATGCTGTGCCAGTTTCCAGGCCTGGACTAAGAAATTGACAGCTTCTATTTCCTGCCTCTTGGGATGTTCACGCTTGAAACCTAGCTGTCATTCCATGAGGAAGCCCAAGAATCCCATGGAGAGGCCCACCATGGAAAGAAACTGAGTTCCCTGGCCCCAGCCCCAGCTGAGCTCTTGGCTGACAGTCAGCACTAAGTTACCAGCCAAGTGAGTGAGCCATTTTGAAAGTAAATCCTCCAGCCTCTAGTTGGGCTGCCCCAGCTGATGCCACATAAAGCAGAGAAGGAGATGTCCCTGCCCAGCCCTTCTCAAATTGCAGATTCAAGAGAAAAATCAATGATTACTGTTGTTTTAAGCCACCAGGCTTTGGAGTGGTTTATTATACAGCAATAGATAACTGATACACATCTTTTGTTACTTCACAGTGTCTCAGAACTTTCATCCACTAGAATATTCTGATACATATAAAATTAGCTCCAGACCTTTGACAAATCAGTGCTTACTCCAAATTTATAACAGGAACTACAGCAGTAAGGAGAATATGCCATTTAGAGATCAAATGCTGGTTGAGTAGTGCTCCTCCTGGGCTTCTCAGCAGACATTAATGGAGAAAGATTTGGTTAAATTAACTGATGTAGGTGACAAATGAGCCAACCACTCTCCATTGGAATGTAAGTTCTATGATCAATGATGACTCTTTGAAGGACTTTCTGGAGATGATTGCCAATTATGGGTGAGTCCCCAAACAACAATGAAAACCTTCCCTTCATTTATTTTGTGCAAAGTGATGTTCTCAACAGTGGCACCAAAGGTGTCCATTTACTACTGTGCTACCTCAGTGACCTAGGGCTTGGAACCCAGATCAATTTTTTAAAATGGCATTATGTTGTATATAAAATCAAATTTTTACACCCCAAATAAATAAATCTCTAGCTAAAACAGTCCAGGGTGTATAATGAAGAGAGTCTCTTCTTTCTCGGTAGCTAAGTAATTAATCATCAATGGGCTTGGGAAATGAAGATTGATGGTGATGTCTTTGTCTTACCATTGTGGTTTCTGAGATTGGTGGCTTCTGGACTAGGTACCAGGACTGAACTTCTGGGATGATCCCACTTCTATATGAGGGCAATGGTCTTTCCTCCTTCAGGCATACTGGTTATGAGCAACAACCATGGAGCCAAATAATCTAGGTAAAATTTCAGCTCACTAGCTGCATGACCTTAGACAAATTACTTGGCCTTTCTATGCCTCCATTTCCTCATCATGGTGATAATAGCAATGACTATTTCCTAGGGTTGTTTTTAAGGTTAAATGAGTTAATATGTGTGAAGAACTTAAAACAATGCCTGTAATGTAGAAAGCACTATCTTAGTGTTAGCTATTATTATTACTGTTAATATTGCCATTAGTTAGTATTATTATTTCCTTCTTTATACCTGAGAACCTTGCCTAGAATTAAATCCTTAATGTGTAGACACCAGGCAGAGCCTGCCATATCCGGGAGGCCATTTATTAATTTTAAAAGTCCTGAGCATACCATTGGAACAGGGAGCATGTTTGGGCATCCTTTTTCCTCTCTTATTCCTGAGACTTTGACCCCTACCACCTTCCTCCTCCTAGTTCTGCCTCCTCCCAGGGAATGTCCACTCCCATTCTGCTTTCACCAGTCACTTTTCATACCACTATTTGATCAACATTGTTGAGATAAGATTTGGGTTTTGAGGCCTAGTGGGTTTTCTTTTTCATTTGTTCCTTTTTCCTAACACTCAAGTTTAAGTCTATGCCTTAAATTGAGTTCCCTGGAAACTGACTGTGAGACAGAGTTGTGTGCAAAGGTTTATTGGGGAGTGCTCTTGGGAGATATACCCATGAGGAAGTGAGGGGGGTAGGATTGGACATAGGCAGAAGCTGACCCTCAATATGGTTGCTACAGAGGCCTTAGTTGATCCTATGGGGAGTGCTGGAGCTGGGAAGGCCCTCCAGAGTCATCCTAAATGGAGGTTGAGGGGACCGGGCCTTTGAATCTCCAAATCAGTCACTGAAGCTGAACTCCCTGGAGGGGTGTAAACTTGGGCAAGACTGCTTTCTGCAGCCAAGGGCACATCATGCTAAGGGACACAGCTGTGTCTGCAGCTGATAGTCCCAGCAGCTGGGGATGGGAGCACCGGCTCTGACAAGAGGACCTGGCTGGAGCACCATAGTATCTACTAAGTGTAGACAACTTGTTTCAAAAATGATATATTACTCTTAACAAAAGACAAATGACTCAGGAAAATTACTTAATCTTTCTGAGCCTCATTTTCTCCTATACATTTGCGATGAGATCATTTACAAGGACTAACAGAACTCTACTACTGCATCTTTCCCATAGGAGAGGCTCAGTTGCTTCTAGTTCCTGTCCCACCTTGCTCAGTTCCGTCAGACTAAGAATCTTAGGTCCAGAAACTTCAGCCCCTGTGTTTTCAAATGACACTGGGCCCTGTACTTTTGTTCTTACTCAGGGCTAGCTCTGAGAGCAGAAATTGAATGTCACTTAAACACCTACCATGAGCCAGGCTCTCTGCCAATTCTTTTAACCCTCACCACAACACTGGGAGGCAGGTGTTTCACATAGGAAGAAAACGAAGCTCAGAGAGGTGCAGAGACTTGCTCAAGGTTATATGGCTAATAAGGGGGCAGAGACAGGGTTCCAATCCAGGTTCACACACTGCTTCCTGTACCACTGCCCTAGCCCAGGTATGAGTGCCCTTGACTTTAAAGCCCGGGCTTCCAGAATGTAGCTGGGGACAGGAAATTAAAATTTTAAGGGGAATTAATATTTTAAAATTATTGATTTAATTTTCTATTCTGCCTTTCTGAGCATGTGATCTTACCCTAGTTGGGCCAGGATTACTCAACTGCCTAGAAATTTTTTGAGGTTGTGTGTGTGTGTATGTGTCCTAGTGATAAGAAATGTTAAAGAAGAAATACAGAAAAACCATGATCATGTTCACAAACTATGACTGTGCAGCAGGAAAACAGCCTTATAAGTTCGGCTGTGGTCTTCAGAAAGGATTTGCTCAATTTTTAAAGCAGACTCCTCTCTCTCACTCCCCTTTCGCACCTTAGCATATCCAGCCTCAAGGACCCAGAGTAGAACAGAAACGTGCTGAGTCCACATAGCAAAGCCATGAATCTTGCTGCTCAGTGCTAGGAGGAAAATATGACCCAGGGGAAGTAAGGGACAGCCAAGCCCCTTTCCCTCCCGGAGGGTAGTGGGAAGGAGGAAGACAGAGAAAGAAAAGGGAGAGCAAACCAAGCAGTTGTGGGTCCCTGATTCTTTTCTCTCCAGGCTTCAGTGAGGACATGTGCAGGTGATTTAGAGAAATTAGGGTAACATCAAGAGTGAATGAGGCACAGCATGACCAGATAGAGGAAGACCCTGGGTTTAACTTTGTGGTGCCAGCTCTCGATTCCTATGTGCTATAGACTCAGAGTTGAATTCCCATTGACTTTTCATAGGGACCCCGTGTGGCAGGATGAGGGACCCCTCGGCTGAGTCTTGGGGTAGACAGTTGGGCCAGCAGATAGGATAGAGACTTGGCAGAGACCCGGGGATCAGTCAGTAACCAGCGAAGGTTGAGGTGAGGCCAAGTCGCTACTGAGCTTTAAGCAAGCCCAGAGGGTTAGCAGACTGGGGTTACACCACCCACAGCCTCAGTGGTTGGCACAGGCAGGGCAGGCAGTACATTCAAAAGGGAGAACTGAGGTGTTGCCTTGGAGGCAGAGGCCACTGTGCCCGAGGACCTCAAGCCTTTCCTGTCATCATGAGGACACGTTAGTCCCTTTCCCCTCATTGAACCTTGATGTGTTAGTTATTCTGCCCACCCCCAACACAAGATCCATTTCCACCCTTTTCTACCTTGTTCTGCACATCGGGAGGCTGACTTTTATAGTCTATGTCCACTGGGTTCCCCTGCCCTCTGGCTTCTGGGTGCCTTTTGCCAATGGAAGGCACCCTCCATAGGCCAGAGTGTGGATGGAAAGAGAGATTGGAGTTATTTTCCTCATGCTCCCCGCTATCTGGCAGTGGGTTAGAAATGACTGCATTCCCCTGCTGATGGTCTGATGGGCAGCCCTCTCCCATATCTGTAGGTCTCACCAGGCTCTGGAACCTCTCCCTCTTTTTACCCTTTTAGACAGGGGTGGCAGCACCTTCCTGTTGTTGTGAGCCTTGAGTGCTTCCCCATCCCTCCTTGGCTTCTCTTAACCCTATCAACACCTTTGAAAACAGTCCCTTAACTAAAGGAACCCCTTATGTGTGCAGTTTCCTGCTGAGTAGAATGACTTTCTGTCCTGGTTTGCCCCAGACAGTCCCAGTCTATTCCAGTTGTTCCAGTGTAATGATTGCTGCATCCCCCCTTCACTCTCAAAAGATCCTTGTTTAGATAGTGTCCCACTGCTGGGACCCTGACTGCTGCACCATCTTAGGAAGGGTGGCAGGAGGAGGCGCTACGAATAGGGTTACATTTGAACCAGATAGGGCCCTTAACTAATTGGCTGTCCTGCTCACTCACAGAGGGTGTGAGTTTAGTTACAGACACAAAGAAGCTAAATTTCCTCTACATTTTCAGGTTGTGATGTGAATGATTTTTCAAGTCTTGTTGCTCAATTGTCACTCCTGAGGGACAGGACTCTACCTCATGCATCTTTGCCAACTCTGCTATACCTAGTGCCCTGCCTGGCCTGAGGTTCATAAACACTGTCTGAATGAACAATAAGGGAATGGTGTCACCATGTTCAATCAGTGTGACAACTCATTCACACATGGAGGTAACCATGACACCAGTTCTCACAGGAGCTGCGTATACCTCTCAGAGGGAGCTGCTGTTAAAAAGAAAGGAATTGGCAGAATGGTTGTGTGTGTGTAGCTTTGGGCATAAGATTACAATCTAAATATCAATTCACAGTGAAGAGTCCTTTCTGTTATTAGAGTGAGAGTGAAATTTAGAGGAGCAGGATGCATTTTATATTTTAAAATCCTTCTACTTTGCACATTCTCACTACACACAACGGGAGCCACAGGGCTGGCCACTGCGTTCCCTGGGTCTAGGTTCTCTCTCTCAGTTCTGCTTGATCTAGCAAGCATTCACTGAGCACACACTGTGCCAGGCCTTGAGCTTACAGGTGTCTCCTCGGAGGTCAATCTGCACGTACCGTGCCCAGCCCTGAGCATCCCTGGGTCCAGTCAGTCTCCTTGCATGTCAAGTTACAACTCACTGCTTTACCTTCTGCCTGACCTCATTCTCTCTTTAGATGAATAAATAGAAGGCTCTCAGTAGAACTCCAGTTTGTTCCTGTAGAGAAGCAGGGGCCCGTTGTACTCAATAACACCACCACTGCCTATGGCAACTTCTCAGAGACTGAGCCTGCTAAGAGCAATCTTATTCCTTTCTGGGTAGCTTTGCACATTCTCTCGGGCAATGGTGTTCATCAGTGAGACAGGGATGGTGAGCATAGGCAGGTGCTGTGACAGGAAGCCTCCTGTGTACTCAGCACAGATCTGTTCCCCAAAAGAGCCCTGAGCCGGGGCTGGGTGATACCACAATTGCAGTCCTGAAAACAACACTCACCCCACACTCAGCAGGGGTGGCTCTCTGACTGCTCTTTGATTTTGACTGTTGCTCTTCTGGGCTCCTTCTCCCTGCCATGTACGGGTTACTCTCACATTAAAAAGTCTCTACGCTCAGATCTGGGTTCCCTTTGGGGTCACCATTTTGCCGCAGCAACTTGTGCTGACCTTCCATGCTCTGGACCTTGTCCCTGGTATCTGTGGGCTCCTTTTTACGTTTTCTCTGGCTATGGCCACAAGCAGCCCTAAAATAGCCCTGACAGACCCCCTGAGTTCTGACTTTAGCCTCTTACAGTCAGCCCCACTTTCTTCCTACCCCTGAAAGGACAATGGGTTTCCCAACTAAAGAGATAACGTCACCGTTTTAACACATGGCTACAAAGTTTTTGTTACTCCTCCCTTCAAGAGGTGGAATCAAAATTCCCCTCCCCTTGGACATGAGCTGGCCATAGTGATTTGCTTCTAACAAAATATAGTGAAAGTGATGCTCTATCACAACCAAGGCTACATCATAAAGGGGGAGACAGCTTTGGTCTGGCTTTCTGTCTCTCTTGGGAGCCTCACTCTTGGAACTCAGTCCAGGCCACGTGAGAGTGTTCTAGCTGATAACCCCAGCTGAAGTCCTAGCTGACAGCCAGCATTACTCCCTAGACATGTGAGAAAGGAAGCCTTTGTGATGACTCCAGCCCCAGTCACTGTATGCCTTCAACCACATAGGAGACCCCCGAGGAAAAACCAGCTAGCTGAGCCCAGTCAACCCCCAGACCTATGAGAAATAATATTAATAAATGATTGTTGCTGTTTTAGTGCTGTTATGTTTGGGGTGGTTTGTTAGGCAGCTACATACAACCATAATGAGAGGGAAGAAGAACTTGGAGAAAGTTCCCAGAGAGCCAGAGGGTGATTAAAGGTTATATATAAAACACAATAACACGCTGGGGAGTCTGAGCTTTTTAGTCAACCAAAGGAAAGATCAAGGGGAAATTTTAAAATGTCTTTAAAAACACAGCAAAGTAGATTAAACCTTCTCAATTTCTGGTGAGGACAGCATAAGAAGAAATCAGCTTAAATTGCAGCATGATGAATTTGGGATTGACGTAAGCAGTGATTTTTGAGAAGGTGTGAAAAGCAATGGATGCTCATATATTAACGAATCATATATTGTCTTTATTGCCCTCCCATCCGGTTAGGTGCCTACCCTCCCTTCATGTTCACTGTGATCTCAAAAAAACTATTAATACAAAATGTAATAAATGCATATTGAAGATAAAATGTGTTAATCTCTTCAGATATACATTATTTTGAGTTTTAAAGAATTAAAAAAAGAAAGAAATCACACCCAAACCAGATTTCCTTAGAATGGTATCATCTTCCTAAATAATATGATAAAAAAGTGAACACCTCTGGGTTAATTGGTTAGGAGCTATGTGATATAATTTGCCAAAACACTCACATAGACGTTGGTGAACTGGAGGGATATCTCTTCTCAGCATTCTCATTATACACAAGGCTATTTTGCAATTCCATAGCTTTCAACTTTCCTCAACCTGGAAGGCTACTCCTGCCCCCATCTCACCTCATCTGCCTGTCAGTTACCTCTTGCTAAGTAACAACCACTCTCTACCCAAAATAAAATATTATGTAGCTTAGCAACCATTTATATAGCTCATGATTCTGCAGGTTGGCTGGATCAGATCACCTCCTATGGTATCTTTGAAACTCTAGTCTGAGACTTTGGTAGCGACAGTTTTGAGATGTGTTGAGCCCTGCAAAATGTGAGGTGCCCTGTAGCTACTAGAAACATGGTAGCTCATGAACAGACACTGAGGAACCCTTGACTAGACCCGCATCCCCACCTAGCCTTGAAATCTACTTTTGTTCCTTTTTTCTACTCCTTCCACATTTATCCACCCACTGCCACTCTTTGGGCAGGGCAGAGAGCTAGATTTACAGTAAGCATCCAGAAGCCTCTTGGAGGAACAAGAGCAGCCCTCCTTCTGCATCTTAACCATAATCACAAAAGCCGAACTCAGAGAACTTTTTTCCTACTGCTTCTGCTGCAATTTTTGACGCTGGAGGACATTTATTCAGCTCTTATTATTTTCTTGTTAAAGAATATTTAATCTTACTGGTGGGTGGGTGTGGGTGGCGATCACATCAGAGAGGAGAGAAAGAAATTCAAGCGTGTTTCTGAGGAAAAATATATGTATTAACCATTATACGGTGGTGCATTCTTTATAGTTAATATGCAGCTCAGGAAAGAACATAATAGAATAGCTTCCAAACTATGCAAAAAGCAAAATCAGCACTGTGTAGACCATACCCTGGGTTAACAAACTCAGAGCTGTATTCTCTAGGAAACCAGATTTGTCTGCTGGTGGACATTTTCTCAGAATTAACTTATTTTCATTTATTTATTTTTTGCAGGGGAAGATTCACCCTAAGCTAGCATCTGTTGCCAATCTTCCTCCTTTTTCTTTCTTTCTCCCTGCAGAGCCCCAGTAGATAGTTGTGTATAATCGTAAATTCTTCTGGTTCTTCTATGTGAGCCACCACCACAGCATGGCTACTGACAGATGAGTGGTGTGGCTCCGTGCCCAGGAACTGAACCCGGGCTGCTGAAGCAGAGCGGTGCTGAACTTTAACTGCCAAGCCATCAGGGCTGGCTCAGAATTAATCTATTTTTTATGTAGTAGCCTGGGGCTGGAAAGTAACATTGGTTAAACAATGGGTCAGAGGCTCTCTTTACCTATAATGTTGAAGGCTCAACACAGAAGGCACAAGATAGCTAAGAGAGGGCCTTGGAATGCTTAGAATATAAGGAATGAAGCCAGAATCTGGGAGAGAACATCTACATCAACATTGCCATTAACCAAATCACAGTTCAGTAAAATCTTATCAATCTACATCTATCATATCATTTACTATAGTGGAACAACCCTGTTAGTTTATCCCAGGAAACAATACTCTGTCATATGTTATTTATTTGTTGATTTTCAGTTTCCTCACCTGTAAAATGGGAAATGATAATACCTACTTTGTGAGGCTATTATGAGGATTGCATGAGGTAATGCATGTAAAGTTTTTAGTTTGATACTAGCTAACATTTAGAGTAATTATTATTATTACTGCTGGAAGACAGTATAGTGTAGGGAACAGCATGTGTTTTGAAATTTGATAGAATTGGATTTAAATCCCAGGGTTTTTTCTTAATGTAAGTGGCAATGTGTCCTTGGGCATATCACTATAAATTTGGGATAATATTACTTATCTTATATGGTTGCTAGGAAGCTTAACTAGAATTCCTTAAAAAAAAAAAGATTGAATGCAGTGTCTGGCACATGGAAATTGATGAATGAATAATAGCTATTATTACTCTATGGAATTTTTATAGTATCTGGAGAGATATGTTTGGCCTATGCTATACTTGATGCTATACAGAAATGAACCACTGTACTTCAGGATTTGCAGTAATTGTGGGTTGAGTCTGTTCACGTCCTCCTAGAAGATGGGATTAGATGCAAAGGAGACTTATTGGGAGAAACACCTGTGAAGGATAAAGGCGGAGGGACCAGGAATAGGCAGAAAGAGCCTTCAGGCTTCAATGCGTCTCTGACCCATGAGAAAGGAGGGAAGGAAGGAGGATGGGGCAGGAAAAACCTCAGACTGCATCAGACTGCAGCGCATCTCTGAGAAAGTTTCAGCCAGGCTGATGGGGACCCCCAGAGCAAACACTGGCCATCAGAAAAGTCCCATGTCAGGCAGAATGGCCCAGCTCTAGTGTCTGTCCCTGTCCATTGTCCCCCCCCCAACCCCTGCTCAGTCATTGATGGGAACAGCCTGGAGAGAGTGTGGTCTCGGCAGAATGCTGCAGAGGCTCCTAAAAGTGCAGCTGCTGGGGGCTGGCAGTGAACTATGCTCCCCCAAGCAGGGTCTTTGGAAGGGAGCTCTGAATGGTGTACCTCTATGGCCACCACAGGGGCCAAGTTAAGCTCTATTCCAGTCAGAATTATCTTTGTCCATACTAGTCAGTTCCTGGTCTGGGTCAAACCCTCATAATAGACCCTCTATAAATGTGGAATTGAATAGAATTTTCTAAGAAGAGAAACACTGCCAAGAATATTTCTGGAGAATAATTGAGGCATTTAATCAAACAAATATGATATTTGTTGAAAAATAAATTTGTTGAAATATCAACGTAGTTTCCATTTGGAAAAGAGCAATGCAGGTGTCAATTTGTCCTGTTTGATTCCTTCAAAGAAGCTAAACCATAAGTCTCCTTCACATGTGCAACTGAAAAGAAATGTATATTTTTAAGTGACATCTTTTAATTATGAAGTTTCAATAATTCATTCTGATTTGTCTTCCTGTCTAATTGCACTACTCAGATTTATTTAAATTTTCTGTTGTAGAAGGATATCAGGAATATAATAGTAGAAGTGGGTTGGAGGGATATAGTAAATCTCCTTTTAGCTTTTATTTCCTCTGCTATGAGACCATTGCTTTTTCCATGTTTCATCTTTGTCTTCCCTTTCATTTGTGATATCGAGAAAGAAAAACTTTTCCTATACCATCTTAGGTTCAGTGTTTGGGGATGGCAAAGTAAACTGACAAAAGGCAGATTAGCAAGAGAAAAGGTAGATTTTAATCATGTACATAAAGGAGTTCACAAAAAAATGTGACTCAAAGGGGCAGTTAGAATTTGAGGCTTATATACCATCTTAATAGGGGAAGGGGGGAGGATGAAGAGCACTTACAGGAAAACAAGCAACTTTTTGGAAAGATAAACGGGCCCTTAGGAGAGGGAGACAATAGTTTTGTGACAATGTCTGTTTAGGTGTGGTGTGGAGACTTCTCATCTCCAGTAATGAGTCAGTCTTCCCTTGGTTGCTCCTGGGGAGGGGATTTATGACAACTGAGTTCTTTTGAGTTCTTTTGGGAGGCTCTACTTTTAGGCAGATAAGGAATTTCAGGAAGTCAAATGCCTTCTGCTCAAAATAATTTTTATTCCACAGTAGTGTATTCTAGACTCTTTCAGAGATGCAGATGCTGAAATATTGGTTTGTCACACAGTTTGAGGATCCAGATCAAAGGTAGTGTATAAGACCCAGTAATGCTACTGCAATTGTCTCAATGTCAGTGTTTATTCCCTAGTAACAATTTAATTGTGGTAGAAAACAGAAGCTAATTGACATTCATTGATGGCGTAGGTCATGGAACCAACTCTTTGGAAAGAAAAAAAATTACAACCCTTCCAATCAGACCATTACCATGATAAGGGAGAGGCATTGGAACTGAGGGCAGACGGGGAGGTAAGAAAAAGGATGGAAAATACCAGACAGGAGATTCAGGGCCAAGCAATAACTGGTTTGTGGCTGAATCCACTCATTGCTTAAGAAAAGCCAGGGCCGGCCCCGTGGCTTAGCGGTTAAGTGCTCGCGCTCCGCTGCTGGCGGCCCGGGTTCGGATCCCGGGCAAGCACCGACGCACCGCTTCTCTGGCCATGCTGAGGCCGCGTCCCATATACAGCAACTAGAATGGATGTGCAACTACGACATACAACTATCTACTGGGGCTTTGGGGGAAAAATAAACAAATAAAATCTTTAAAAAAAAAAAAAAAAAAAAAGAAAAGCCAACAGGTGTTAGACATGTGAAACCAATGAAAGTGTCACATCACTAAGGAATTGACAGGGCTGGTAAATCAGCAGCAGGCCTGGATAAATTAGACCTTGGTGGTGCAAGAAGAGGCTGTGACCACAGTTGCTATGACCCCTCCTAAATTTTCTACCTGAGTTGAAAATGACATGAGGATGAAAAGAAAGGTCAGTGTTTATGCTGCTGGTGTCCTGTGGAATCATTTTAAAGTTTTTGATTAAAAACAACATGGAGTTTTGTTGTTTTAAAGTGGGGCATCTCTAAGAGGCAAAGGCAACAGGGCTATGAATGTATGAGTTTGCTGCCATGACTTTGCTGTTGACCAGAGTGGTGCAGGACTAAATAGTTTACTCAAACTTGTGTTAAGAGTGTGTTTGAAGTTCTGCCAGAGGTGAGCAGCTACTTGATAGCTTTGACTGAAGAATGCTCCTATACTATCTGGGAATTGATCCTCTTTGAACAAGTGGGCTTACATTCAACAATATTTGTTACACAGTTGTTTGTAGTGACAAAAAAAACCCTGTAAACAATCTGAATATATATCCGTAGGGACATTATTGAATAAATTATAATACATTCATACTGTGCAGCTATTAAAAATGAATTAGATCGATACCTATTGACCTTGAAAGATATCCATGAAGAGAAAAATAGCATGTTGTAAAAAAATATTCAAACAATAATACTTGAGAGGATTTAAACTTCTTTTGCTTATGATATAAACTATATATGAATCTATCTTGATAACAAATAGCAAATTTATCAAATTATAGTTCTTTGAATTTAGCTGGTAGATAGATAAATTCCTTACCTGGAGCTTGGTTCACTTTTCTATGCCTCAACATAGCTAAAATAATCCTGAGAAGATGATGATTATAATATTAGAAGTAGAATTTTTATTTATTTATTTTTGAGGAAGATTGGTCCTGAGCTAACATCTGTTGACAATCTTCCTCTTTTTTCCTTTTTCTCCCCAAAGCCCCAGTAGATAGTTGTATGTCATAGTTGTACATCCTTCTAGTTGCTCTACGTGGGACGCTGCCTCAGCATGACTTGATGAGTGGTGCGTAGGTCCATGCCCAGGATCTGAACTGACGAACCCTGGCCTCCGAAGTGGAGTCTGCTAACTTAACCGCCATGCCACTGGGCCAGCCCCAGTAGTACCACTTTTTAAAAGCTAAAGGAGTAAGAGGACTTAGGGAGGTAAAGGATGGAGGAATAAATGTGGTAAATTATTTGGTTAAGGTTAGATACTTTAAAAGAAAAGTTTCTATTGAGAGAAGGAAAGACTAGAGGCTACATACTACTGTTCAAGTATAGATAGAGACAGAGGAACAAAAGTGGTCAATGTAAAAGACCTAGAATTGCATATGCAACCTCATTTCTGTACAGAGCATTGCAGTTTTAAAGACATTTTTACACTCAGTTCCTCACTTATCAGAAAGCTGAATATATGCCCACCATTTCACAGAAAAAAATAAAAATAGAACTAGATTAGTTCTGCCTAAGTTCCATCTGAGTGCTAGCTAAATTGGATAATTGATAAAATCTGTATGTGGAGTCAGTCAAGAGAAAATTAAGGTTTTCTTCGTTGGAGTTTAGAATTGAGATAGTCTTCAGTGCAAATAAATGCATGAACTGTGCTGTGGATGATGCTCTCAGCATTCTTGTATCTTACACAGGCTCTGGCAGATTGGAAGCAGAATGAAAATGGAGTAGAAGGGACACCATCTGGGTAGTGATGCAGGTTAAGTGGGAAAGCAGAGAACCTGGAGTAAGGAGGTCACAGATGAATCAAGGCAATGATGGTGATGATCCTTGGTACAGAACTTCTCTTCTAGTAAGGGTGGACCAGTTAATGAAGACCAACTTCTTGCTGAATACAATTAAGAAAAGAAGCTGTGAGATATATTATATATTATACTCCCTCCCCAGTAGATTAAAAAGTATTCTGGAAAGTGCCAGATCAGATACCTAAAAATAGAGTGAAGAATTACTGGGCCAAGGACAAAGGAAAGAAAATAGATACTCAGGGAATGAACCTGAGTTTGGGGCCACTTTTCCCCTGGGGCATTTGGCATTTCCTTAGCAGGTAACCAAGAGCCTAAAATGCTTGAATTTTGGCAGCCTTGAATGCTGCTTTTGATAGCTTTACAGGGATAGAGATACAGGGTTTGGCATTCAGGACTCTCTGTGGCCTTGGGACCATGGAAGGGATGTATCCTAGGAGGGAGGGTGCACCCTCACAGATACTGCAGCTCAACTTGTTTCTGAGTGGATTGCAGTGATCCTGGATTACCTAAGTCCCTAGACCATGTCAGAAACAAATGAAAACCTACTCGGGAGGAGGCTAACTTTATCCTATGCCTCATATTATTTCTATAAATATTTTATAAATATAATATCTGGCAAACAAAAGTTAACTAAAGGCATAAGGAAACAAGCCCAAATACCTTGGAATGACATTTTTTAAATGCTGAAAGAAAACCACTACCATCCTAGAATTCTATCCTCAGTGATAATTTCCTTCAGGATTAGACGTGACACAAATACATTGTTTTAGTTATCTATTGCTGCATAACCATATTACTACAAACTTAGTGGCTTAAAATAACACATATTTATTATTTCATAGTTTATGTGGGTCAGGAGACTGGACATGAGTTAGTTGGGTGCTCTGCAAGGCTGCAATGAAGGTGTTATCCAGAACTGTTCTCATTTGAGGTTCTACTAGGGAAGAATCTGTTTCTAAGCTCATGTTGTTGTTAGCAGCATTCATTTCCTTTCAGGCTTTCAGACTGAGGGCTTCAGTTTCTTGCTGGCCTTTAGCTGGAGGCTGGAGGTTCTGAACCGAGGTATCATAAGAGGAAGGCTGAAAAAAATCCATGAGCTAGGC
Organism: Ceratotherium simum simum; assembly: GCF_057802395.1. Lineage (NCBI taxonomy): Eukaryota > Metazoa > Chordata > Mammalia > Perissodactyla > Rhinocerotidae > Ceratotherium > Ceratotherium simum. The sequence continues at coordinate 94,586,156 of NC_141940.1, read as the reverse complement.
ATTTATCTCAAGAAATTAGGAAAAGAAAGCCAAATTAAACTCAGAAAAAGTAGAAAGAAGAAAATAATAGAACACAGAAATTAGTGAAATAGAAAAAATGTAGAATAGAAAGAATCAGCAAAGATAAAAATTGGTACTTTTAATCAACAAATAAAATTGATAAAAAATCATAAAATATCACTGTACATCCTACAGATATAAAAATATATTAATAAGTGATTATATACAATTTATGCCAATAAATTTTAAAAATTTAGATGAACTAGATAAATTTATAGAAAGACTCAACATTGCAAGTCTGATACAAGAATAAATAGAAAACCTGAATAATACAATAATATTTAAAAAATAGAATTTATAAGCTTTTCTACCAAAAAAAAAAAGCACTAAATGACTTCACTAGTAAATTCTACCCAGAATTTTAGGGAAAATAGAATGTTAGTCTGTCAAAAACTCATCTAAAACACAGAAAAAAAGGAATATTCTTTAACTTATTTTATCAGACCAGCATAATTATAGATACTAAAAGTTTAATAAGAGTATGACAAGAAATAATACTTCAGGTCAATATCAGTTGAGAACATACATGCAATATCCAAACAAATTTAGCAGTATATAAAAAATATATCTGAATCAAGTTGGATTTATTCCAAAAATGCAAGGTTGGTTTAATAATAGAAAATTAAGCAGTGTAATTCACCACAATAACAGAATTAAGGACAAATATCACATGATCGTCTTCATAGTTGCTGAAAAAATTTTGATAACATTCTATGTTCATTTATGGAGGTAAAAGCTCCACTAAGCAAACTTGTAATAAAAGGGAACTTTCTTAAACTGATAAAGTTATCTACAGAAAAACCTACAACAAAAACTACATGTAATCATGAAATGC